>NW_016807296.1:1260615-1328582 GCF_001698545.2 Rhinopithecus bieti
TTTTTATGAAACTTCAGAATTGGCTAAAGATAGTCAAACATTTAAATATCATGAGTTACCATATACTGATTCCTTTTGTGAAAAAAGGACTAATGATCATAGATCAGATGAAGAATGGTACAATATTAAGCTATTCAAAGCTACAGAAAAAATCTTATTTGCTGGACTTCCTTTTTTATATAATATGCATGTTTAATTCTACTGATTGAGTAGCCACAAATACAGATTAGAAAGCAGTTTCACGAAATTTAAAAAAATAAAAATTAGTAACTATTTTATTTAAAAATAATAAATTGTGCTAGTCATTTTTTTCTTAGTTTTGATATAGTCTTTTTCTGTAGAGAGAAAGAAATTTTCCATTCAAAGCAGCTCATAAAACTTCTTGTCTTTGTAATCAAGTTAAAACTAGGGGAAATGACTTGCCTTCATCAGCAGGATACCATTTTATTAAATTCAATCAAATGTTCTATTTACACACTTCAATCCTCAATAAAATCCAATTTTATTATTTGAAACCTATAATCTTCAGTGAAATTGAATAAGTGTATTTCACCAAAGCTGAAGTGCTCTGTTATATTAATCAGCTAGACAAGATTCTATAAAAAGGTGGAGAAGGGTGGAGTGAAGGCAGCTTGGGAACGGTCTGTATTTTGCTAAACTGTTTTAGTCCTCTATTATAAGTTAATCAATGTAAACACATATCTCAAAGTTTTGATTATGTAAGTATTACTGAAATGCAAATGCTTTCATCTAGTTTTTATGTTTTATTTTGAACATATATTTACAGATGTACTAATATTTTAATGTATTTAAAATACAGAACTTATTTATTTAGCCTATGGAAGCACAGGCATCATCTGCTTAGGAATTCTAAGGAAAAAAAACCAAAATAATATAAAAGATAATTAATAAAAGAAAACACACCCAAATTACAGTGCTTCAGAACATAATTAAGTAAATTATGCCATGAGATGAATAAGCAAGTCTCAATAAATTTAACCCACAAGGACATCAATCCAGAGCAGCAACCATCCCCTGTATAGTTCTCCTTCATGCTCTCAATGAGTCTCCTGAATGCCCCTGTGGACTTTCTCTGAGAAAGCCTCCTGGGAGACTGGGAGTGGTTCTCCTTTGCCAGTAGAGCAGAGCAAATAGCACTGGATTATGAGTCAGATGCCTTGTTTATAGTCATGGATTCAGAGTTAACTATCTGTGCAACTTTGGGCAAGTGATTTATAGTGTTTGAGCCTCAGCAAGTATGCTACGAGTTCTCATGCCTCACCTGTGGCAGAGAGAACGAACTGATTATGACATGCTTCACATATTCCTTTGCTTGCACAGTGGTTCAGGCAGCAAGTTCCAATCAGCTTTAGACAGCATTACACTTTTCAGCTGAAATTTTTCAAAGATTGCCATCCTAAGTCTGGATAATTTCTAAGGTTGTTACTATTTCTAGCATTCCATAACTCTAAATGCCCCAATGTGATTAACTGATTCCTGGTATTAATACCATATTGACTCCAAGGCTCTCATCTCTCTAGATAATCCTCATGCTATTTATGCATGGGTTTTGGTGCTTCTTAGCACAATGTTCCTTAATCTGGCTGAGTTCTCTAAGATTCTGATTAAGAAAACTGAAGTTTATTAAAGGTGTATATACATATATATGCAGACATACCGTCTTGTGCCATATAATGATGTTGCAGTCAGTGATGGACCACAAACATGATGGTGGTCCCCCCAAATTACAATGAAGCTGCAAAATCCTATCACCTAGTGACATGGTAGCCATGATAACATCCTAACTCAATGCATTACTCAAGTGTTTGTGGTGATTCTGGTTTAAACAAACCTACTACATTGCCAGTCATGGAAAAGTATAGCAAATGCAATAATGTTCAGTTCAGAATAGTTCATGATTTTCAACAGCTATGTTGCTGGTTTATGTATTTTATATATTATAATTTTTATCATTATTGTAGAGTGTACTTCTACTTATTTAAAAAAAAGTTATCTGTAAAACAGCCTCAGGCAGGTCCTTCAGGAGGTATTCCAGCATTATCATCAGAGATGACAGCTCAATGCTTGGTGTGACCCTGAAGACCTTCAAGTGGGGCAAGATGTGGAGGTAAAGTGCTATGGACACGCCTGACCCTGTGTAGGCAAAGGCTAATGTGTGTATTTGTGTCTTAGTTTTACCAAAAAAGTTTAAAATAAAAAAAAATATTACATGGAATAAAGCCAATACAACAAAGATATAAACAGGAAAAAAATTTTTTTTACAGTTGTACAAAATGTTTGTGTTTGTGTTTTAGACTAAGTGTTTTACCAAAGAGTCACAAAGTTCAAAACATTAAAAAAGTGATATAGTAAAAAAGTTACAGTAAGCTGAGGGTAATTTATTATTAAACAGAAATACATTTTTATTTATAAATTTAGTGTCGCCTAAGTGTACTATATTCTACATTAGTGTACTGTAATGTCTTAGGCCTTAACATTCCCTCACACTCACTCACCAATTCACCCAGAGCAACTTCCAGTCCTGTGAGATCTATTCATGGTGAATGACCTACACAAGTGTGCAATTTTTGATCGTTTATACCATATTTTTACTGAACCCTTTCTTTGTTTAGATATGTTACATATACAGATACTCACCATTGTGTTACAACTGCCTACAGGTTTCAGTGCAATAATATGTTTTACACATTTGTAACCTAGGAGCAATAGGTTATGCCATAGAGCCAAGGTGTGTAGTAGGCAGCATCATCTTGGTTTGTGTAAGTACACACCATGATGTGGGTACAATGATGAAATCACCTAATGACACGTTTCTCAGACTATATTCCAGTAGCTAATCCATGCATGACACAGGTATATGTAGCATATACCCTACGTATGTATACATAAATGTAGATATGTGTGTGTATGCATATGTGTGTGTGTGTGTATCTAGAGTTTGAAATAAAGCCGAATATTTAGAAGTTTAATTATAATATTAAAAATGCAGTAGTCATTTATTTCAATTGACAGTAAATGATAGCTTGGTGATATTTACAAATAGTATATAATTTATGGAAGAAAAATTATGTAGAATATC
Source organism: Rhinopithecus bieti (assembly GCF_001698545.2). Taxonomy (NCBI): domain Eukaryota; kingdom Metazoa; phylum Chordata; class Mammalia; order Primates; family Cercopithecidae; genus Rhinopithecus; species Rhinopithecus bieti. The sequence goes on from NW_016807296.1 coordinate 1,263,716, forward strand.
TTTTGGCTTTGAGAAATGTTTTTTGGAATAATTACTCTGTGCCGTAAAATGGTAGACATGTTATTCTAACCCAATCAATCCTCTTGAATATTTATTCATCGCTTAACTACCTTTAAAGCATAAAGTAAGTAAATGTGACATAAGTGACAAGACATTCCATTAAATAAGTTTTCTCTCACATAGTATAATGTAGGTTTGGCAAAGTGCGTTACAACTGGCAGTATATATTTTGTTGGATTTCAATTCAAGAGTTTTGTCAAGAAGCAATATGATACATCAGACAGACCAATGAACTTAGAATTAAAAGACAAAAATTCAAATCATGTCATTGACCAAATGCGATAATAGATTTATAAGTACTTTTTTAAACATAAAATTATATAAATGATTGTTATTAAAAATACACACATGTAATTATAATAGCACTTGGTGTTTTATATTAAAGATAACAAAAATACGGTTCTTACATAGTATTCAGTCACAGAAAAAAGTGAATCATATTATAAAATTGTTATTATCTGTAATAGATGCTCTCAGGTTGTATGTTTTGTGTGTGCATGTGTAGTAAGTTAAATAATTAGAACATAAAATCATAAGTATTCTTTTATTTGGTAAGTGAGTAAAACCGCAAAATGATCAGAAGAGATGTAGGTGATGAATGTGTAGGGGAAAAATAAAATACGGTGTATTACCTCTAAAATATTTTAATTTCAGTTTAGTTATATAATAACTATCCATTATCAGGAATTTTGAAGCTGCAACTTGATATTTTCAAATCTATTTTTAATGCATAGATTTTAAAATATATTCAACGAATTGGTGAATCACTTTATTATCACAGTGCATATCCAAAGAGCCACTAACAATTTAAGTTATTAATATTTATATTCAGACTATTGAAAACTTGAACCATTATGTTCTCATAGACTTTTCATATTATAACAAAATATATACATTTATTTGTTCATAAAACTTTCGCATGCTTATAATTTGCTGCATTCCTATTGCAAAAAAGTAAAATAGATATTATTTAAGAAAAACTCTTTAGTCAAATACTATCCTAACCCTGTCCCCCAATATATACATCAAGATAGAGAAAAAAATCATCATATTGAAATAAATATGGAGAGAAATTTTATCATTTCTCTTACTAGCAATTCACATATACATTATAAAATGCCAAAATACTATGGCCCAGTTATGGGAAAATGTTATTAAAAATAATTAACTACAGTCCTCAAAGCACAAAGCATATGAATAATTGTATTAATATGACTTTATCCACATACATTTGGTTATATTATCCAAAGTGCTTTCTCCGTTCCCAAAGTGCTTAAGTCAACATTGTTTTTAAAATTAATAATAATGGATAATAGGGAACAGATAGTATATCATGTAGAGACAGAACTTAAGTGACTTAGCCAATGCCACAGACCCATCAATGACCCCTGTTGGACTGAAAACCATCTTCTCTCTCTCCCTCCATTCCTCTTAGCCTCTTTTATTCCCTCTCTCCCTCCCTCCCTTCTTCGTTTAATAATCATTTATATATTTGGCGCCTGTACCAGGTGCTGAGAAATGGATAGATAAATGAGAAGCTCTAGAAAACTACTAGATCTGTTGCCTTCTCCTTTTTGGTGAATGGAATAAAGCATCTGAAATGTAGGATTTAAGGCCCTGGTTAATCAACAAATTGAGCAGTGTCAAACAAAAGAAACATGATTTTAATAAGTATGAAGATTAAAATGGAAATAATAAACCACACCCGCTATGAAGGTTGACAAAGTGGTATGCATATTAAGATTCTTGCCATTAAAGTGTGTATGGAAAGGAATCCATCTGTTAGATACACAAGTGAGATAGATGTGTTTCCTTGATACGATAATAGGTAAGTTTTAAAATAAACCTAAATTAGTTAAGTTCGACACACTACCTACTATACGGAAAATTTCTTATTTTAGTTAAGGAAATGGTCAAGCATAACAATACACATCCATAAACACACACTCATATTCTATACACTGGTTTTCAAATAGCCATTTTCTTTTCCATGCTGTTTTCTTTAATTTAGAATATGGCCTTTGTTAATAAAGAAGAATCTTGGCCGGGAGCGGTGGCTCAAGCCTGTAATCCCAGCACTTTGGGAGGCCGAGACGGCGGATCACGAGGTCAGGAGATCGAGACCATCCTGGCTAACACGGTGAAACCCCGTCTCTACTAAAAAAATACAAAATCTAGCCGGGCGAGGTGGTGGCGCCTGTAGTCCCAGCTACTCGGGAGGCTGAGGCAGGAGAATGGCGTAAACCCGGGAGGCGGAGCTTGCAGTGAGCTGAGATCCGGCCACTGCACTGCAGCCTGGGCGACAGAGCGAGACTCCGTCTCAAAAAAAAAAAAAAAAGAAGAAGAATCTTAAAATGCAATAACACACCTTACTGAACAAATTTATTTAAAATGATATAATCTGCTATTTGTCTTATTTTATATTGCGACTTTCCACTGAGTGCTAATAAGTGCTTGCCATTGAAGAGGTTTGCATTTAACATCTGTCACCAGCATCCAGCAACTGCACCTACAGGGAACTGTCAGAGAGATTGTTATTCTCCTTTGTAACACCCTGAATCTGTCTCACATCATTTACATACAGATAGTTACAGGCATTCATCATTTCATTATGCTGACGACTTCACTATTCTGATGTATAATGTCTCTTTAATGAGCCTCAAAAAATACAATATTCCTTGATTTATGACTGCTTAACTGAAAAATTATACAAATTGGCAAAAAACTACTCATAATGTATTTTCATTTTTCCTTCACATTACACTTATATTTAACAGAGACTCATGAGTTAAGATCATGCTTCTTTGACAAAAGAAATGATCAGAATATGACTTCTTAGGTTTTAGTACCACTGCGGTTTATATGCATATTTAAAGCTGCACAGTAAAACGGTGCTGACACTAAAAAGTAACCAATTAAAATCGATCACTGATTTCCCCATGAAAGACTGTGTTGGACACTCACTTTCAATAATACTCTAAGTTTGATAAGGCTTCTTTGCCTGTAGTGAAGGTCATCACCCCACATTCACTTTTCCCTGTTTTGAAAGTAAACATTAAGGATCTTGACACCAAAGAGAACTCTATCCTGCAACCAAGAAGTAGTCAAGAAAGAGAAAAATATGGCAGTCAATCTGAAATAAAGACAGATGCTTAAAAAGAGGTAGCAGTTGCTGTGACTGTCACTACTTGCTTAATTCTAGGCCCCTCTTGGCATGCCAGACCCAAGAAGGTGTCACCAGCCTTGTTTTCTATTCTCTTAAAAGCTATGCCATTGAAGGTGATGAACAATGTTCTATTTATTAATTAAAAGTCATTTCCCAAAAGAAGCTGGTTGTTCCTCCAAACAGGTAAGAGTTCCAAAGAGGTATAAATTGTTCATGTGCTGCCAGCTTTTGCAAAAGTAGGAAGCTTTTGAATGTCGGGGAAAATCACATTAGAATGAACACGATGTACAATTAAGGATAAGGACTGACGTTGATTCACAGAAGAGCCCAGGAATGAGCGTGAGTAAGGCACACCGAAATAGAACAAAATTTAGGAACTGGCATCCTTAGATTTGCCATTACCCTCTCTTAAGTTTAGCTTCCATTCAACACAGCTGAGATTATTTGTCACTTTACATTTTTAAAAGAACAGTAAACCAGGCTAAATTAGCCTGGAATCATCAGAAAAAAAAAAAAAAAAAAAAAAAAAAGAGTGGTTCAGGTTAAATGCAAAGAAAGCAAAGGACTTTTTCATTTAAGAAACAAGTGGTAAATGGCATATAAGAACTCTTAATTAAAACATATAATTTATACACGCTCCCAGTATGTAAGAAAATGTTCATTTATAAAATATACACAGGAAAATTAGCCCTATTACTGAATACTACTTTTTCATTTCCTAGCTTGATTAGTACCTTTCAGGCTCATCATAAATTACTTTTGGTTATATCTAAATTTGTGACTAACCCACAGAGAGAAAGGATAATAACCAAAATTGAGAAATATAAAATAATTTGATTCCAATTCTTCAGGTATGCTTAAATAAAAGAACACTAAAAACTATTTAAATCAACTTAGCATTAAAGAAAAAACTTCCTTCAGTGACTAGTTGTGTATTTAACAAAAATATTCCTATACATACACATTTCACATAGTAAGATTCATAATATGCATGCCACGTTATCAACTATTACATCTAGTGTGCTTTATAATTTCTATTTTAATATACATATTTATTAAAATCATATTTCTTTTGTTTAAGGTGCTTAGGAAGAAGATGTGATGGTTTTATTTCTCTGTGTAAGTTAGATCTGTTTTAGGAAGGTTTCCTATTATTATTTAAAGGTCTATATTAGGTTGTTACATCTAATCCTAAGCAAAGAATCCACTCATGCTTTATATTTAGGTAAAATAAGATTGCCACTTCACCTAAGAAAGTAAGATGTACCATAGAATAGATAACTAATAATATTCCAAACATCTTTGTACCTATGAGATGTTTACAGTTGTAAGATAAAACAAGTCTTACTGCCAAACACCTTGGAACTGACCAGCTGTTTATGTGTAATTTTAGGCCAGAAAGGGTCTTGATTTTTCACTTTTAACTGAATTTTATTTTAAGAAAATGGATAACTGCTAAAGTCATTGAGACAATACAGCATCATCTCCCTGAGTATCGTATTTACAAAATTGCCTAGAGAAGCATCAGCCACTTCCTCTTTATTCCAGTCTTCAATTACGTGTTTATCTCTAGGCCTCTTTACTGAGGAGACCAACTGATTTACACTAAATAAGAATAATAGCAAACATTATAATGAGTTCTCACTGTAAATTATTTTTATGCACATTTTATAATAACACCTAATACTCATAATAACCCTCTAAGATTGATACTATTGTTACTCACATTTTAGAGATGGAGAAACTGAAGTTTTGAGAAATTAAGTGACATTGCAAGTCACACAGTCATTAAGTGGTGCAGCTGGCTCTGAAGTCAATGTCTGCCTGAATCTCATCTTTTGATCGCTGTGAGAATTGTGCCTCCAGTTTTATTCTCTCTTCCATATACCTTTAACCTCACTCTCGTTCCTGGTACTTTTTAAGCTTCATACCTCTCCCATTAAAAACAAAAATCCCAGCTTCATTTGCTCGAGTGTCCTTTTCCTGGTGTGTGTTCTTGGCATTTTTGTCAAAAATCACTTGGCGGGAAGTACTTATGTTTATTTCTGGGTTCTCTATCTGTTCCACTGGTGCATGTGTCTATTTTTATGCCAGTACCATGCACCATGCTGCTTTAGTTGGTATAGCTTTGTAGTATATTTTGACATGGTGACATCTCCAGCTTTGTTTGTTTTTTTTTGTTTGTTTGTCTGTTTCTTTCTTTCTTTTTTTTTTCCTAAGATTGCTTTGTCTATTCAGAGTCCCTTATGATTCCATATGAATTTTAGAATTTTTTTTCTATTTTAGTAAAGTATGTCATTGATATTTTAATAGGGATTGCATTGAATGTGTACATAACTTTGGGTAGTATGGACATTGTATCAACATTAATTTTTCCAATTTATGACAATGGAATGACTTGCCATTTATTTGTGTCTTCTTCAATTTCTTTCATCAGTGTTTTATAGTTTCACTGTAGAGATCTTTCATCTCCTTGGTTAAATTTATTCTTAGGTATTTTATTTTTTGAAGTTTTTATAAGTGGGATTGTTTTCTTGATTTCTTTTTTAGATGTTTCACTATTGGCATATAAAAACACTACTAATTGTTGCATGTTGATTTTTTATCTTGCCACTTTATGGAATTTGTTTATTAATTCTAACTTATTTTGGTGGGGTCGTATGTATGAGCATGTTGTTTAGACAACAACAGAGACAATTTTACATTCTCCTTGCAAATTTGGATGATGTTGGACAAACTGGATATTCACATGCAGAAGAATTCTAGACTCCTATCACTAACATTATAAAAAATCGACTCAAAATGAATTAAAGACTACAATGTAAAACCTGAAACTATAAACGTACTGGAAGAAAACATAAAGGAAATGCACTATGGCATTGGTCTGGGAAAGATTTCTCAAACAAGTACTCAAAAGTCCAGCAACAAAATCAAAAACAGACAAATGGGGCTTCTTCAATCTCAAAACCTTCTGCCCAACAAAAGAAACCATCAAGAACATGAAGAGAAAAATCTATAGAATGGGAGAAAATACATGCAAACTATATATCTGACAAGAGGTTAATGTCTGGACTATATAAGAAACCGTAACTCAATAGAAAATAATCTAATTAAAAATGATTGAAAATGTTTTAAATGGTCAAAAGGTGTGACTAGACATCTCTCAAAAGAAGACATACAATGATCTACAGGTAAATAAGGAAATGCTAAACATCACTAATCATTATGGAGATGAAAATCAAAACTACAAGGAAGTATCATCTCACCCCAGTAGAATGGCTACTCTCAAAAAGACAAAAGGTAACAAGTGCTGGCAAGGATGTGGAGAAAGGGGAGCTTACATACACAGTTGGTGAGAATGCAAATTAACACAGACAAAAACATTACAGAGGTTTCTCAAAAAATTAAAAATAGAACTACCATATGATCCAGCAGTCACACAACTGGGTATATACCCAAAACAAATGAAATCAGTATTTAGAAGAGATGTCTATCTGCAGCCCCATGTTTATGGCAGCACTGTTCACAGGAACTAAGAGATGAAATCAACCCAAGGGTCCATCAACAGATGAATGAATAAAGAAAATGTGGTAAATTTTTATAATAGAATACTATTTAATCACCAAAAATTGAATTAAATCCTGTCATTAGCAGAAACATAGATGAACCTGGAGGATATTATGTTAAGTGAAATGAGCCAGGCACAGAAAGACAAATAGCACATGCCACTGCTTATATGCGGAATCTAAAAAAGCTGATCTCCTAGATGTGGAGGGTAGAAAAACGGTCATTAGAAGCTGCGGAAGGGAAGGAAGGGAGGTATAAGGAGAGACTGGTTAATGCATACAGAGTCACAGTATTGTGGGAGGAATAATTTCTAGGATGCTATTACACACAAGGCTGTTATCGTTAACAATATTCTATGGCATATTTCAAAAGGGCTAGAATAGAGGATTTTGATTACTCTCACACAAAGCAACAATGAATTTTTGAGATGGTAGAAATACCAAATACCCTGATTTGATCATTATGCAACGTACATATGTATTGAAATATCTCACCGTACCCGAAAGATATGTACATGTGTCAATTAAAAATAAATTTATTAAATAATTAAACCAGTTTTTAAATACAGCTAAAACAACAGTCAACAAAGAAATAGAAAGCCTTCCTTAGTTCTGTTATCTCTTCTAGCTACTGTCAAATTTCATGCCTTTCCTTATTTAAACTGTTTCTGCTCTATCACTCTTCAATCCAGCACCATCTGGCTTCAACTCCACCACTCTACAAATCCTGCCCTTGCTAAATAGGGTAAACCTGTGACTTTATTAGGGATTCATTTCAGGTATGAATTCAGTTGTGATCTTAACTAATCTATCTTTTGCAATGGGCTCATCATCATCATCAGTTCTTTCTTATTAATATTCTGAAATTGTACTTTACTGGCTCTTGTTCTGCTCCAGTCTTTTCTTGGACAACACACTTTGGGGCACCCTTCTCACTACAGATCTATGCTCCCTAGGGTTCAATTTCTCTTGCAATTATTGATGCACATATATAACTGTTTGCAAATCACCTTTACTTGGTAGTTCAATAGACTCAAGTCCCCCAAAGCAAAACATATCTTTTTCATGAAACTGCTCCTCTTCCTATATTTATGTACCTCCATTTGGGGCATCATTCATTAAATCAAAATAGAAAATGATACAGGAAATTTTTTGTTTATTCTCTCCCTAGCTCTATTTCACTAACACCCTATGTAAAATAATGTGTAAAGTTCTTCTGATTGTAGTCTCAATATACTCATCTCTTTGTCTCTATCTAATCCTTCCCTCTATCCTCAGCCTCTTTTTTACTGCTCACTTGATATTTATTTTCTGAAACACCAACCTGATTTAGCCCACAGTACTCATGCCCCTACTCATGCCCCTTGTGCCTTCAATGACTTTCAATTCCAGCCGTTCACCTGCTCAACATGCCCCGGGTCTACTCTGTGTAGGTACCACTCCCTCTGCAACTTACTGCATGAATCCAGGGCCTCTTTTCAGTTCTCTCCTGACATTCTATGCACATCTATAGCTTTCAGGTTTTTTTTTAATAGAAGTAAAGCGCAGTGGTTAAATGCATTGCCTCTGTAAGCAGCTTTACCATTTACCAGCAGTCAGGTTACTTAACTCCTTTTAACCTTACTTAACCTCTGTTCTCACCTCCATCGTAGTGCAGAGGGAATAGAGTAGTTATGAGTAGAAGTAAACTGTTTTGAGCAAGCCTGCATTATATAAACCACTTTACAATATTAATGTTATTGTTTTGAATATTTTCCCTCTGGACTTCCAGTAGACACTAAGTTGCTTGAGGGTGGGGTTCATCTTAGTATCAATAACACTGCAAACAAAGCACAGGGTAAGGGTCTCTCTAAATTTAAATTGCCTGAGAAGGCTATGTGACCCAATGTTCTAAATAAATGACCAACTTTATTGGATTTTACTCCCTAATTTAAACTCAAGAGGAAGTAGGCAAGTAAGATGATGATCAATGAGGAATCTGGCTTGAGACCAAAACCCTATGTATAATTTTTCAGACATCACCACAGGCAATTACAGACCACCTGGCAAGCTTCAGAGGAAAGAGCTGCCCTCCCCACAACAGACTGGGTGCACAGTCAGTGCACTGCAGTCGCTGCAGGGAGTTGCAATCAAGGACTCGAATCCCCCGGCCAGCCATACTCTTATGGATATCTATACTCCCAGATCATATGTCTTCATTCAGATCTTTATCTGGGATTTTCATCAGAGGCCTTCCTCAGGTGCCTCTGCTAAGACCTCTTTATTAGGGGAGCAGGGAAACATGACCACAATTTTCTCCATGCTGACTCGGTGCTCAGTACTTTTCCAGCCCTAGTCCTATCTTACCCCTTACCCCTAGCTGCTGGTCCATAAAACAACACGATTTTTTTTTTTTTAAGGACTCCCAAGGCATAAGATGACCATCACATCTGTGTTGATTCAACTGACGCTCAACCAGTGCCATGGTCCAAACTCCTCCGTGAGGTCTCTTTTTCCGGTTCAGTTTCCTGCTTACATCATTGCAGTGAGTGATTAATTGACTATTACTTTATTTGGGGTTATTGTGTTAACTGACTACTCAGACAGCTGGCAGCTCAGCTCTCTCCAGCTCTACTAAGCTCCTAACAACCAAGGAAGACGTGAAAGATGGAAGGAGATTGCAAAGGAAAAGTATTTGGGAAAACAGTATTTTGCTGTCCCCACATTAAAGGATGGTATAATCTTTTGAGTGGCTCAATGATCTAGAACCAACATACTTCTAGAAGATATCTTAAAAATCCCCTAATCCAATTTGTTCATTTAGAAGTGAATATATTGTAAGCCTGGAAGACTATGTGACCTGAGGGCACAGTTGGGTGCTGAAACAAGGTCACTTGACTCCTAGTTCAAAAACGTAACTTTCATAGTGTTATATGTTATGTAGGGTTGAATCTAAAATAATACCAAGTTACAGAGTATTCTGTTTCTTAGTTCCCTTTTTGGAGTTAGTGTCTATGGTGTCACTTAATCATATATCATGATGAATTAAATTAGGACAATCTGAGAGCACATGTGAAAATTCTATGTATCTGGGTCACACAAAAGTCAAGTATCAATGTCTTCAAGTTGCTACATGAGCTTGTTTCAGAGTGAAGGCTAAAGATTTTCAAATGTATATCTTCTATTTGAAATTAGATAGATTTAGATGGTAAAAAGTACACATATTGGCCAATAGGATTTAGTATTTTGTTTTAAATCAGATATATATACACACACACACACACACACTGCAATTTTATTTCAATTATACAAAGTTAGTATGTAGGAAAATTAAGTGAAACAATTTTAAAGAAAATAGTTACGGTAAAATAGCAGAAAACTGAAAATTCTAAAAAGGAAGTACACCTAAAAGCATGAGAATTCAACATTCACTAGTGTTTCATCTTCAGTTTTGATTGACACTTGATGCTTGCATCAAATTTTTAAATGAACTTTTAAATCGTGATGACTATTCAGTTTTGATTGACACTTGATGCTTGCAAAAAGGTTTTAAACAAACTTTTAAATCGTGATGACTATTCTGAAGAGGTTTCAACACCAACACTAAGATTTGTACATTCAGTTTGTTTGCAATCGACTTGTTTGCAATTGACTTGTTAGCCATTTACATAGTGTATAGTAAAGATTTGGCACAGGTTAGATCACAGTGCTGAGGAAAGCAGTACCTTCATGTAATTAGAAAGGATCCCCTAAACTGTACTCAACTTGAGACATCCAATGTACAAGAGCACAAAAACCATTGTAATAACGTGGTTCTAAGGAACATAGTTTTGATAAGGAAAGTAACTTAAGCTTCTGTTCCCCATTTTAATTACTGAAATCTCTAACAGTGACACAACTGTCATGTATACATGACTGCAAATGTATATAATAATTCATTTAGATTTCTTGGAAAGAACACATTTAGCAGTCTGGGATGATGGAAAATATAGCATAATTCAACATTGGTTCTTTTTGTCATTTTGCACAGATATCATGTTAATATTAGACCAAGGCACAAAACGTTTCATGCATAAACCCAGTCTCTTTTAAGATTTAGCATTTTATTTTAGGCTCCTATCTTAGTTTGGACCACTTGTACACAGTATTCTGCCTAATATAGACTATTTAACTCATTATTTTTTTGTCATTTTATTTTTGACATGAGTCTTGCTCTGTCACCCAGGTTGGAGTGCAGTGGCATGATCTTGGCTTACTGCAACCTCTGCCTCCTGGGTTCGAGCGATTCTCTTGCCACAGCCTTCCGAGTAGTTGGGACTACAGGTGTGCACCATCACCCCCAGGAATTTTTGTATTTTTTAGTAGAGAGGGGATTTTGCTACATTGGCCAGGCTGGTCTCAAACTCCTGACTTCAAGTGATCTGCCCACCTCTGCCTCCCAAAGTGCTGGGATTACAGGTGTGAGCCACTGCACCCGGCTTAAATCAGTTTTAACTGAAGACTTCTAAGAATGAGGGTGTACATATTAGGGAGAAGATGACATGTTCTCCAACTGCATGTATTCCTCAATGAGAAGCAGTGATAATGCATACTTTTACAAAGGAATGGTGATCAGTGTCAAAAGTGCTCGTGAGCACGTGAGGTAAGGTAGTGCATGATTATTCCGATTTTACAACAAAGAAAACTGTATGAAGCTGAGAAGTGATTCGTGTCTTCCAAAACCTACTATAGCACTTTCTACCACAGTGTATTCAGTGGTTACTCTATGAGCCTAATTTCAGAGTCTCAAATGACGTTGAAATAAAGGACAGGAAATCAAGAAATTCATCTTTGAGAACAGAGAGCCTCTGAGACTCATCTTTGTGTCTTAAACTTTTCATTGTTACTTTTCCATTTCTACTGCTTGATATTTGTCAGTTTCCCCTAGCTATATACATCAAATGCTCATACTTTTAATTTTTTTTTAAAAGAAAGACAAATACTGCTGGCATGAAGCTAAAACTCATGCCTTAATAACTGAAACACATTTTGCAGATCTGCCAACTAAATCTCCTCACTAATTGCATGCCTTCTATAATAAGAGCCAAATAAAAAAAAAAATCTTAGTGTAAATATCCCTAGTTCTGAATAAGACCATCAACCTCCTTTAGACTTTAGATAGCATGAAAGATCTCAGTAAGAATTACAAAGGAAGTCTTAGCTATTTTTTATCCTTCATTGTGTTGTTTATTTAAATGAAGATTTTTTCTGAGTTTGTAAATTATGTAAATTTTCTTTTTAAAAAACTATTGTTATCATCATGCATATGGAACACTACAATGTCTTTTAACATTAGACCCAAATATAACAGTTACTGATGTAAAAATTATAATGTATCTCCTAATAGGCCATTCATTTATTCACTAAGTTTAGGCATTTAAAATGGTTAATCCTAAGGTTAAGATTTTCTCTTTAGAAAACCACCTAAATTATTCTACAAATTATCTGCCAAGAGGAGCAAATCAGAATTTAAAAAATGTAACGTCAAAAAAAATGTTAAATACTTGCACTTAAACGGAGGAAAAAAAAAAAAAAAAAAAAAAANATATAACAGTTACTGATGTAAAAATTATAATGTATCTCCTAATAGGCCATTCATTTATTCACTAAGTTTAGGCATTTAAAATGGTTAATCCTAAGGTTAAGATTTTTCTCTTTAGAAAAACCACCTAAATTATTCTACAAATTATCTGCCAAGAGGAGCAAATCAGAATTTAAAAAATGTAACGTCAAAAAAAATGTTAAATACTTGCACTTAAACGGAGGAAAAAAAAAAAAAAAAAAAAAAACTTGTTTTGATGGAGCAAACATCACAATGAAATATCTTATATATAAACACCACTAGAGGGCTTGATACATTTTGCTTCATAAAAGCATTTCTTATACCAGGTTTTTTTGTTTTTTTTTTTTGGTATAAATAAAGTTCTATATGCTCATCATTCTAATCATGGTTATTTTTTAAAAAGACATACACTTACATGTGTACATAGATAAAAAATGTTCGCTTAAGTGATTATATCAAAGGGAACTTGTATAAAGTGAACACTGTTTTAAGCAAGTTAAATAAACTGGATGGTTTCAAATATCACGTAGTCTTACATTTCATTGAAAAGTATCTCTGCAAATCTGCATTTAACAACATGGTTCTCAGTGAGCTGAGATCCGGCCACTGCACTCCAGCCTGGGCGACAGAGCGAGACTCCGTCTCAAAAAAAAAATAAAACATGGTTCTGATAAATGGCCTAACCCATGTTAGAAGAAAATTATGTTTTAAGTAACATGAAAATTCCCTTCTATTGCAAATTACCAATGATATTAATTAAAAATAATTTCACTTCATTTAAAATCATCTCTATGATACAGGAATATTTACCTTCAAGGAAATTTCTCTATGAATCTAACCTAGATAAATTATATTTAAAAAGACATATTAAATATTATCATCTCTCAATTTCTTTTATGTAGGGCAAGTAACACACTTAGTAGGTTTGATTTTGTCTTGATTGCTAACTTGACTTTAAGTCAATTTCGTTATTCAGCCGTATTGCGAATATATATTTTATTGGACTACGAAAGAGTAAAATTACGACTCAGCTAAAGCAAGCACATTTTACAACTTTTTCAGAAAATGTTATTTGTCCATGCAAAATATAAATTAGATCCACCACCTGTTTTGGATGTAGGTACAATGTTACTACAAATAAAAATTTCAAAATCTGAAGTGTAAAGTGTAAGTCATTGTTACATTCTAGGAAATAAAATAACTCTAGTTTTACAAATACAAAACAAAATATTAATTGTTTCCTTCTCAGAGACTTTTCCAAATTATATGTTCAGTTTTGGGGGGAAAAGGTAATATGATATTCAAAAAAGAGCTTTCATTATGTAAGTAATTTCTCTGGGTAATAAGTCCAAGTTAGTAAGATAATAAATAAGTTCACAAGTCAAAATATAAGACATATTTGACATTTGAATCTTTGTACACATACTCAGATTTGAACGTGTATTGTGGTGACAGACAACATATGTAGCCATCTGTACAGCACAGGTATGAGCAAGACGAATGCCTTACTGGTATATTCTAGTTGACTGCCAGCTAAGATGTCTACATATGATTTCAAAATCTAAAGAAACTCCAGTTGTTTGGAGGCTTTTCTATCAAATACGTTCTCTGTCTGAATTTCCCCCTGAGGTTGTATGTTTCCTTGTCATTCACAGCATCAAATACATTGTAACCTAAGAGATATAATAGGCCATCGTTAGTCTAACAGTGAAATGGCTATCAAATTCAACCTCTTCACCAAGGGTAATAGCACTTAGCCCAGAATTACATTAGAGTGCTGCGGGATGTTAAATGGGAAGCCTATTTCTTCATTTATAATATCGGATGAAGCCCTCAGGCCAGTTTATAAGATTTTTTTTCTGTTTATGAACGCAATTGTTTTGTATGATAAAATTATAGATGCATGAGTAAAGAGTACTTGATACCTTCATTAGATACAGATTGAATATTCTATTAATTGAAATTGGTGCTATAATTTTTGGAATTTCTACAGATTCTAAAACGTCACCAAAATTTAAATAGCCTGGCTTGTAGAAGCTTCTCGTTCTGTTATTTTTTGAATCCCATAACTCATAACGCGTTTCTTACTCATAGCAAGATTATGATTCTTCTCAGCATAGCTTTACAATTATTTTACTTCCTCATCAGAAAGCTGTCACACTCTCAAGTATATTCTAGCAAAGATCACTTTGACATCATAAATAATTATCATTTTGTCCTTCACTTTTGTTTATATCAAATATTTACTCATTATAAGGGATTCTATAACCAGAATAATTTTTCCCTTCTGTGTTGCTATCCCTGCTACTTAGTATTTTAGTTTTTAGTGTCCTGCCCATTACTGCTACAATACTACATCTATTATTCTTAAATTCTGTGAAAGTGTACAACATTTGATGTTATCCAGCAACAAAAAAATAAACATTCTAAGTTCACTAGAAAATACTTACAGTTACACACGTCTATTAGCTGTCCTAATGCTTCATCCAGAATAAAGATCACATCAGAGGAATATCCAGAGGTGATTTTTAATCTCCTTTCTCTAGTTTACATGATCACTGCATTCAAGTCTGAAAAATAAAATGGTAGGCACCTTACTATCGAATAATTATGTGCAGTTCTATGTAATTTGTAAAACAACAAGAAAATGCTTGAGAGCACGATGTTTCTAAATACTGAGTGAATAAATGATTCAGAATTTTAAAAACTAAATGTATATATGTAGCAAAAAACCATCAGGCCAACAAAAAGTATATTAAAATATGCATTAAGCAGTTGAAATATCACCCCTTTTACTCCCCAAATAAGTTGGGAAATGAATCTCCACACACTCAGGGTGATCTTAATCACATTTATTCTTGTAAGTATACTTAGGATAATAAGAATGATAGGAAATATATATATAATATATATTTTATATACTATATAATACATAAATATAGATTTATATATATTTAGTACATATATAATTTCCATAGTGGAGTTAAGTGTACTCTTATAAACCAACACTGAATATTTGAATGAGTGAATAAATTAATTTCTAGTATACGTGCAGCCATGGAAAAGTCCATTTATCCTTCTATATCCAGTAAGCTATGTATATCCATATTATGTTTTAAAAAGAGAGCATTTATCTAAATATAGTGAGAGATTCATTAAATAAAATTATTAAAAGAAAGTATTAATTTTTCAATAAGCTGGCCATGGAGAAGACAAACATCTGAAGGTATCTTTAAATTTGGTGACCTCCCATCTGCAAAGGGAAAGGAATGTGCCTTCTTTTTGCCTCTAGTTTAGTTATTATTTGAACTCAAACCAACGACATTAATGGAAAATACTTCCAGTGGAGTTGGTCTTTATGGTTGCTGATCCGTATTACACTGTTTTAAATATAATCTGTTTAATATCTTCTAGTAATATCTACAAAGTTTTAAGATATGGTTGCTTTATTAAAAAACAAAAACAAAACTTTTGAGTAAAAATGCTATAACACCCTTACTCCCACCTTCCAAAGTCAGAATTTAGTGGATTCGTTTCATGTGAGCCTTGAAGATTGTCACAGAGAATAACAGTAGCTGAAGTTACCCAATGTAACCTTTGTAATCTCACTCACTGTGAGAGGAGGATGCAGAAAGAATAAATAACTTGATAAAAAACCCACCTCTACAAAACAAAGTCTCTACCTCTCAGTGCAATTACTAACTGTCAGTCAGCAGTAGCATTGAAGGCGTATAACCCACTTCCTTTCTGATTGGTTGGTATGTCCATTCTGATTTTTAATACCACGCTTGCCTCTGGCCCACGACTTTTTATTTCCTTCTTGATCATATAATTGTTAGTTCTTGCTGTTCAAGAATTTCAAAAGATAATTATATATTGATAATAATTGTACATAAAAATTTCAAAGTGAGGGTTGATCACAGTTTCAATTTCATATTTTCTTCAGTTATAACTTCAATTTTCCTTTTTTGTTCACTTTCTTTCTCTTCAAAGTCTAATATTATATGTAAGTTCTCTTTTGCCTTCCTTTTAAATATATCGTATCCTTTCTAATGACTTCTATATTTGATCCTTTGATATTTTCCGCAGCTGTTATTCTACTTAGGCTTTCGCATAAGTAATTGTTAAGAAGTTTAATGGAAGGGAATGATTGGTGTTTGCCAGTAGGCATACACTGCCAATCTTTTCTCCCTATTTGATTTATTCAAGAAATTATTTTTAAATGACTTGACTTGATTGGCCAATATTTAGCCTGGCTTGCTATTTAATTTTAGTGTTTTTTATTTATGAAGTAATATAGATGGCTATAGCTTAGTGGAACCCAGTGATATTTTTTCTGTGTTAAATTTTCTAAAGTTAATATTCATACTATATTAAGAAATCTGTAATTTGAGGGGAAATACATTTTTTCATAGATTTTCAAAATTCAAAATCTGCATACCATAATCCAGGAAATCCACAACTAAGAAGGAGGTCAGCACATATTTGCAAGCTGTTGATATTTAGGCATAGTATATTAGCTCTGTAACGTTTTCAATGGTATTTAAAAATCTCAGAATAGTCAACTAAAACAGCTACGTGTTGGCTTCATAATATTTTGGTAAGCATGTCTGGGAACCAAGCCACCACTAAAAACACAATAATGATCAGAAAGGAACACCGCATTCTGACTTCCAGTTTGAGATTCAACACGCAGAGGCTCCTGTCCATTTCCCCTTAGCATCCTACTCACTCCTCATCAGAAGTCACTGCTCCCTTGAAAAGTGTTTACCTCCCTCTCACACACTTAAATCCACAACAGAAGCGCTTAAATACTCGGCTAAAACAGAAAAGAATTTGCATGATTATGATAACAATAACAACAAAATAATAGTAAATAGGATCTATGAATGGTGACTCTGTGTCAGGTTGACATTTTATGTGGCTTTTTTTCATTTGTATATGAAATAAGTACTGTGATTATCATCTTCACACTGCATATCAGTAAAGTGACGCCAGGAAAAGCTAGGTAATTTTCTCAGGGCCATGCACCTAGCTAGCAAGGAGTCAAACCCGTTTCATGACAAGGTTGATCCCATGTTCCTTTTATTAAATCATGTCATTTTGTGACTAAAATATTTGTGATAGAAAATAAAGTTTTTACATTAACCAAGTAATTAATGTCACAATATATAAAACATTACTGGCAAAACTTCAATTTTAAAACTATATAATGTAAACATGTGATTTTTTTAAATGATAAGAAAAAATGCTGAACATGATAAGAACTGAATCTTCTGAAGTATCATAGTCACATTAAATTAAATAATAAGGATATGAATGTCAACATGCTAAAATGCTGAATTTCAGAGCTAAGTCACTGTAGAATATATATGGGAAATAAAAAGAAAATATATAGGTGTCTTTCAGAAATATAAATATAGTTCAAATGTATCCTGTGTTTTTTAAGTTTCCACAAATATAAATAATCATATATACCTGATTTTCCAACATTGAGGAAGATTTAAAACAAAATGTAAAAAATGTAAACATGTCTATACATTGAGCCATTTAAGTTAATACAATATTTAAGTAATAAGATTCAATCCAATCCTGTGTCATTTACATTAAAATAAGTGAAATATTGAGTCTCCAATCACAACCCTGCTGACTCATATCAAATAAGTTCGTATTTTTGACAGAAAATGTTTGAAGGCTAACAGATTTACTCTTTCAAAATCAACCAGATACGAAATGAAAGTAGGGAGGCTGGTGTAGAAAGAATTTTAAATAAATTAAATTACAACTTCATCCTATATGCATTGCTTTCTCATCAGTGGTTCACATTAAAAAATCTATATAGTATATACCTTAAATGACAATGACAATTTTAATTAGGAAGAGTTCTTTTTTTAGCTTTTTGCTGTAGTTTCTTGTTTGTACATTTGCTTTATAATTCCATGCTAGCTCCTTCAATGACTAAAGAAACTCTTGGCTTTCACAATATCCAGTATGTGAGTTGGTGTAGAGCGATTGTGCTGATGAACTGTCAGGTAGAAGCATGAAAAAAATACGTATCTCTCGTGATGCGCCAGGTCAAGATTCAAGGCTAATAGGCTAGAAATTGAGCAAGAATGCACAAATTATAACCTCGAAGAAGATGTCCATGTTCCTTCCTCATTAAAAGTCTTTGAAGTTAATGAATTATGGTAAATTTTTCTTTTTTACGAGAAAAAAGATCTTCCATGCTGAAATGGGTAGTTTAGTAATTATCTAAGATTACATCTAAGTCTTTTTTAGGCAGCAGTTGTAAACCTTTGGAAATGAAAAAAAAAAAAAAAAAAAAAAAAAAAAAAAAAAAAAAAATACTTACATTTACTGTTCAATAATCCAAACAAGGACAAATAATTTGTCTTCAAAGTATCAGCTTGGAAGGGCACAGCACTTACAAGATGAAGAATGGTGGGGGAAAGGCCACATGCACATTGGTCCAAAATGATAAAGCTGTCAAAATGTGGCACTGGTGGGAGGTGAATGATCCTCAAAGAAAACAATTCCTTTAGTTAGAATAGTAATTGTTTTTAAAAGTTACCTAAACATTACTGGCTAATCATTATTTTAAATTGCACAGATAACATCATTATTATATTCTGAATTTCACTAGTTCTTTTTTAAAGGTATGGATCACTGTTGCAAATCTTCCTAATCAATTACTAGAAATATTAATTTTCTTCCATTTTATAATGTAACCATTTTATGTTGTGAACAATTTGTTTTGACTGATTCGTGTTTCTGAAATGATAGGAAAGTAATAAAAAAATGACATTTATGATTAGAGCATTTATATTTCTAACCCTTTAAAATACAAAAAAAGAACTTTGTCAGGCAACTTTTTATACAAAGATATAAAAGGCAGAAGATATACATTTAGAGATTTTGCCATCTCATTGAGGAAGAGAAACACACACACAAAAGAACACACACAAAAGAAAAGGCTGTTTTTTCTTAAACCAAGTCAAACTGGTCCTTGCACCCCTACACAAGAGTCGTGAAACACTTGGCAAGGTCAAAGTCTTTTCTGTACTGTTCAACCAGCTGTCCATTCTGAGTCCTCATTGGATGCAAATACTGGTAGCATCTGACCCATTGAATTAGCGGCTTCCGAATCTATCCTGAAATGGTTTATTTACTTGCCACCTCTTTCCCACCTGGCTTGTCAGTCTCCTTGGCTGGTTCTTCCTCATTTCCAGATCTAAGGCCTGCTCAGTCTTCAACTTACTCTGTCCCCTTTTTACCCTCATGCTTATATCTGCATTGTCCAATATGCTAAAACTCACCACATGTGGTTATCTAAATGTAAATTTAAAAGAATTAGAGTTGAATTACATTAAAATATATGGCCATTCAGGCCAAAATATTGTTTACTCTTGTCTTTTATCTTCTATATCTAAATAGTCAGCAATCCATATGGACTCCACATTCAAAATATTTCTATCAAGAATATACAGTGATTTTTTAGTCTGGGTGCAGTGGCTCACACCTGTAATCCCAGAACTTTGGGAGGCTCATAAGGGCGGATCGCTGGAGCTCAGTAGTTCAAGAGTAGCCTGGGCAACATGGCGAAACCTCTTCCCTACAAAAATGCAAAAATTAGCTGGACATGGCAGTGAGTATCTGTAGTTCCGGCTACTCCGGAGGCTGAGGTGGGAGAATTGCTTGAGCCTGGGAGGCAGAGGTTGCAGAGAGCCGAGATCACACCACTGTACTCCAGCCCTGTCTCAAACAAACAAACAACAACAAAATAATGTACAGTGTTTCTCAAAAGAAGACGATAAAAAAGCAAGTTGGGAAGGAATAGAAAATCTGAGACTATAGACAGAAATCAAAATCTGGAAGTAAATTTGTCAATATCTATGAAAGTTACATTTGCATGTACCTTTTGACTCAGCAATCCCACTTCTAGGAAATCTATTCCAAAGACACGATAGCAAAAATAGGAAAAAATTCAAGCACAAGGCTATTCATTGCAGCACTATTTGTAATGGCAGAGTGGAAAGAACCTAAATGTCCATCAACAGGGGACTGGTTAATAATCTAGTACCTCCACAGAATGAAGAATTTTGAGGCTACAAAATGGAATGAGGTATATCTCCATATATTATGATGGAGCAATCTCTGGGATGTTTTGTAAATGAAAAAAAGCACAGTAAAGAAAAATGTGTATGAAATGAAAACTATATGTGTAAGTGTATGAAAACTAAATGTGTATGAAATGAAATCTATGTTTTTGTATCATATTATTTATAGTATATAAAATACATATGAAATTTAGACATAGATCTAGATATATTTCCAGAACCTTTTCATTTCTAATCACTCCCAAAACTATCACCCAGGCATAAGCCACCATTTTCTTGGGCCTGGATCACTAACATAGTTTTTTAAAGACAGTAGGGTCTGCTTCCATTCTTGCCTCTAAGTCCATTCTTAAGACACAGTGACCCTTAAGGGTAGGTTGGAGCAAGATAAGCTCCTGCAAAATCCATCTAATGGCTTCCAATCCCCTTCCTATAGCTTTGTAGATGTCATTTGATATGCTCTATCCTCTCCCTCTCATGAACTCTGTTTCTTAGTGTACTTGAACCACAGCAGCCATGTTTCTGCCTCGGGGCCTACACACTTGCTTCCTGCTTTCTACAGTCTTTCCTACACCCATCATCATGTCTTTGTCACTCACTTTCCTTTAGTCTTTGGTCAAATATTCTTCTATCTCCGGGACTTCATCACACTATAGAAATATGATCTTTCTCCCTCACATGTATCACCTTGATTTATAATTGGAATAAAGGAATTCCCTCCTGTCTTTTCCTAATTTATACATTGATTAATTTCCAGATATATTCTCTATCATAGATAATCATATTAATATTCTTCCTTTAAAAGTGCAACCACTCTATTTCATAATGTGCCTTTTTATACTATTAAATATAGCAAGGCCATAATTCCAAATTAATAAATTTTGAATGATATAATTCATTTGAATAATATTATGATTGTTTTTGCATGTATATTCCATCAAATAGTAATAGTAGGTAAGTTTTTATCTGATTTATGAATATTAAAAACAGAACTGCAATGAACATCCTGGTGGATGTGTCTTTGAACACTGGTCCAATATTGCACTAATTTCAAATCCAAATACTAGAATTGATTTGACAAATGATATGGGTATTGTTGATTTGGATCAAGTATTATACAATTAAACCTTTTTAGACAGTAAACACAACTTTATCTTTTCAATCATTACTAATGATGATTTTCTAAATTTAACGTTCTTGAGACTGAATATTTTAGCTGATAGTCCTTTTTTTTTAAGTTTATTACTCAATACCCTATTCCTCTACTCATTTTTCTAATGAGCTGTTGAGTATTTTTCATTGCATTGCATAAGCTGTTTGTATATTGAGGTCTATTAACATGTTTTCTTGCTATCACACATATGCAGAGATATATACATATATCTATATACACACATTTACATAAATATCATGTCTACATATGTAATTTCATTGTCTTTCAAATATATTTGTGAAATGTACTACTTTGCCATTCAGAAGTTTCCATTTTAATTAGTCAAGTCCATTGTTTTAATTTTAAGCTCATAATTTATGAATTTTGCTATAAGCACTGTTTTTTACTGGATATTTACCTAATTTTTTTTCTTTGCATATGTTTGCACTGTGGTTTATGAATAATATAAACACAGTATGCACTTAACACTCAAGTTCTCTGGAATTAGGTTGCTATTTGGAGATTCCACATTGTGCACTTAATTTCCCATACACTTCCCCCCAGTGAACAGACAACTGATTTTAAAGATACATTGAATATTAACTAGAGCCAGTTTCTTAGCTTTCTGGGCTTTTTTTCTTTTCTTTTCTTTTTTGTTACTAATTTGCCTCTCTTTTCCCATAAGATTTTTCCTTTCTATTCCTAAATGTTTACATTTCCAGACCAGCAGTTCTTAGTGGTATGTGGATACTGAGAGTAATATAATCACTTGCTGAGTTGAGAGAAGCTTCTGGAAATTACACATGCTCCTTAGAGTTTCTGATATTGTTTTTAGAAGAACTTTTGGAAGTAAGTTTGAAGTTACTGATCTCCAGAGGCCTATTACTTCTTTTTTGAGTAAATCACAAAGTTTAACAACATGATGCAGATTTAAGATCCATTAATAAGGAAGTGTTCAATGTTTTTCCATAGTTTTGAAAATATGATCTCCATTCAGAAGGGTATTCCATATTTATTGCTCATAGATGAAGTTTTCTCCCTTGCTTAAAAAAGTCATGTCACCTGGTGATTAATCAAGTTTTTATCTCTCCTTTTTTTTTTCTTTTGACACAGGGTCTCGCTCTGTCACACAGGCTCGAGTGTAGTGGTGCAACCACGGCTCAGTGCAGCCTTGACCTCCTGGGCTCAAGTGATTCTCTCACTCAGCCTCCAAAAGCACTGGTACCACAGATGTGAGCCACGGTGCCCAGACTTTGTCGCCTCATTGATTTTTAATCTTACCTTTATTGATTTTGTCTTTGCATTCCATTGAACTAATTTATTGCCTTACTTTTACCAAACTCATTTATTCTTGTTGATAATGATACCAGGGTTAAGTATGTAATGTGCCAACTTTACAAATATAGTCACCTAAATAACTAGGGGTACTAGAATACTCAGGGAGGTAAAAATAACAAATATGCATCTTATATTTGGGATGGGTAAAAATTATTTCATTATATAAATATAGAAAATGAAGCTCAACAAAATCTTTAGTTGTTGGGAGGGACAAACAAAGATACCCTGATTTTCAACCAGGCTTTTTCACCACAGAGCAACATTCCATAAAGTGTGGCATGCATGATTGCTTATGTTTATCAAAGTGTAACATAGACCTTATGTCTGGAGAAGCACTCATCTAAAGCAAAGCATTTCTTCTCTGGATATTTAGATCTTTTCCATAACCATGTATCTGTGTGTAAACATATATTTATACATACATATGAAGCATTCCAGAAATTGCAGGAATAAAAGTTCATGTCTCCACAAAAATTCTTATGTTGAAGCCTAATCACCAGTGTGATAGGATTAGAAGGTGGGGCCTTTGGGGGGTGATTACATTGTGAAGGTGCAGGCCTCATGACTGGGATTAGTGCCCTTACAAAAGAGGCCTCATAGGCTCTGTTCCTTCCATCATGTGAACACACAGCCAGAAGACGCCATTTAAGAATCAGGAAACATGCCCTCACCAGGAACTGAATCAACTGGTACTTTTATCTTGGACTTCTCAGACTCCAGAACTAGGAGAAATAAATTTCTATTGTTTAGAATCTACTCAGGCTATGGTATTTTGTTATAGCAAATGCATGGACAAAGGCAAATTATAAATCATTAAAGAATTTCAAATAAATACATTTGATTATATCAATATAATATTTCATAGTAAGCGTTGTTAACTATAAGACAGAGAAGTTTCGGCCGGGCGCGGCGGCTCAAGCCTGTAATCCCAGCACTTTGGGAGGCCGAGACGGGCGGATCACGAGGTCAGGAGATCGAGACCATCCCGGCTAACACTGTGAAACCCCGTCTCTACTAAAAAATACAAAAACTAGCCGGGCGAGGTGGAGGGCACCTGTAGTCCCAGCTACTCAGAAGGCTCAGGCAGGAGAATGGCGTAAACCCGGGAGGCGGAGCTTGCAGTGAGTTGAGATCCGGCCACTGCACTCCAGCCTGAGCGACAGAGCGAGACTCCGTCTCAAAAAAAAAAAAAGACAGAGAAGTTTCATTTAATATAATTAACACAAATCCTATAACATAAAAAATAAAAAGCCTTTCTTTGTCCATATAAACTCAAGTAACACAAATATTACACCATTACTGTCATGAACAGGTTCAAAACAGGCAGCAAAAATTAAAAGTGAGAATAAATGCTATATACAGAGAACATAGTACATACAGTGTAACCATTTAGTATGTTTCTCAACTTACATTTTTCGTTTCTATGAAGCTATGAAGCATTAACACATATACAGAATATATGTGAATATATTGGGTATAGTACAATTAAACTAATGTAAAGTTCTATCAATGTAATTCTTATTTTACCCTTCTTAATTCTGCTATGTCTTATAATGGCACCTCTCTATGTCTGAATATTATATAATATAATGCTCTATTTTTTAAAATGTGGATATCTGATGTATTTTGTTTGTTTCTTTTGATAACTGCTATATATTTCATCATTTTATTTTCATTCATGAATGCAAAATGTTGTAGTTACACATAAATGTAAACAGTTAAACTATCTATGTGGTATGTAAATTTTACAAGTCCTTTAAGGAGGAAATAATCTTTAAACACAAGAACGAGGAAGAGGTTCCATTTTCTGTGTTATGGCATACCATGAAAATAAATCTAAATACCTTTAATTGGTGTAGTAGTAGAAAATTATTTAAAATCATCTCAACAATATGTAACTGTTATAAAAATAATCGTGTACAAACTCTAATTTATTAAATATTAAGTTGAATAAAAATTATATTCACATTATAATTAAAAACACATTAAAAATACATATAAATAAAACAAGGAATAAAAGGAAAATGAAAATAAGAAAGTTAAGTCACTAAGATATTGGAGAATATGGAAAATTTTTTTGTCATTTTTATTATTTCCTATAATATTTGATTGCTATTTGTATAACGACAAAAATTTTGAAAATTATATTTAGAACTGGATTCCCAAAACACGTTGGCATTGGGTTTTTATTTCCGTGAACTTGTTGACTAAACTTCCAAAGCTATTGTTTGTAACACCTCATCCCTGGCCACACACACAGTCACAGAGAGGCCCAAAGTATCACCATGAAGTATAACCCGAAGAAATAATTGGAAGTAATAGCTATTATCTTTACACAAACTACAGATGTGTGCAGATGCACACAAAAGAATTTGAAAACCACAACAACAAGATCAAATCGTTACATCAAATACTCATTATGTCTTTTTTATAGGCCAGATGTATTTTAAGCTGGTACATACCTAATTAAACCAACAAGAAGGCTTAATTAAGACTATTTGAATTCATTCCATTCTGCTAGTGTTGCATTTGTCGGTAAGATCAAAGCAAGAGTGGCAATTTTCTTTCTACTGACAGAATATATATGTGTGTGTGTGTGTGTGTGTGTGTACATATATATTTTACAATACAAGTACTGAATTGATGTATATATTTTAATTTAAGTGTTCACCTAAAGTAAACACGGTTCTGTGTTTCTGGAAATTATTATGTGCATATCATGTGTAAACCATGGAATTTCTAACAAATATTTAAATATTTTATATATCATAAATAATACAAACAAGACAAAAGTAATATGGACAATCTAGGCCTTTTCCTTAAAACATAGCTCTTTCTTGTCTATTATTCCTAAAAGTCTTCATATCCTAATAAATCTGTGATTGATTTATTTTATCAATAATGTCATTTTTCTCTTACTGGTTCACTCTATGCTAATTCAAGTTTCAATAATATAATTCTAATTGGAATCTGTTTCACAAAATCAGAGTCCATTCTCTACCTAAAACTGTTCACGACAACCTTTCGCTGGGGAGAAAAAAATCTGGTAGTAAAAATTCATTTTATAATGATTTCGTTATTTTCATGATTTTTATTTCTTCAAAGTAATATGCAAACTTCCTACATCCCACATTCTTCATACTTAGAAACAGGATGTTACTATATAGTGAAATATTTTAGAATATATTTCATGTTGTTTCCAGTCTTGACTACAGAGGGTAAAGTGATCATAAATTACTTGCTATCAAACTCTACCTTCATTATTACCTATCTATTTATAACAACCTCAGCAAAACTATAATAGCTTTACGTAAGCAGCATTCATTCTGGATGAAAAGTTTCCAGCTTCAGTATGGTGGGTTTCATTTGGAACATCATGGGTTCTAAATACAAACATAATCACAATTTTTCAAATCTAAGACCAATATTTCTTTTCATTTTAACATGCCTTATAATAGTATGCATACTACAATGGATTCCAAAGAAACTTGCTGGCCATTTCTGTCTTTCTCCCAGGAAAGGTGATATTAAATCAATGATATCTTTTACACATATGGACACCTTAGAACTGAGAAAATAGAGTATAAGCTAAGGATCTCCAAATGGCTGATGCTAGCAATAGCATAACAGTATATTAACGTTATTACCACTAATCATTTTATTTTCTTGAATGTGTGTATATTAAGGATAGTTCAAACATTTATAATATGGGTTATTTCACCAGGAATTGTTATTTTTTTCTAAGTCATACCTCTTATCAACTGTAGTTAGTGGAAGATCATCAAAACAATTACCTCCCAAAGCAAATGTCATCTTAACGCAAAGTATCCACATAATGAATCAACAAACTTTGCATAACAAAACTGCCTTAGGTATCGGAAACTTAAACAGATTCCAGGATTATATTTATTACTTGTTTTTAATTGCTTACACTAAAAGTTAGTAACATTTCCGGCTTTACTTTCTAATTGGATCTGGTGTTAAAGCACACATATTAGCTTATTTACATCTCAAATCTGAATTATACTAGCAAATACATCACACTCATCAAACCTGTTACACAAAGAAAACATGATATTAGCGCTGTATCTGTTAGGTGGTAGAATTAATTTAAAAGAATAACCAAAGGAATGAAAATCTTAAGAGTGATTGAAAAATATGCAAGAAAATATACATAGCTGAGTTAATACATGATACAACTTACCACTTTTTAAAAAGTAAACTATCCAGAACTTCACTGAAATAGCTGTAATTTTATTAATAAAATATTCATTACTAAAATCATTGCTCATTTAGAGAATGTTTTTGCTATTTATCCTCATAGCTTATTTAAAATACATTAACATGCCTAACTGATAATTTTAATGGACCAGGTGTGTTGGATCACAATTTATNCAGGCATGACACAATTTATTTTAAACTTACATTATCCAAAGTAGTTTTGTTTTATCCTATGCTGCTTGTTTCTTTACCTCTGAATGAGCATTGGAAGCATGTGGACAGGAAGTCTGCTCAATGAGCCAGTTTTTCGGCATGATATCAAGCATTTATAAATTTTAAAAATCAACACTAAAAGTAAAAAAGAAAAAAAAGAAAAAATCAGCACTAATTTAAAATCTGCATAAAATTAATAACAGAGTTTTAGTACAGTATCTGGAAGATGTCCAGACCAACATCCAACAAACATATCTATTACTTTTTAATTTCCGTTACAAAGCAATTGCTACCATCAGGTCCACAGTGACATGGTACTACTGTGTAACGAAGCAGCCTGGTCGGCTCTGGCTTCCTGTAATTCCTGTGGACATGCATATTGCAAAACTCTGCTCTTCACTAGCACCTCTTTGGTCCTCTTATCACTGTTGCATTCCAAATAATTGTTGTTTAAGGTCACAATCACAACCTCTTTCGAATTCAGGAAACATTTCTACTTCCCTTTCTTCCATGGATGGGATTCAATGGTGACTTTATTTGTGAATATATTTTATCATACATTTTTTACGGTAGAAGTCTAAACACATTATGTCAGAAATGTTCATAAAAACAAGATTTCCAGTCTCTGCATCCTATAGACTAAATTATGTTTTCCTCTTTCCATAATTTTAGCATTTTCTGGAAGATTTAAGGGGAAATAGTTTTTAAACAAGGAATTATTTAAAACTATGTTTAAAAAAATTTTAAGTATCTGTGTGTCATAATTTTCAGTGGAGCTCACACAATCTATCCAAGGACTGTACAGTGGAAATAAATGATATAATTTGAACATCTCTACTTCAGCAGGGTAAAATGGAAGTCATAGTGAAGTTAGAAAGAAATTCTCCCTTCAGTAAAGAATATTGGGATTGCTACTAGAAAAAGTACTATAACACAAAAGATAAATAAAACCCAAGCAAGGCAGTGGTGGCAGGGAGAAACTAGGTATATTAATACAAAGACCAAAATAAATTATATGTGCATAAAGTTTAAAACAAATAATGGGGTAAATCCTACGGATAACTAGGATTATTTTTATAATCAATGCTTATTGAAGAGATACCCAATTCAAGCAATACTGTAAGTGATTAGTTACTTACAATGGTATACAATGCTCGGTTCTGTTCTCTAAGCATATACTCACGTGAGAAGGTTAAGGAAAATGTATCTATATATCATCTATCTATGTATCTATCTTTGTATCTATCTATGTATCTATGTATCTATGTATCTATGTATCTATCTATCTATCTATCTATCATCTATCTATCTAATCTATCTATACACATAACTGCAATATGAAGTACTTGTTTAGAAAGTAAGTTTAAAAATATTATATTTGTTAACTCTGGGTGCAAACAAAAAAATCAGCCATAAAATTCTTCACAATTAAACCAGGTCTACATAATTCTCTTACGTAAAACAAGTCTTCTTCAATATTGTCAGCTGTCGTTATCTTTTTCCGTACTTCTGAAATCCTACAACCACTCTTGCTTTGTGTAAAGCCCTGATCAAATAATGCTCTTCTGTAAATGGGTCACACACTTCAATATACTGTCTATTAACAGCAACAACAAAACTCTCCAAAATGTATACATATATACCTTTGAATTCTGCAATTTAAAGTCTAAAGTTATTGCCTTTCTGTGATGTTTTTTATACATCTTCTTGCAGAACAAAGCCCTGATGTGTATCTTAAATGTACTTGCAAGTATCATGTTATAAAACTCAGTACTCCCTGCTTTTCATTTTCTTCAAATCCTTATCGTTCAGTAAATCACACGACAGGCAAAATTTCAACACCAACCAAACAATAATATCCACATTTTTACCCATGAATACCAGCACAAATACAGTATAATTTGGACTTCACTGGATTGAAAGCATAATAAAATGAAGATAAAATACGATCACTCCTGAGATATAAGGAAATGAACCATGGAAATGATCATGTGGGGGGAAATTTAGTTGCATGCTTAGGCATGCGTGAAATTTGTCAGCAAGTATGTACCACGGTCAGCATTCAGTAAATTCTCAGATAATAAGGTACATGGCATGTGTGAAAGGACAATCCATTAACAGGACAACCTTAAAAACACAAATATAACTACTTGCTGCTCTCTACTAGCACAAGAAGTGACTGGTGGTTCTGGCAACCATCTGTGAAAGGGTCACCGAGGAAAGGAAAGGGCTGCTGAGAATGGTCTGCAGTGCTTTTGTTTCCTTGCTTCCATGGACGAGAGGTTGAGTGGGGTGGCAACAGTATGAAAGCATTTCGAGTGTGATAGACTCTTGATCAGTCTCCTCCTTTTACCCTATCAGGAGTAACTTTACAGATATACATAAATCAGAGTACAACAGGGAGTCCTTGTTCGCCAAGCATGTTGAGTGCTCCCGGGGTGACATGCTGTGGAGGACTTGCTCCAACTCAGACTGCTTCCGTCTGATAGAGAGATTTATTTCCTGACAGCTGACAGAGTGCCCTGCAATAGCTGACAATCCCTGGTGTGGCTGGATCAGTAGCTCCAGGAAGAAGTTCTCTGAACTCTCTGAAGTTGCGAGTCTTGCTTTTACGTAAAAAATGACTATTTCAGTACTTTGAAAGATCTAAGTGGCTTATTCTTTTATCTTTTAGAAATTCAAACCACTCCTCTTTACCTTTAAGCATAAAACTTCCCTCATAGCTGTGTTCCTTATGTCTTTTTAACCTGCTGTTTTCTTTTGTGCCGGAATCTGTTTCACTGAAAAAAAGCAAATGTCAAGCTAGGCATTCCCATTCAGGATTGTAATTCTAAGGTGATCTTCCAGTATAGTGTGAAAGAGCTGATCAAAATCTGGACTAGACAATTTTGCAAATGAATTCTTACTCAATAGCTTATTTATTTCGGAGAGCATGCCAAACTTTGTTCAAAAGAAATATCCAGCCTTTAATTCCCTGTAATTATGAAGCTATTAACAATAAGCCTAAAATTACTGGGCTTGCTAATATCTAAAACATTTCGCAATATTTAACAATTTAAAAAAACTCTAACTTTTATCCGAATGAACCTAATTGTACTGCAAAACACACAGAAATTTTGCATGTTGTATCTTTAGTGAATTAGAAACAGTTGTGGTCATATTTCTTTATTGAGGAAGCTTTTATGTAAATAAATTCCAGATTTTATTGTTATTTTGAAATCTTTACTTCTCTAGAAATACACGTGATAGTAAAAGCAAAACCTAGTGTCATCTCTTCTAGTCATTTTAAACTGTGATATATTTATTATTATAATAATTACATTAAAATACATCTTCATTGAATGAGAATTACACTTTTAAAGATGTTTGTATTCCACGTTAGAAAGAAAAAAAGTAACATAGGGATATGTTAGCGCCTTAAAGGGTCATACAATTTTAGATTTCAAACAATATTTTGAGACTTTTTTGTTTCATCTTCCATAAACAGTGAGAATGCTGGGTGCAGGTATCAGTGATTGCCCAGTGCTACACCAGATTTCAGTGCTCAAACTGAGATGTAAATTCTAGTCTACTGACCTGTGCTTTCTTTTTCTGTTTTAAATATTTCATCTACAAAACACATATTTGTTAAACTTAAACCTGGACTATTGTCTGTTTCAAACATCTGATTACTATTGTTAAGTAAATAGAGTCGCTGTATTGCAGCTCACTTTGAGGAAAAGCATAAGCGAAGGATACTTCCTACTCCAGGCATCTGCCGCTAACTGGTTGAATCAGTGGAGCCAGTTTTGTCTTATCTTTCCCGTACTGATTACATATTGATTACATGCTGTTTGGTCTTCTATAGTGGTTTTTTTTTTTAAATATGATAATTGGTTTTATTCAACTTTTAAATTACTGATCACAGATTATAATAGTCAATATAATGATATGTTGTATTGTTAGAATCTTTATAGCCATGCAAAGAAAACCATTGTTAGACAAGACATGTACATATTTAATACAAAATACTGATGAAAATAATAAACTACTGCTATTGCTGCTCCCATTCTCTATCTTGTTAGGGGTGTCTCGTGAGCCAATTCACAGGAAACACTTCGGAGATAGCCCTTCAGACAATAATGTTTTCACTCTAATTTGCCACCGAGGTTTATTTTGTCTTACGACACAACAGTCACATCGTCATGATAAAAATCTCAAGTAGTGTCTATTTTGCATGCTGATAGCTAGGATGCTTTCGTATTGGAATAAGAAAAGAAAATGGTGATGATGAATAGAAAACACAAAAGGATCCATCAGATATCCTGATTAGAAATAGTAGAGTTGAAAAATCTGAAAATGAGTGCATATGTATATATATATATGCCCCATTTGATATTCTGTATTTCCTCAGTATTTCTTATTAAATAGGGTCTTGATTGTCTTTGAGAATGTTATATAAAGCCTTTTGTCTGTGCATGCATGTGTGTGTGTGTGTGTGTATGTTCACACATTTTCTTTCCAAGATATGTACTTCCACGTTGGGACTTCTACACGTTTGCAGTTATAATTTACATAAAATTTCCCTTTTCATTTGTTATTTCAATTTACATAGAATGAAAATGAAATAAATCTAGACCTACATAATTAGAGAGCTATTTCTTCACATAATCAAAATTCATAATATTAGTATTGTTACGTCTTTTTCTTTTGCATTTTCATGTAGTTATTTATTTCTTCCAAAAAAAGAAGAAAATTCTAAATTTTGCAAAAAAGCACTAAATAAATCCTACAAATTTTATTTCTGCACAAAAGTAGATTGCTTTGTTATCGTAAAAGGAAGCTGAAAACTTTATCTTGATAACATGTATTCCTTCTCTGGTAGTCATACACATTACATGTTTTATTACAAAAGTAAGAGAGCTACATAACTGATTTTTGTACACAATCTCAGTCCCCAAAGATAACCATTGTTAATGTTTTGAAACGTCATGACAAATTTGACACTAAACACTGAAAAGCATGGAGGATGTATATTTACAGTTAAAGTTGGTGTTTTTAATAAAACTGGAATCATGCTCTTTAATAGTGCTGTACCATCATTAGTCCCTCTTAACAATATTCTTTGATCAGTTTTGATTTTTCATTTTAATATGTACAATTTAGAAAACGCTGACTATAAAATCCGTGTTACTAAAAAAAACAAAAACAAAAAACAAAACTGGGGTTCACACAGGTCACATCGCTAAAGGACCTTAGTCTCATATAAAAGGCCATTAGGTATCCAAGTTGGAAACCAAACACCATTATTTCTTTTCTCACTAGTTCAAGGAATCATACTCAGCAAGTTCTTCCTTATTGTTCTTATCTGTGTCCACAAGAATTGTGAATTTACATTTCGCATTTAAAGTCGTTTAAGAATTTATATACAGAATTATTTACAGAATTTCAAGGTGTCTTCAGAGTCTGTCTGTAGATAAATGGATAAGCATTTACTGATTTTAATCCTGGCCTACCTGATGGTTAATGCTGCTCACGCTCGGGTGTTTGAACTGACATCTTTATCTCATCTCGTCTTGTACAATGGCAGTTTGGTCAGAGGAGTGTATATTTGTCTTCAATAAAATGATAACCCAAATGGCTTTAATAAAGATGATTTACCTTCTTATTTAAACAAATAAATCTTGCATCATGTAGGTAAAATTTATTATCTTTTTAATAGCCTGAGAACTATACTGCATTTTGTTTTGTTTTGTTTTGCTTTTACTGAAAAGCAATTTTATTTTCAAATTTTAAGCAGGTGATCCAGGATGTTTTCTTGAAAGGCTTATATAATTGATTATAGCTTTAATTCTTAGCAAACCCTTAAAATGATCCTAATATTAAGTACACTGACAAATTTTAGGACAGCAAAAAATGTCTTTAAGAATTTTTTTATGAGGAACTCTAACGTAAATGTAGCTCATGTGAAAATCATGATTCAGAGTTGAAGCTTCCTACTTTATCCAATAACCAAAACCAGATATTATGTCAAGCCTGTAATGGTTTCCAATGCACACAACAATTTGAGATTTTTCTTTCAAATGATGTTTCCATCAGTAAAGTAACATTTCTATTTAAAAATAAAATCAATGATCCATGAAGTTTTCAAAATGGGCTCCCAAAATATTATTCTTCATTGATTGTGTCGGCATGAATAACTGATAGATGTTAATAGTTCTTTCATTTACTTGTTGAATGGAAATTGCGTAGCTTTTATTTCTCTTTGATATTCAAAATAGTAGACGAAATGTCATTGCTCTGGGATGAATGTAATAGTGTGAAGGAGACATTTATTTTTCAAATTTTCTTTATCTCACCCCCAGGGATTGAGGAACTGAATTATTTCCAGGACACAAAGAAACCAAGGTATCTCAAATTGTTTGTGATCTTCTTTCAAAAGCTTACTACAATAAGCAACCCTGCATAGTACTTAATGATACACATTTTGTTTTGGAAAATCCACACATCAAAACAATAAGGTTCTAGACATTTTAGACCAGGTCTTTTCTAAAAGAAATTCATACCTTTCAGACTGGGCACAGTGGCTCACACCTGTAATCCCAGCACGCTGGGAGGCCGAGGCAGGTGGATCACTTGAGGTCAGGAATTCGTGACCAGCCTGGCCAACATGGCAAAACTCCGTCTCTACTAAAAATATAAAAATTAGTTGGATGTGGTGGTGTGTGCCTAGTAATCCCAGCTAATTGGGAGGTTGAGGCAGGAGAATCACTTGAACCCAGGAGGTAGAAACTGCAGTGAGTGAGACTGTACCACTGCACTCCAGCCTGGGCAACATAGCAAGATTCCAGAAAACAAAAATTCATACCTTTCAATGCACTTTTTCATTAAACTGTTTTGTTTTGAGGTAATTAAAGATTTCCATGAAGTCATAAGAAGTAATACCAGAGACTTTATGTAACTTTACCCAGATTTTCCCAACAGTAACATTTTGCAAAACTATGATGCATGTCACATCCAGGATATTGACACTGAAACAGTAAAGATAAAGAACATTTTCATCATCACTTGGATCCCTTATGTTGTCTTTTATTATTAAACTCCTTCTCTGCCTCACCTCCCATTCCTGATTCCTGATGACCATTAATGTGTTCTCTATTTCCATAATTTTGTCATTTCAAGAATATTATACAATGGAATCACAGAGTATGTAACTTTTGGGGAAGGCTTTTTTTTTTTTTTTTTTTTTTTTTTGCATCCAGGTGCAATGCCCTGGAGATTAAATAAAGCTGTTGTGTGGTTCAGTAGTTTATTATTCTGTAATATAAAAGATGCCAGAATATAAAGGTACCAGTTTATTTAACCCTTCATCTGCTGAAGGCTTTCTTGGACATTTTCAGTTCTGGGGGTATTACAGATAAAGCTTTCTGAATATTCATGTATGGGTTTTTGTCTGAACAGTTTTCATTTCTATGGGGTAATGCATTTTTATAATGCATGGATATCCTTCAGTTTTGTTGGATTCATATTTCCTCTGATATCACTATTTCCATGAAAAGAACATACAGCTTCTCATCAATGATGAAGTAATGCCACAAGTTTATCACCATGGTTTCTTAGTCACAACAAGGAGCACTGATTTTCTATGATGAAAACTGAAAGAAAATAAGGTGGCCCCCGTAATCAGCAGGCAGGAGAACTAGGTTTTCAAATTGGGTGGAAACAAGAAATGCCAGGTAACAACCAGGATCATAGCAAACTACAACCACAATCACAATGACAGTGAACTTTACATCTTACATAGCTGTCCAAAACTCTGCAAACCACTGAATAGCTGTTCTTATATATTAGATAATTCTCTCAACAGTTCCGCTGTTGCTGGAATGAATCTCTCATTATCAGCAGCATACAAGTATACATATCTTAGATATCTTACAGAAAGTCCACCAAATTCTGGAAGCCCAGAGTAAATAACGTACTGTATTTATGATGTATTTATGATGCTTTTTCTGATTCACAATTGAATTGAAGACTTTAAAGTTCCTTTATTGAAGAAGTATCTTCAGATTAAAGAGAAATATATTGGGCATATGATATTAACATGTAATTTACATAAGAGTAAATTCATTCTGTTTTCTGACTTTTGAATGCACTGTGTTCCTCTATATCAATCAATACACATTATGAATCAACTGGCACAGCTATTGATATTTGAGTGTTTAGTCTCATTTTTTATTGACGGCTTTATTGCAAAGAGTGTAGCAAGATATCAACCAGGCCACTGTAACATTTTGAAAGTTCCAAAAACGGTTTCATCTACCTGTCCTTTAGATTCGCTTTCCTCTTATCTCCTCCATGACATTTTCCAACAATTATGTGTGCTGCCTTTATATTTTTAAAATGATGATCCATGTGTTCTCATTGTCTCCACTTCCAGACCTCCCAGTAATTTCTAAACTGCTAAAGTCTGGTTTCCGACCCTTCTATGACCCTTCCATTCTACTGAAACCCTTCTACTACCTCTAAATTGACAAATTACTCTCATTTTTCTTTATAGTTCTGCATTGTCTAACTGGTTAATCACTCACTTCTTAAACAACTCATTTGGCCTGTTAAACACCATTCTCTCCCTGGTCTTCTTAACAGTCCTCAAAGTAATTATTCTCAAGCATATTTTCAGGTTTCTATTCTTTTATTTCTTAAATGTAGGTGTTCTCAAGGGTTTCATTTTAGTTTTCTCTCTTTTCTATCCAGTGTTTCTAGATAATCTCATTCATCCCCAGTGATCTACTCTGACCTACTAATAATCTATAGATTAGTAGGAGGTCATAAATCTATATATCTGTTTAAATTTCTTCTATAGTGCCAATGAAAGTAATAAAAAATAAGAAAACCTATAGCTTCTGCCAAACAAAAAAATCTCTAGATAATGTCTCATATGCTTTTCATAGATTATCACATCTCATTTTCATGGGGACAGTATACGCTATTGTAATTCTGTCAGTGTGACAGATGAAGACACTAAGGCTTAAAGACATTACTAACTAATTACCCAAAGTTACACAAATTTGAAGTGGTCAGGTTGGGAGTTGAAGCAGGCAGTTGTCTCCAGGAGCACAACTAAACTGTATGTTAGGTTCCAAACATGGATTTCAAATGGTTTAGTGAGTATATAAATATTCCTCAGATACTTACAATTAAAAATCACATAGGAAATGTATTTCCCTTGAAATTTGTTTTTTTCTATTCAATTCCTTAATGGTGCACATCCCTCTCAGTCATCTTAAGCAGAACCCCAGGTTTTATTTTAAATTCCTTCCTCATAATTAAATTAATTCCTCATAATTAGGTAAGTATTTCAGGAAAGTAGAACTTTCCTGAAATACTTACCTAATTACGTGGTTACTCGCAGGATCAAATCAAATTTCTTTGCATTACATATATCTCTGTCTTACCCCTCCCCTTTCCTCCACTCTCTTTCAGACTCTTTATTCTATATATTTTGATGCCATTTAACTTTTTAGCAAGAATCATTTTTCTCAGCCTCATTTGTATTTTTGCACTCAGTGGTCCTTCTAGATTCAGTTATCATCATCTCCTCTGGAAAGCCTTTTCTGACCATAGAAGCTGTCATTGGACCTTAGCCCCGCACTGTGCTCCTTTTCCATTTAAGATTTCTTTTATCTTACAGAGGCAGCATGAGCTTTGAAGTCCAACACACCTGCTTCAGATACCCATTTTCTATTTGTGAGATCTTGAAGAATTTACTTAAACTGTTTGTATTACAGCTTTTACATCTATAAAATGATTGCACTTTATTTCTACATCAAAGTGCTGATGTGAAAATACTGGTAATATAAATAATACTTTTACATAGTATAAGTACGCCAAAAATGCTAGGTAGTATAAAATTAACTCTCTAGTTTGTTAGAAGCTAGACAGTTACTTTTTATCTCCTCCACTACAATGCCTGTAGCTTTTATTACTCTGTTGAATTCTCCAGCCCATCATATAGTATTTGATCATTTTGATACACAAATGATACTTTAGTATAAATGATTTTGTTACGATTATTCATAAACTTGCATAAATATTTCTATTATTATCCAAAACATTAACATGTTCTATTATATGCCTTTATTCTTAAAATGTTAAAATCCGAAATAAAATGATTTTTAGAAATAACTGGTACACAGAAGCCAGCCATACCAAGGTTTCCTGGCAACAGAAAGAAGAGCAAGTACCAATACTACGGGGTAGGACAACTCAGCAGGCTCAAGGAACGTGAAGAAGTTCAACAATGCAGGAGGAGACGGAATCATAGGGAAAGAGTGTGCACAGGTCAGCAAAGGCCTAAAGGTAATAGGCTGGGAGAGGGCCCCAGGTTTAATTAAGGAGCAATGGGATCTCTTGGAAGACCAGGGGTAGACATTCACTGTTTAATTCCTCCATGGAGAATGTACTGTAACGGAGGGGGCCAAAAGCAGAAAGACAAGCCAAGATGCTATTGCAGTGATTGGGGGAAGAAGTATTGTAGGGATAAAACAGAATTGACAAGAGTGACAGTTTCTCATCACTGTATTGGACTCAGCTGGGACAAATTTTTTCAGAGCCTCAGAATTTCTTTTCATTACATTATTTGTTAACCAATATTTAATCAACGTCTGCACCCTGTGTGTTAGGCATTATTTGGGGTGCTAGAGACACAAGGAGCAAAAATAGGCCAAAAAAATGGACCTTACAGAACTTTCATTCCAGTAGGGGCTGGGAAAATAGATAAACAAATAAAAACTAAATAAATGAATGAAATAATGTATTTGACAGTGACACATTCTAAGAAAAAGACCAGAAAATGTCATGATGGGGGAAATACTGGAATTTCAATGGACCCAACAGAATTAGAAGTAGACACTAAGCCAGGAAGAACATGTCAGATCTGCAAATACAAAGAAATACTACAAAATATTCTAATCTGGGTTTCTATAGGTGGTTTTGGAGAGTAATCATTTGAGTTTCTCTGATGACTCCCAAACTTGTTGCCCAAATTCACCATGCTCCCATGGCTGCAAACAGAGCAGTGAAACTGGAAAGCCCAGGCTTATCCTTCAAGACACGCTGAACGAATGCTTCCTCGCATGCACCAACCCTCAGGTGCTTTCCACTACTTCACCCTGTGTTTCTATCACACTGGCTTCAAGAAGAAGCTGCAAGGACGACAGTGTCAGCAGTACAATTTAGTTTTGACTTCCCTTGACATACCATGATGTGAACTTCTGTACTCAGCTTACAGAGAGGCAGGACCCAGTATGTGAATCCTTAGAGATGATAGGAAAGAAATCAGTTTGAGAGGACAACATGATCACATATTTGAAGGCAGACAAAACCAAGAGAAAATAACCCCCTGAAATATACCCAATAAACAAATCCATTATCTCTGGTCATTTGCTGTCCCTGTCTCCCCTGCAAGTTGTGGCTCTTGCTCTACCAGATGCTTGCTGTGTTTGACAGAATTATGGTTTCAGCAAAGCACCAGGACCATTAAACCAGTTGCCATAATCTCCAGCCTTGTTCTTACACAGTTCCTGCACAAGTCAGATCCCTACAGACACTGCTATCTCCATAAGGTGCTTGATGCTGCCACTACCCTGCAGATATCCCACTCCACACTGCAGTCTGCATTACTAAGTTAGAGAGCATGGCAACCACCTGCCAGTGGTCATCACTATGTCTCCGGCTATAGTTAGTCCCTGATCTCTTCTGCTCTTGGTGTCTTAGTGCTACCATTCATGATTTGAGTCATGCATGCCTTTAGATAAGTTATTTACACAGCAGTTTTTGGATAAGTGCTTGAGGAAGACCTGCTCTGTCCTCTTTCTATTATTTAGAGTCATCCCAAACATCCTAATATTTTATCAAGTTTATAAGAGAATCATTTCAGTGGTTACTTACCGTTCTCTTGTTCTCTGTGAACTTCAGATTCAGTGGCAGTTTGGTGGAAATAAATACAATTTTCAGTAACTATACTATATTCAGAATTCTGCCTCCCTCTGAAAACTAAGACTTTCTCTCTGAGCCAAGATATTTATGCCTGGGACTTTATTCCTGCAGGATGATTTATCCAGTGATAAATAAATCAGTATTCATGCAACACAGTTTTCTTCCTGGCCCATCCTACTTGTTTATTAGACATTTCCAGATGTAGCACAGTCTAATACAGATGCAAACTGAAATCTCTGTTGTAAATACATGGAGGAGAAACAAAATATAAGTATATTTTTATTTTATGCACCAAATAAAATAACATATGTGCAAGTTCTTATTGATAAATATTAGGAATGACCCAGTGAGCATCCACTGGTTTCCCCATTTTATTTTTACTTTCTTGCTCCAGGATACAGGCTAAAAGGCTCAGGACTAAGTAAATCATGTTACTAGTCTGTTTTGACTTTGATAAAAGCACACTATTCTAAAGGTATTCCTTCTCTCCACCTCACACTGACCATCCAGCACATTCTCATTCTAATAACTGAGCTTTCAACTTCACCTTCATTCCAAGTTCCTGTTTTTGTAATCAACATCACACATCAGCTCCTTCCATTTTCCTAGCATGGTATTTGGAAAATATTATGCCCTTAATCAATGGCCACTGATTGAATAATGTCTTGCATAAAACAAATAGCAGACGAGATAATTCAATTATAAAGAGAGCCCTCATTAATGAATTTGTGATCTATTCTTTCCTATAGCTCTCCGCCTTCCAGCTTTAGCCACAGAGTACGGATTTTATTTGAACAGCTACTCTAGTTTCTCATGTCCTCCAGATATTGTAAAATGCAGTGTGATTTTTGTCATATGATGATCTGAGAAAAAGAAATAAAATGTCACCAATGTCTACTTCATTAAATTTGAGATGTGTGATCATTTACCATGCTTCGGCCTAAATGCTGCTTTAATAATATAATAAACAAATAAGTTGCTTGCAGTATATAACAGGAGGAATGTTAAACCCTTTGGAAAAAACACAGTAATTGCTATATGCCAGCTGAAGCTACTAATTATAAATAAATTTGGGTTGAGTACATCTACTTTGAAACACATTCTGCTTAACAATAGCAACCAAAAAAAAAAAAAGAACATGCATTTCTTTTCAAATTAGAATTTTCATTTAAGCATAGCAGATATTTTATTTATTTGTAATGGTTTTATATAATCATGAAAATTATGAACTTGAAGTTGTATTCCAAATAATGTAATACAAACTCTTACTGGATAGATGTGGAAACTGAGGTCAACTGAGGTCAACTGAGGTAATTTTTGTGACACACTCTGTTAAGGTATAAGCTTGATCTTCCCATCTCAGATTTCTTACTATTGCAGGATACTTCTCTCATTCTTTCTTCTCATTAAAACGAATTTGTAAAATTTTCATACAGTCAGCACTTTTTTGAAAAAAATTACTTTTTGACCTACATTTTATAAAATATAAAATAAAAGATAAGATTAGCTGATTAGCTCTAAAATTGTATCAGGCTGTAAAACTCAATAATTTACCTCCTCTGAAACCTTAGAACAATTTTTTGTAACTTTCTTAAGAGAATCTCCACTTTCTATCTGATGGAAAATACTATCAGATATTGGTTACATTACATATCTTATACAAGTTTATAATTACTCTGAAAGAATGTGGTTCCCTTATTTTACAAATAATTAAGTATTTGTAGAAGAAAAGATGCTGTGACCATAAACCCTACTCTGTTTTGTTTTTTGTGTGTTTCTTATTAGTTTTATACAACCCTAGTTCAAAAATGCTAAAATTTCAGTAAAAACATATTCACTGGGCCTAGGAAAAACAGATAATATTTCTTGGTCCGCTTTGTTATTCATGGTTCGACATGTATCTCAACTTTGAGCATTGGATTTAAAAAAATCCTGGGAAAACCCTTTTATACAAATAGGGAGATAAATATTTGTTTCACCTAGATTTTGTGCCTTTGATTTTAAAAAGTTTTATGCACTACGATAACTTCAATGTACTCATATATCCTAGATACCTTGAGTAAAATTATAAAGCGATTAAACACCCTTGTTGCTTTGGGCTTATTAAAACAAAAAGATATATAGTCAGTTAGTTACTTAAACATATTTTGTCTGTAATTGCGTCCGTACAATGGAATATCTCATTTAAAATTAAGATGAGAAGAAAATATGCTAAAATCAGGCTGAGAAAAAAATGTGTTCTAAAGGTTTAAGTTATGGTCTATAAAAGTGATGTGAACTAATTTAACTTTGAGATCTTTCATACAACATAAGGTTTCTGAATATTTGGCAAGTCGGCTATAGTTAAAATGAAATATTTACCCTCAGAGCATGAAATATTATTTATATTTTGGAAAGAGTATAAAGAAAAAATTAAATTTTGATTTGTGTTTATATTTTTATTAAAACACTCTTCTCTGACAGTTACTAATTTTAGAAATATCTTTTTGTTTGACAGAAAATCTTTCACAACACTAAATTCTTTTCTTCCTTTGCGCTGTATCCTTCCCTGAATACAAGCTAGGGGCTGGCCCCAAAGTTATTTATTTTCTTTAAATATAAAGTGAAACAGATCAAGTACTATGAAGTTATGATCTATTGATGGAAGCATCCACCGTTACATTTAAACTACCTGTGTAAAATGTGTGTTTGGAAGCTCCTGGAGTCAATGAGAGAGCATGCCCCAGGCATCATTTCCCACTCTGTGGCTGTAGAGATGATTGCAATGGCATCAAGGTCAAGCCTGTGGTTGGCAGAGCAGAGTGAAGGCTGTAACATCTCTCATTTAATCTCAGTGTGATGATGTTTCTGAAAAAGGAAAACTGCTTTATTGAACTGTCTCCAGACGTGAGTTAAAGTACTGAACATGCTGCCAGCTATTTGCTGGAAACTCCCTCTTGTTAGTACGTGGGGTGGAGGAACAGTGGAGAAGACTCTTCCCTGCTTTACCCTTAAGTTAATACAAACATTAAGTGCAGCAACCTTCCTGGCCTTTTTATTTATGTAGGCATTTGGTCATTTTATCTCTTTTATTTTTCC
This sequence comes from Rhinopithecus bieti, assembly GCF_001698545.2. Lineage (NCBI taxonomy): Eukaryota > Metazoa > Chordata > Mammalia > Primates > Cercopithecidae > Rhinopithecus > Rhinopithecus bieti. Next base: position 1,306,185 of record NW_016807296.1, read on the forward strand.
TTGCCCTGCCATTTCTTTCCTTTCTTCCATTCTTCTGCCTCCTAGCTCCTTCACTTCTTACCATAAGAAAAAATGTCATAATTCATGTAAGTAACATAATCCATTTTCTCCATCAAAATATCTGTCATTCAACCAGGATAAAGCTTGAATAAAGAGAGTCAAAAGCAAAGGAAATATTTGTATAATGGCAAGTGGAAGCTCATGCAACCGACTGACTTATAATGACATCCCTTTTCCTTTTTTTTTTTTTTTTTTTTTTTTTACTAAAACTACTGCTATCTAGAGGTGAAATGCTGCTAGGAAGGAGATGAAGGAATGTGCTTAACAAGTCCATGGGCCTATCCAGAAGGAAAGCTTCGAATTCCCACACTTCTCCCTCTTAAGATTCAAACTTAGAGGGAATTGTTTAGGCAGGGTGCCCTTGACAGAACAAGCAAGAAGAATTTAATAAAACAAAGAATTAGCATATACAAGTGATTAGATCCACTTGTGATGACCAGTCACTACACCAATTTGGATTCTAGGTGTAGGTGGCAATTATGAGTTTAAAAAATGAAATTATTTCACCCAAATCTCCTAAGGCAGATGGGTAGCATGAGGGAAATCTCATGTTTTTTTTTTTTTTTTTCCTTTTTCTTTTTTATTTTAGAGACAAGGTCTCACTCTGTTGCCTAGACTGGAGTGTAGTGGTGCGATCATAGCTTACTGTATCTTCACCCTCCTGGGCTAAAACAATCCTCCCACTTCAGTCTCCTGTGTAGCTGGGACTACAGACATACACCACCATCTCACCTGGCTAATTCTTTCATTTAATTTTCTAGAGACAGGGTCTCACTATGTTGTCCAGGCTAGTCTTGAACTCCCGGCCTAGTGTGAGCCACTGTGTCTAGTCTTTCCTCCAAGTATCCTGGGCTGAAATATTTCTTAAGGGAGATGTATTAGTTTGTTTTCATGCTGCTGATAAAGACGTACCTGAAACTGGGAATAAAAAGAGGTTTAATTGGACTTATAGTTCCACATTGCTGGGGAGGCCTCAGAATCATGGGGAGAGCTGAAAGCCACTTCTTACATGGCAGCGGCAAGAGAAAAATGAAGACAAACCAAGCAGAAACCCCTGATAAACCCATCAGATCTCGTGAGACTTGTTCACTATCACGAGAATAGCACCGGAAAGATCAGTCCCCATGATTCAGTTATCTGCCTTCAGGTTCCTCTCACAACACGTGGGAATTCTAGGAGATCCAATTCAAGTTGAGAGTTGGGTGGGGACACAGCCAAACCATATTAGGAGGTAAAGTATTCTTCCATAAGTCTTACCCACTTCAAATGTGTGAGAGCCACTTCGGCCACAAACTATCTCCTGGAGCACATCCTGGACATGCACACGGAGCCTGTTTTGGTGACCCTGTGACCTCCAACCACTCTGTCAACAGCCATGTCAGTTTATGCACCTTTGAATCATGCATGTTTCCCACACTGCATGGCAGTGGCAGGTGCATCACACGTATGATGCACTCAATTAATGTCTGCTAAATCTAAATCTAAATCATGACAACATAATATTTGCATGACACTTATCAATTAATGTGTGCTGAAGAGAAATATGAATCATGACAAACAAAACATTTTCAAGATAGAAAAGAAATTGATGTTTGAGTCTATTTAAAGTCCATACATATTTGCTAAACTGATGTATTACTACAATGCATTCCCCTATTAAAATCCAACGTATTTCATAATAAACTCCTTTAACATGAAGTGTACGTTAAGTACATTATTTCTGTTTCTTGAATCAAAATCCCTGTATCTTACAAAAGAGGACATGGAATATGTGATTTTCAACCATATTTTTTCTCTTTGCCTAGTTTATGTCAACCTTTCCATTATCTATAATAGCTAAATAATTTGAATTATAGTGAAATACCAGTCAGAACCTCCTTATATTTTGAATTGTCTTAAGAAATAAATTTTCGTTCAGTTTAGTGATGAGCTTTATGACTGCTCTAATTTCAACATTGAAAACAGAAAAGGGGGAAAAATTTAGAGTGCAGACTTAAATCTGATGTGTGAGTTCATACCTAGATTTTGAATAAAATAATCATGGGCTTTAGAAGTTTAAAAATATTTTAAAAATAATACAGCCTATTACCCATATATTACAAATGACAAGAATGGAAGTGAGAAAAGCCATATGAACTTTTCCAAGGGCATAAGGTTAACTTGGAGTAGAACCTAAATTAAAAATCAGGTTAACAAAGGCTGAATTATCACTACACCATCTAAGATGTTACTGAAAAGTTAAGTCATTATTTAGGTCCTAAGACATTTAAGATATGAATTTTAAACTAAATGCAGACATGCTTCTAAACAATGTAAGATTAAACAGAAGCCTATATAAATACTTCATGAAAATTTTGTGGAAAGTATGAAAAATGTCATATAGATGTACAAACATATAGTTGATAATGTGTTTTCTCAAACTTTTCATATGTTAAAGTTGAAAACCATGAACATTTGTTCTCTTAAGTTCTATTTCTTTATTCTTATATGATGTTTTAACTGCAAATAAATGTATCCATTAGAATTATAATAATACATTTTGTTCAAATACTATGAATGTAAAAAAAGTATTTCAGAATAAATATTTAATTATTACCATATTCTTCAGTGCAAGTAAACAGCACATCTACTCAGCACAGTTTTAGAAAGTTTACGAAATACAGTATCATTAAAATACATGATTTAGGTCCACAGAAAGCTTGAAATCTACATATGGACAAAAAATCCTACACTTTAATTTCCATGTTTTCGCAAAACGTGCTGGGAATAAAATGTTGTTAGAATTGACATAATACCTTTACTTCTACACATTTAAGAGGAGGGATAAAAACAGTTACATCACAATGGTGAGCACTCAGAGAGGACAATTACAGGGTACTGTGAGAGTACAGGAGATGGCCCTTCCCCTGTGTGCCTGATAAGCAAGGACGGTATGAGTGAAGTGATAATCTAAGTCTCGGCTATTTAAAGTATACACTAGATGGTGGTCAGGATGGGGAGTTGTGAGAAAACAGTGTTCCAGGTGGAAGAATCAGCATATGCAAATTCCATGGAGCTTGAAGAAACTGAGAATCACTGTGGGGTTGTTAAGATTTTAGTCTGACTAGAATATGGCTGTACAGAGTACGGCTGGGAGATGCTAATACTGCAGCAAAAAGAGATCACACAGGAAAGACCCTTGTGAGGCCTAATAGGAAGTCTTGTTTGTCATCAGAGCAATGAAAATTGGTAAGATTTTATCCACCTGAACCTAGCAAGCAGCAGATTGTAGACAAATTACTAAGACTGGCTATGGTGCGGGGGACAGGGGAAGAGGCTCCTAATGTGTTGTAAAGCCACAGGAAAGGTAAAGGTAAATGATCACCAAAGGCACAAAGTCTCCTAAGAGTAAGTAGCTTCAGGGGTGTTAAAAGCGAGGTGAATTGTCCAGGTAGTGAAGAGGAATAAGACCATTGCAACAGAATCAGATAACATGGTGGCTAAAAGCCTAGACTGTTCGTGAATGGTAATAGTGTTGATCTGACAGCAACAGTTTTAAGAAAGAAAGGATGATAAGATAAACAGATTGGGCTAAATCATAGAAGACAATGAGGGAGTATAATTATCTTTGATTCAAAACTTTGATGGCTTTTGAATCATGAAATACGGGATAGAAGGGATCAAACTTTTAACCTGGGAAATCAGTTCAGAGATGATTTCATGAACTAAGACTGGAAATTCCAAGGAATTCTCCTAGGCTTAGAAGACAGATCTGGAAAAGCTCTGAGCCTGGACAGTGGGCCTCCTGTGAGTGAGGCAGGACTATAAACTCTTGTGTTGTTTGCATTCCTGTGACGTTCCCCCCAGCAGCAAACTCTTCACTCAACACAGCAAGAGGAAAGTTTGGAGGGGAAGTTAGTTTGTCTCCAGAAAGATGATGCACTTTAACAACAAATAAATGCATAAATAAACGCAGGTTTTGTTGAGATGTCTTTGAGACATGCAGATAACTTGGTCAGTATGTAGCCAAATACAAGAATCTCAGAGTCTGAGGGAGGATAAGGAAGAGAATGGGCAGCAAAAGTTGGGGTCCTTTAAACCACAAGAGTTCCAAGGAAGATAAAATGAAGATCTACATACTGAGGATTCCTGTTGATCCTTTAATCATCTGGACATGAGTAGGAGTATTAGGGGATATGTTGATGGAAAATTTAATTTCCCTCGAAGTAATCAAGTGGTTACAGATATTTAGCACTTCCTGGATGATAGATATGAACACGATTTCAGTAAAATTTTGCATCAGCTGAAACCTAATTATTCTGGAATTGATTTTACAGTAATACCTCAAATCATTATTTTCCCTTCATCTTGTGGTCTATTTGATAATTTCTTTCTGCTCATTAATCTCTCCAAAATTAAAAAGGGTAGCAAAAATGTGAAAATAGTAATAATGCATGCATCATTTCTTTCAGATCTCATAAAAATTTGATGAGAAATAAAGACAAAATTAGTCAATTCTCTACTAACTGGGAGAGATTAATCTGAGAGAAACAGTTGAAATTATATAATATTTTAAATAAATATGAGTATTATTGAAAATAACATTAAAACATTAAAAATAACATTTGGAATAATATAAATCATAATATGTTGCCTAGCTAAGATATAGATTTTCTAATATATACATTTTAATTAGCATAGTACTTTTGTCTATAAATTTTAAATTAATTCCTGCTATGTGATTTTTGCCTTCAAATGTGTTTTGTTTTTTTTTTTTTGAGATGGAATCTAGCTCTGTCGTTTTTTCTTTGAATAGGTGTATTGTATTTCTATTCTATCATGTCAGTAAAATTATTTATTTTTCTTATACAAAGTGAACGTCATTTTAGCACTAATAAATTACTACAAATAGTAAATTAATAAAACATGATTTAATTAAGTTTTATTATAAAAGCTTAAATGAATTTTGCAAATACATTTTAAATTTGTTTGCTCTGACACTCAATAGTACCTGTAATCTGAAATTTGCTAGTCGAAGAAGTATACTTACACAACAAATTTGGAAATATAGGTATATATGTGTGTATATACAGACACACACACACATATATATACACACACACAACAGCAATACATACAATAGCAATTCTTTGGCTATTAAACTTCATTTCAGCAATGGGGAATTTAGCAAAATATTTGGTGTTCCCTGCTAGTATTTAAATTGCAAAGTAAACAATTACAGTAATGCAGAGAACTATGTGTATATGAGTGTTGAGCAACTTCTACCCTCAACAAGTTTCCTATTGTTACAAAGAAATAGGGAAATAATATAGATGCTATGGCATTTAATGGGACAAACATCCTTTGTATTTTTTAATTCATTCACCTTTTAAGGACTCTAAGGGCCTCAGAATAGGCACAGACAAGACCGAAAATTCTATTAGACTCTAACCAGAGAATTAAGATTGAAAGAGTCCCTTTTTCCATCTCAGAATGAAGCTGCTTCAACATAAGCAAGTCTTCATTCATTTGCCATGCCTCCAAGGGCACTTTCTATGGATTTTATTTTTTTCCAGGGAAAATACATTTTTCTGGAAGTAAGAGCACATTCTCCTCCAACCTGTTTGTTCCCTCAAAGAGTTCCTTTTCCCACTGCAGCAGGATATTTTATCCCACCAATCAGGGGAGTTTGAAATATCATCCTTAACGTTTACCTTTACTGGTAAGGTTCATCAGACAAAATAATACTATTAACAATGCCAAAAGAACTATTACACATGCACAGGGTCATTTAAAAATCATCCAATCAATTCAACTTTACCAATTTTAAGGATTTTGCAATTTTAAAAATTATATAAATTATAAAATATTCCTCCAGGTAATCAACAAACAAGAAAGCCAACAGACAAAAGTTATTTAAAGGTATCTATTAAATGTCATAATTAATAACAATAGACAAATTATAACAAAACTCAAATGTAGAATAACATATCAGAATTTAATTAGTTTGGACATAAAATCTCTATATCAAAACATATTTTATCTTCAAATAAAAACACACATGGTCATTAAAAGGTTGATGATTTTCCTGTACTGCTCTATACTTCTGCTTTCCCATCTTTTTTTTAAATGCCAATTTTTTTTTAACCCAATCTCTGTATCACTGCACAGCAGAAAACTATTTTAGCAGTTAGTTTTAACATAGAAGAGCAACCCTTTGTTGTTATTTTAGAAAGGAGATATGAACCAGATGATATTTGGAAGCTATCATCATTCAATTCAGGAATTCACAAGAAAGCCCATATGCAAAAGCCAGGGGATATATTTCTTTGGGAAGTGTATTTCATATGATCTAAGCACCTTTGATTGTACTAGCCAATGTGGGTGTGTAATTGGGCAGGCTTAGAAATGAGTGACAGTTGGTCCTAAGAATGTAATCTAGTTAGGAATAAACAAATTCATATGATAGTGCCACTGACAGATTAATGATCTCAGGAAAAAAACAAAAACAATTTAAAAAAAAAATTCTATCTTGTTTTCTCATTTCTGCAGTTTCCCCTTGTATATGTCTCCCATTCTTTATTATATATAGAAATCTAACATGATGATAGCCTGAGGTGTTATCAAGTTCAGTGGTTTCAATGATGTTTAACTCACACAAAGAATAGGCACATAATTAATTATTATTTGAGATCAGCATTTGCCCGGAGGTTGTGTAATGTGGCTTAATCTTATTGCTGCTTTTTAAAGAAGTATTTTCCTACTCTTCAATTATGTTTTTTTTTAATTGGGTTTTTAAAATTTTAAAGGCCTTTTATAATAAATTATCCACAGCATGTCTATTGCCAACCACAGATGCCATCTCACCCATTGCTGTTTTTAAAACACTTTATAATTAACCACAAAATTAACTAATTTTATGACACAATTTTGTTTTCATACCTAATCTGTTGTTTCATCTTCTAAATATATGAATGGTTCATAAAAGATATGATAAAATGCACAGTGCAAAACCATACAGTATTAATACAAAAGTTAAATCTAATATTCAAACAATAGTCAAGCATAAGCTCTAGTATGTTTCATCTTCTTTTTTCCACCAATTTCTAAACCCATTAATCAAGATCTGACTCAAAGTTCACTTCTTACCTGAAGATAAATTTAAAAATTCCCTGAGCAAACAGGGTGCTCTGGTACCTGGCAATAAGAATATAAAGAGAATGTAGAGCCTGACTTCAAGGGGTCCTGTCTAGATAGAAATAGATAATTATAAAACAAAGCTGCGAGTTTTTAAAAATGGAAATATGAAAATGTTAGTACTGAAATAAAGAAAAGAGTCTTTTATTTTGTTCTTGCAGTCAAAAAAAGAATTACTAGAGGCAGGGAAGGATCAGAACAAGAAAGTATTCAACAAGTAATTGACTGGCAGGGGACAGAGACAGGTATTTGCATTCAGTGGGAAGAAGCTGCAATGGAGTCTTCCAAGTAGACATGACAGCAAGAACAAAGGCACAGAAGTGAGTAATAGAATGGCCTACAAGGGGAGCCACAAGCAGTTTGCACTAGTAAAGAAAAATGGAAATCCAGATGAAAGAAGCCATGGAGAATGAGGCTGGAGATGTATGTGCACTGAGGCTTAATCAACAGGACCATGACAACTATATTTAGGAAGGTGAGATTTATCTGATAAGCCATGGACACATCAAGTTATTTTGAGCATGTGGAAATGCTCTCAGATTTGTGTGTTTGGAAATTTTATTATCTAATTACTGGAAACTGCTGGAAAGATGTATTTGAGAAGTACAGTTCAGAGGAGAGTAAGTATATAGCTGCAACTATAATATACGGTGAGTGAAATGGCAAGTTGTGGTGCTATTTGCAATGGAGAGAGAGAGAGAGAAGTCAAAGATGACACTCAGATTGTCTGCCACAGTTGTTCAGCGTGTCTCCACAATGAGCACCCCACCTCCACACTTCCTAAGTGACTTTTGACAAATTATTAAACACACTTAAATCTTAGTTCCAAAACTACATAATGGTAGTAGAATGCTATGTGCTTTACAGGACTGTTAAGATTAGTTGAGATGTTTCATGTAAAGTACATAACATAGTGCCCGGCACATACTACTATGAACTCAATAAATGTCAACTAGGTACTATAATTAATACTATCAGGAATTGCGTGTAGATATTAGTACCATAACTTAAAAAGAGAAAAATAGAAGATTTTATCAGCTTAGAAAAAAAAAAAGATGATAGGTTCAATTTTGGAAATTCCATTGACTACTGAGGAAAGCATCCATGTGGAAACACTCAAGATATTACAGTATCAATCTGATTTCAGACACAGTACGATGCCTGAGAAGATCAATATGACAGTAATAGAATCACAAAAATATGGAGCAATAATATTTTAAGGGCAAAAAAAAATGAGAGATCTTAAAAAGACAGAAAAGAATGGGTAGAGGTGCCAGTGGAGAGTGTGGTGTCACAGAAGCCATGGGAACGGGAGTTTGAAGACGAGATTGGCTAACGGAGATAAACATTAAAAGGAAGTCTAGCAAAACAACTGAAATTACCCAGTGGATTTGACAAATAGGTTAAAACCTTACTAAAATAATTGTGTGGACTAAGCATATAAGCCAGAAGGTAACGGGTTGAGCAGGGATTCGGGTTGAAAGGTTAGAGACGAATGAAAATTGCTTTTCCAAAAAATTCCATGCAAGTAATCAGTGGGGGCCCTAAAATGAGAAGCATGGTCCAAGGGGAGCTTCATGTGTGTGTGAGGGGTGTCAGTTTGTGCAGCACCTGCCAGGGAGTGGTAGTTCTATTTTTACATATTGCAGAGTTAAGATTGTGTAGAGGAGAAAATGTTCTTAGAACAGGGAGCGGCTCATGACACCAGAAACAATGGGGATGGACTCGGCTAGGTCTTGGAGTTAGCAGGTGAGGCATGTGTTAATAGCTTGAGTGACCAACTTGGCTTAGAAGGAGCTCTTGTCCTCTGAATCTAAAAGGACATAGATAAGAAAAGCACAGACGGGCATATATTTGTAAATATTATTGGGGACAGAGGGCTGTCAAGTGAGGTGGGAGCACTATGCCAGATGCTTGAAATGTTTTCAATAAATGAAGGAAAATATCATCTGCCAAGGGCCAAGAGATCTGATTTTGAGAAGACTGGGGAAAGTTTGTGGTAGCAGTAGGCAGAGGGAGCGTATGAGCTGACAAATGACAATGAGAAGCTTGAGGAGCATTGACTAATGTCTGGCTGACCCTAGAGACAATGAAGGTGTAATGGTTCCCAAGTCCATATCTGCATGATTTTCTCCAAATGGATCCCTGGTCTAGGTGTAAGAATGTGAAAAGTAGATGTTGTTACCAATGCCATGTTGACGGCATCATACATTGCGGTAAAAATAGTTTTGATGATCAAATATGGAGCCCACACTGTGAAGGGTGTGAAGGGTTCTGGTGGGCATGATAGACCTCCCCCCGCAAAAAAAAATTAAGCAACTGAGGAACTAGGGAGTTCAACGAAGCTGACTAGAAATACTCATTCCTGCTCAAACTCGTGGCTCCAGTAAGAGCTGATATTCACAGCACTTCAACACTGTGGCTACTGTGGTGGCATCATACGTACCTTGCCACTGTGTTCAGGCCAGGGTATTCGTCCCCTAAGCAGATCGATTTGTGTCGTTCCTGGAATGTTTCTACTGGATCTCGGGGGATCTCTCACTTTTCCTTTCTTTTTGTGAAGTTCTCAGTATGTAAGTCCAGATTCAAGAGGGAATTGATGTAATGTTTAAAAGAAGCAGATGTGGAAGAAGGACAGAGGGAGGAAGTATGGAGAAAGAGGGAAAGAGAAAGTGAGAGACACAGGAGAGAATGGTAATGATGATATAATTGCTATTAGGGGTTAATATAAATATTCTTTAAAAAATAAACAAAACAACTTGGGACCCACCCACGGATGCAGAGTCCCCATCCACAGTTGTGTGAACAGGTGGGTTTTCCCACCCATGCACTTTTTGAAAACCTAAGTCTTTATATATAGTTTAATAAAGGTAATTGCATGAAAATTAAGCTAGTTACATTATACTATATATTTTGAATACTTTGCCGAAGCATTGGAAGAAGCAGAAAGAGAGGGAGCATTATCAGCTCCCAAAAGAAAATACGTTTTTTCCAGTTAAATGATTCTTTCCATTGCATTCTCTACATTACTCTGAAACTAAACTCAAAGTAGTCAAGTTTTAAAGAATGTCTATCTGGTATAATTAAACTATGAATTAGTGTTTAGTAGAGCTTAACGTTTAGAGTAGACAAAAGGGATAATAATTCTTGCAGTTAGCTGTAGAAGTTTAAAGTGCTTTTGGGTTGTTTGTCTTAAACAGATCTTTCTGGAAAGGTTCAATTTAGAAATTATAAGAATGAGTGGAATTTGTATTTTATAGCGTTGGTCCCCAATCGTTTTGGCACCAGAGACTGATTTCATGGAAGAGAATTTTTGCACAGATGGGGTGGGTGGTTGTGGGGGGGCGGGGGCAATGGTTTTGAGATGAAACTATTCCACCTCATATCTTCAGGTGTTAGTCTCAAAGGAACACGTAACCTGGATCCCTCATATGCACAGTTCACAATAGCGTTCATGCTCCTATGAGAACCTAATGCTGATGCTGATCTGACAGGAGGCGGAGCTCAGGAAGTAATGCTTGCTCACCTCCTGCTGTGGAGCCTGGTTCCTAACAGGCCAAGGACTGGTACAGGTCCACAGCCCGGGAGTTGAGGACCCCTGTTTTATAGAACAGATCAGTCAATTCATGAAATACCCATCATGTAATAACTATTCTATGTGCTATAGTCAATTTATTTACCTCACCATGCCTATGTCTACAGATTACATCTCTCCATACACACACACACACACACACACACACACACACACACACAAATATAAACTTACAGAACCTTTGGTTTTGCCAAGTTTATGAGCCCAGAAAATATACTAAGATTTATTTGACAAATGTAAGTCTGAAGAGGCACAGTTATTTGAGCAGACTCTCCCTTCCAAGCTGCACTTGTCCTTTCCTACCAGTTCAGGCTCATTTCTGAATGAGACTGAAGTATGGGGATGATTCCCCAGATCACTCTTTTATCAAATTGCTCATCTCCCAGACAGCCTACTCTCTATACCCTCCTTCTTTTCAAAAGTTCTCTTTGAGATCAAGCAAGAAATCTTTTCTGCTATAAGAGAGCTTCTACTTTCAGTCTTAGTTGGACACAAAACAGTTGTTTCTTTTGAATTGGTGAGATAGGTCTTTCAAGAGACTCGTTAGATTTCCAGTGTCATGAGTTCTGAGGATGGAGACCTGGTGCACTCCAACATCCACATGTCAGCAGAGGAAAATCCTTTAAGGAGACCTAGCAGGAGTGACCAGTGAGATAGGATGAAACAACCAGGTCAAATGCTCCAGATGGGGCAATTAAGATGTGGACCAAGAAGTGACATTTAGACTTGACAGTGTTGCAGTTGTTGGTGCTTCTTTACATTCGCAATTTGTAGAGACCGGTGTGGCAAATCTGACTGATGTGCACCAAATAGAAGCTGACAGCAAGGTAATTAATGATCATGGCTAAGATAACTTAGACAAGGCATTGTGCTGAAAAGAGGAATGAAGATATCGGGCAGTAACTGGAGGGGAAAGTGGGGCTAAGAAAATACTTATTTTGTATGTAAGAAATAACATCTGGTAAAAATGACATGTAAGAACAGAGAAGAAAATGAAACAGTGACATCAGAGAGTTGCACACTGATCGCCTTGCATAGATGACAGAAGATGGGATCTGGGCCGGAAGCGGTGGCTCACGCCTGTAATCCCAGCACTTTGGGAGGCTGAGGTGAGGGGATCACGAGGTCAGGAGATCGAGACCATCCTGGCTAACACGGTGAAACCCCCTCTCTACTAAAAATACAAAAAATTAGCCGGGCGTGGTGGCCGGTGCCTGTAGTCCCAGCTACTCAGGAGGCTGAGGCAGAAGAATGGCGGGAACCCGGGAGGCAGAGCTTGCAGTGAGCTGAGATCGCGCCACTGCACTCCAGCCTGGGCAACATAGCGAGACTCTGTCTCAAAAAAAAAAAAAAAAAGAAGATGGGATTTGGTGCTTGTAATATATGTTGAATGAATGGAAGAATAAATGAATGAATAGCTCAATCAAAGAATCATAGAAAGACTTTTTAAATATCTGCAGCATTGTATTAGAGTAAAATATTTGTAAGCAAAATAAAATTATACTCCATTCACAGAGTCTTTAAAAATAGTAAAGGAACTATGTTATCAAAATATTCAATCAACTAATAAAGTCAGCGAGCATCCACTATAGAATGAGCAAAATATGTCCGACATTATAAGCATGAAAGAAAAGCCAAAGACAGGTTTCTTACCCTTAAGGTATGCAATTGCAATGTATACTTAAAAAAAATGCAGTATGTATAACCAGCTGATAAACTGCCTACATTATTCAGTGTTTAATATATCTTAGTATATTTATTATTATCATTAAAATATAATTAAACTACTGCTATAGGTTTTTTTTTTTTTTTTTTTTTAAACTCTGTGGTCCATTATTTCATTTGACTCAAAGTACAAAGATAGTCTGTGAAAAACGAATCGTCTTTCCTCAGGCAGCTTCATTGATATCTAGAATGCAAACTGCTCTTAACGTTCCTAATTTTTCTCTTTTGCCTAATGTTCTCCCTGGGATTCAAAATCATTCCCCTAAGGACCGTATCAGTGGAAATGTTCTTTTATTCTTCTAAGGCAATGTACTGCCCAGGACACTGATTTTACTTTGATTGTTGATTTCCTTTTCCATTTTCCTAACACAGACATTTCACATGTAGTTTTACTGTTTTAGAGTCAGTAAGGGTTCAGAGCTCAGACTTGGAGTCAGGCTGTCCAGGATCTCATGCCACTCACCATAAGGACCCTGGCATGTGTATGAAGTTCCCTGTGCTCCAATGTCCTCATCTGTCAAATGAGGCTAATGACAGCATGACTCACAGAATTTTCGTTAGGATTAAATGAGTAAACACATTGGAAATAATAGAGGGGTGTATAACACATGGTAAGCACTCACTGAATATTAATCCTTTATATTCCATAGGCCTTCTGTGACCCATGCCTCAGTTCCTGGTTCAGTCACGTTCTCTACTATTTTTCCTTGAAAGAGGACAGTCTTAGATTTTTCCCAGGTCCTCGATGAGGAAAGTGAGTACTATATCCAAACTGTGCAGCAAGTGGAAAAACTGAGACTCAAATTCAAGATTACTTACAACTGACTATGAAAATATTCAAGGATGTATCATATTTTTCATATCAGATTTTGAGAATTCATGCATTATCATGATTTGTCCCATGACAGGTGTGTAAGTAATTCCTAAATTACAGACATGTCTTCTGCAGTCCTCTTTTCTGAGCTCTGGGTTTATTTTCACATATCTTCTTAATGTTTCTGCTGTGATGGCCTGCTGGAATATCAAGTAAAATATATCCAGAGCCAACCTTGTATTTCCATTACCCATATTTCCTACTTCCCAACAAATAAGCCCTCCTTGCAATATCTTTTTTTCCATATGTGTCATTGCCCAGTTCTGAATGTTAAATTATGAAATCATCTTTCAATTCACTTCAATGTCCATGCTCACGATACCCATGATGTTAATGCGTCTTAGAAATCATATTCAAACAATTGGAATTTTTTATTCAGAAAGAGAGATGTGGGCCAGACATAGTGGCTTACACCTGTAACACCAGAAATTTGAGAGGCCGAGGAGGGAGGATGGCTTGAGACCAGGAGTTTGAGATCAGCCTGGGCAACATAGCAAAACCCTGTTCCTTTAATAAATAAATGAATAGAGATGTGGTATGTGGGTGTGTGTGATCTGAAAATGACAGCTTGAGGTTACGTGATAGTATGAATCAGTGAACAAATGGGTTTGGCAACTTCTAGTCATTCCTCAGGCAAATGTCTTGCAAAAAGAATCCAAGAGGCAGACATGGAACATTTCCATATAGGTCAGAGCTCAGCAATTGGAAATTTAGAAACGTGACTCATGTGAAGGTACTGAGGCCCAGAGACTGTGCTTGAAGCTTTTTGCAAATGTCATCTCACTCAATTCAATTCTTAAAACAAACGTGAGCTATTACTGGCCCCATTTTGCAGATTAGGAAACCAAAGTTTGAGAAGCCTTATTGACAAGCAATGAATAAATATGCCAGGAGGAAGTTTATTATGTGGAAAAAAATTGTTAAGAGTAACAACCAAATTTTATTATTTAAAGAAGTGGTGTGTGCATATAGATGTGTGTGTATGGGGGGGGTACTATATCAAACTGTTAACAATGATGTTTGTGGTGTGTGCGTATAGATGTGTGTGTGTATGTGTGTATGTGTGTGTGTGTGTGTGTGTGTGTAAGGTACTACATCAAACCGTTAACAATGATATTTTCTTGTTGGGAGATTTCTGAAATTTGATCTGGGGCATCAATTCATGTCATCTGCTATCAAATACGTAAAAATGAAGACAGACACGTAGATGCTAAAGGGATGGCACAGAAGACAATAGAGAGAGATTCGCCTAAGTGCCTATCAATGGATACCTAAATTTTTAAAATGTGGTATATATACACTGTAAAATATTATTTATACATTATAAAGAATGAACTCTTGTCATTTGCAGCAAAGACAACAACAATATCAGAAAAACCCAAAGTGAGTCAGCAAGTAATTGCAGGGACACCGGCAGGGGGACTATAGAACCAGTACCGAGACCAGAAGCACAGAGACTGCCCCATATTTGAAGAACGACTAACACAGAAAAGGAGCTCATGTCTTCATTAAGCCATAGGCTCTGATGCCCAGTTGAGAGAATAATCCGTGTGCTATTTACTCCAATATTGCTATCACTGTATTATGCACATACCAATGGGCCATGTTGAAATGCCCTCCCTGCCAATGTAAAGCCTATCTTGAATGTGTGAGTCAAGCCTTCCACTTTCTCAGGGTAGTCCAGTTTATAAGACACGTTTCACTTTTGAACTGCTGTAACTTTTATGTGGTCAGTTTTGCTAATGTTAGTTACACAGTGATTCTACTTCCATATGAATCTTGCCAGTGCATATCTTATCCCTGCAACTAGATTTTATGCTCCTTAAACGTTAGGGCTTTACCTTATTTTTGCTTCCTTGCATAAAGCTTTTAATGTGGTGCTTTACTTGTAGATCTATTTGATAAGGATTGGATAATTAATATGCTGAATTTTAGATGCAGAATTCTTTACAAGCAGTAAGTAGAAACATTAGCAGAAATAAGACTAGGTTATGATCTCTACAATTTAATTTCATATAATTAACGTATGCAAATTTAAAATACAATTTTATGTGAATAAATTGTTAGAGTTGAGATTTTCATATAATGAAAGAAGGAAATTTAAACTAAGGTTTCCCTTAGTAACCATAATTCATTCCCTTATGTATGTACAATATTTCATTGCTATTAATTTACAATTAGGTTTTATATATAAATATATAGGTAATGAATAACCCTGACAATAAAAAGAACATATAGACTATTAAATAATGCCTTAAATTATAGCATATGGGAGACCTCTCTAATTTTGCTTTAATTTACAAATATTTTTGAGAATGTTCCCAAAAGTATCTCAGAATTACCCTTTTCATAACCAGCTGTGCTCACCATTTTCTAGTTGTTCAAATCTTTTCTTTGCATTAATTTTCCCATATATTCTTCTATTACCTCAGCATTTTAATATATTTTAGACTTTAGCTCCTAAAACCCTTACAAATCATATTATCATATATTTATTAAATTATTTATAACATGATATTTTATACAGATTATTGCACACATATCCCACTGTAAGCTAGTGATTTGTAAAAGTGGAATATTTTCATACTAATTGTAATGGATACAAGGTAGATTCAGTGCAAATGTTAAAAGACTTACACACAGCGGAGAACTGTTAAGAGGTACAGAGAGTAACCGAAGTCATGTTTTCTGATTCCTAATTTAATGGTCTTTATTTACCAATGGAGTCTTGAGAGTCTTAGAATATACCATCTTATAATCTTTTAGACTCTTTAACATTTTGATCTAGGTGCTTTAATTACCTAGCCAGATTAAACACCCTCAGAAAGCAACGATTTTTAACATTTTGGTTGCATAGCTTAGCAAAGTAGCAAACAAATAGCAGTCACTTCAAAAATATGTGTTATACGTTAATTCTAATGTTGGGAATTATTTCCAAATATCTGTGATGACTCATCAAAAAGCAAAACAAAACAACAAAACTTCTTTTGGTGTAATTAAGAGAAGTCAATTTCTAAAATAAATAATATCAATACTTAGACATACATTTGATTTTAAAATTAAAGAAAGCCCACATACATGGAAAACCAGAAAATCATTCCCATATCAGTGAGTCTTGAAGTGGTCTCTGTATTATATGACTTGTCTCTTTACAACACAGATTGTTGGGCCCTACTGCATACTAATGAGTCAGAATCTCCGGGAGAAATCACAGAGATTTACATTTTTCTGAAGTCCTATCAGGTCATTCTTACACCCATTACATTACAAAGATACTTTTGTGAATGTTGATGTATAGAAATGCTCACACCCTCTTTCACTTTGCTTCCTGAAATAACAGTGATACTAACACATGTAGAGTGTTGTTTCATTGCTTACTTTTTCGTTTTAGAACTTAAGATTTGTATTTCTTTTAAGGTAAAATTTTGTATTACAGTGTATAATCTAAACTTTGATTTGAGAAGACATGTTTTTCCCCTAGGTGACACTTTTTTCTTAAAAAGCAAAGGAAATCTATTTCAGATATTGAATTCTACATTTAATCTATCATTCTTCAGATTACTATGTTTACATTTGGCAAATCATTTTCAACTTAAGTAATCTGTATAGGACAGGCTTCAGTTTCTAAATTCATCTAAAATAAAAATGTACACACTAAAATTTACACTACTTGTATGGCTAAAATACATCATATCCTCACCCAAAAACAGCTGAATGGATATTCTCTTTACCTTTTAACAATAATTTACCTTTGGGCAAGAATGTGTGAATCCAGAATGTAGCCCCAAGCTTAAATTAGGAAAGCTGTAGGCACTTACAGGTGAACGATCTGTTAGTATTTACTCATACAGCACTAACTGTTTAGTTACATAAATTATGTTTTTCTTTATTTAAATGTTATGTGCATTAAGTTTTTTCAAGAAATAGTTGTTAAATTAAAAATCATCCAAAGAGTCTATATTTAGGAAATAATGCAAATGTTGGGACAAATGTCCTTTTCTTCTTCCTGGGCAGACGTTGGCATTTGGAGACACATTAAAAAAAAAAAAAAAATGTATTACCTTTACTCACTTCTGTCACAAACACAAATAATTTCTACTAAATTTCTCCTGTGACTTGTATAACAAAATATTAATGCCTGCGTCTAATGTTTTCTGCTAGATGCAGAAGCAATTAAGAAGTATAAATGATTAAAAGACTAATCAATGTAATCTGCATAATCAATAGGATCGAGGATACCAGGCCCATGCACTTTTTGGTCCACAGGTATAAAGACGAAGACAGAGAGGAGACAAGGAACACAAGAGTCTTGACCCTGATTGTGTATATTTCAGAGGATATGTTATATAAAATGACTTATATAAATCAGATTCAATAGTTGGTTAATACGTTAAGTTCTAAAGTCAGATATTATGAAACATATGTAAAGTTCCACAGACACATGGAGTCAGCAAAGGTCAGTTAATACAACCTTGAACGTATTTTCTGGAATAACTGATCAACGTCAACTAATAAAAGAATACAGTGTCAGTAAAGGTGTGAGTCTATCAATAGTGAGAAAACATTTGTTTCATTTTATTTTCTATTTAAAACAATATGCCTTTCAAAAATATTGGGCTGCTAAACTATTTTGTACATAACTTTGAAATTCATCATCTATTTTTCTGCCTCTGGAAGGCTGACCTAAATAGCTTACAAAATGAGTGGATATCCTATTTATACAATGTTGGGAAAAACAAATCAAGGATAACAAACCATTTTGATAAAACTGACGGAATATTTATGCAAAACAAAAGTTACTGGAATGTATGTGATAACGGCTTCTAATGCTGTGCACTCCATATGTGGCAGACTCATCAAGAAGGTTGTTCTGCTGCAAAATCTACCATAGTGAGTGTCCAATGGCTAAAACTAGTGTACTCATTTTTTCCTAGGTAGTCTAATGAAATGGAAATACTGAGATTGGGGCTCAAGATGGCTGAGTAGAAGCAGCCAGTATGCACTGTGTTCATGGAGAAAAGAAAGAGGAACAAGTGAACAGTAGCTACTCAACTGGATGGGCCAGGTAGACACACTGGGGTTAATCAAGGAAGCAACACAATCCACAATGAATAGAGAAGAGTGAGACAGGACAGTCACCCACTCAGGACTGGCGCAGACTCAGGGGGAGGCTCCCCACTGCCAGGAAACCGTGAGTAAGGGAGAGCCCTCAGGGTCCCACACTTCTTCCAGCCCTTTGTGACCCTGGGCTCAGAAGATCCACCATGAAACCCCTGGCACCGCCAGGGCCTCCAGACTGACACGGAGAGCTACAAGGAGTTCAGGAAGAGCTGCTGCTCAGACCCAGGCAGAGTCCAGAGATCTTGGACCCCTGGGAATCCTGGTAGCAACAGGGGCTGCAGCTCCAGCAACAGTGGAGGCCAGGCTCCCTCATATGTCCCTGGGAAAGGGGCTGAATCCATGGGGCTGAGCAGCAACAGGCCGCAACAGGCCGCAACAGGCCGCGGGCCTCGCCTCCACTGCACCTGGACAGACAAAGCCCACTGGCCTGGGAGCCTGGCGTGACCACTGCAGTGCCGCCTGTACTCTCAGGCCAGTGGTAGCCCTGCCCTTCCCTGAGACAGTGATCCCAGAGGGCACAGGCAGGCCCGCAGGTTTTGCTGCTCCACAGTCCCGCTCCTGTTGCCCTCAGGCTAAGCTGGAGCAAAGGGATTAAGGACTAACAGCAGGCCCTCAGCACGGCAAGGCTGTCTTAGGAACAGGTGGCCAGTTTTCCACGCGGGTCCCTGCCCCTGCTACTCCTCACTGCACAGGGCCTGCTGACCTGGGCTCCCAGCACAGCCCCCCCCACCCTTCCCCTGACTGATCACTTCAGTCAGTGGAGGCTCTGCTTTTCTCTGGGGAGGGGGCGAGGAGAATCGCAGAGACAACCCACAGCCCCTCTCCCATCGCAGCTGCAGCAGGACCACCCTTACCGCCCGCAGGCTGGAGAAGGAAAACGGGCCAGGTCGCATTGCTGACATCTCCGGCACCATCATAAGGAGAGGAAACCAGGCTTTCTTCACCGTTTCCCTGTGAGCCTCCACACCTTTCTGTTGACCAGGCAGCACCTCCCCCAGCCCGTTGGGATGGAAGACCAGCTGCCCCACTCCCGACTACGCATTCCCACTGGTAGTGTCTCTGTGTTTCCCTGGGGTGGATGGAGCTCCCAGAGGCAATGACAGCCCCTCTGCCACTACCACTGCAGCCGTTCTGCCCTTGCTGCCCTGGGACTGGGGAAGGAACAAAGAGCAGGAGGGCTTCACCTGAACCACCAGCAGGCCAGGGAACTCAGTCTGTCTTCTTTGTGAGACCCCAAACCCCAAGCAGGACCTTCAGCTTGGGCGGACAGTGTAGCCGCCCTGGCTGAACATCCCACTGACAGCGGCTCTGCACGTTTCCCTGGGGTGGAGCTCTCAGTGGCAAATGGAAGCCACTCTGCCACCGCTTCTTCAGTGGTTCTGCCCCTCTTGCCCTCGGACTGGGGAAGGTACAAAGACCCTGAGTGCTTTATTCACACCTGCAGTAAGCCTCAGCCTCCCTAAGGAGAAGAAGCCAGTCTGTCTTCTCCATAAGCACCCCACGGCCCTACTCATCACTCAGCAGGGTGCCCTGGCTTGGGCCCACAACACAGCCGCCCCAGTCTGGGCTGATGGCTCCGACTGGTAGCGGCTCTGTGCTCCGTGTTTCTCTGAAGCGGAATCTCAAGGGATTAGTGAAAGGTCCTCTGCCACTGCCACTGCCTAAATCCCTGTCCCTGCTGCCCCCAAGCGGGGGAGGGAGTATAAAGCCTGAGTTCACCCCAGGACTGCGTTGTGGTGTGCAGCCTGGGAGTGCCAATCCCAGATCTGCAGCCAGCATTCGAGTGGGAGAGGAGTCCACACTCAGAAACCTGAGAGGCAGCTTGACTGCAAACCGGAGGAAACACAGAGAAGCCACGTGGCTGAAGGAGTGCCTACCTACCATTCATTATGCTTATCGCCATCTACTGGATAGCAGCCCAAACTGCAACACCAAAAATACTCTGCTGATACACCCGCTCCCAAGACACCACGGACAGGACTCCAACCACAAATCAAGATGCAGCACAAAGCCTCAGCCCTCTGAAACCAACCAAAAAGAAAGCCAACTGACTTTACTCAAATTACACCACAGTTAAAGGAACACCAGGCGACACAGATGAGGAAGAACTAGTACAAAAATTCTGGCAGCTCAAAAAGCCAGAGTGTCTTCTTCTCTCTTCCAAATGACTAGTTCCCCATAAATGGTTCTTAACCGGGTTGAAACGGCTGAAATGACAGACACAGAATTCAGAATATGAATGGGAATGAAGATCATCAAGATTCAGGAGAAAGTTGAAACCCACTCCAAGGAATCCAAGGATTACAATAAAATGAAACTGGAGCTGAAAGACAAAATGCCCATTTTAAGAAAGAACCAAACTGATCTTAATTGAGCTGAAAAACATACTCCAAGAATTTCATAATACAACTGAAAGTATTAACAACAGACTAGATCAAGTTGTGAAAAGAGTCTCAGAGCTCGAAGACTGGTTCTGGAAATTAATTCAGACAGGCAAAAATAAAGAAAAAAGAATGAACAAAATGTCCAAGAAATATGGGACTATGTATAGAGATCAATTTATGACTCACTGGCATCCCTGAAAGAGAGGGAGAGAGAAAAAGCAACTTGAAAACATATTGAGGATATCATTCAGAAAAAATTTCCCCAACATTGAGGGAAATTCCGAGAACCCCTGTGAGAGAGTACAGAAGATGACCATCTCCAAGATACATAGACATCAGATTCTCCAAGGTTAACATGAAAGAAAGAAATATTAAGGGCAGCTACAGTGAAGGGGCAGATCCCCAACAAAGGGAACCCCATCAGGCTAGCTGTGGCCCTTTCAGTAGAAACCCCACAAGCCAGAAGAGACTAGAGGCCTATATCCAGCATTATTAAAGGAAAGGAACTACAACCAAGAATTTCATATCCAGTCAAACTAAGCTTCATAAATGAAGGGGAAATAAGATCCTTTTCAGACAACAAATTCTAAGGGAATTTGTTACCACCAGACCTACCTTACAGGAGGTACTTAAGAGAGTGTTAAACATTGAAATGAAACACCATTACTGGCCACCACAAAAACACACTTAGGTACATAGATTATTGACACTATAAAGTAATTACACAATCAAGTCTGCATAATAACTAGTAACAACACAATAACAGGAATAGATCTGAACATATCAATATTAACCTTGAAAGTAAATGAGTGAAATGCCACAATTAAAATTCATACATTTGCAGATTGGATAAAAAAGACAAGACCCAACTGTATGCCTTCTTCAAGAGACACATCCCACATGCAATGACAACCACAGGCTCAAAGAAATGGATGAAGAAAAGTCTACAAAGTAAACAGAAGACAAAACAGACAGAAAAGGCAGAGGTTGCTATTAAAGCAGACTTTAAAACAACAATTATTAAGAAAGACAAAGAAAGACATTACATAACGGTAAAGGATTTGATTCAACTAGAAGACTTAATTATCATAAATATATATATATATACCCAAAACAGGAACACTCAGATTCATAAAAGAAGTTCTTCGAGACCTACAAAGAGGCTTAGATAACTGTACAATAATAGTGGGAGACTTCAACATTTCACTGTCAGTATTAGACAGATCACCCAGGCAGAAATCTAACAAAGATACTCAGGATGTGAACTCAAGATCTGACCAAATGGACCTAACAAACATCTACAGAACTCACCACACAAAAAAACAAATAAATGAAAAACCAGAATAAACATTCTCACCTACACGTGGCAATAATCTTGAAATCAACCAAGAAATTGGCTATAATACAATTAACAGCAAATCGCCCCCCACAAAAAAAAAAAAAAAAAAAAAAAAAAAAAAAAA
>NW_016807296.1:1328723-1347909 GCF_001698545.2 Rhinopithecus bieti
AAAAAAAAAAAAAAAAAAAAAAAAAAAAAAAAAAAACTGAAATCATATTAACCACGCTCTTGGACCATAGAGCAATGAAAATATAAATCAATACTAAGAAGATAGATCAAAGCCACACAATTACATGGAAATTAAACAATCTACTCCTGAATGACTTTTGGGTAAACAATAAAATTAAGACCAAAATCAAGAACTTCATTGAAATTAGTGAAAACAAACATACAACATACTATAATCTCTGGGACACAGCTAAAGCAGTGGTAATAGGAACGTTTATAGCACTAAAAAATGCCCACATTAGTAAGTTAGAGAGATCTCAAATTAACAGCAAAACAAATTTAACTCCTATAGGAACAAGGAAAACAACAGTAAACCAACCTCAAGCTAGCAAAAGACAGGAAACAACCAAAATCAGAGCTGAACTGAATGAAACTGAGTCATGAAAAACCATACAAAACACTAACAAAATCACAAATTGTTTTTTTTTTTGAAAGAATAAATAAGATAGATCAACCACTAGAATAATAAAAAATGGAGAGAAGATCCAAATAAACCTAACCAGCAATAACAAAGGGGACATCACCACTGACCCTGCATAAATACAAAAAAGAATCAGAGACAGCTACAAAAATGTCTGTGCACCCAAACTAGAAAACCAAGAATAAATGCATAAATTCCTGGAAATATGCAAGTTCCCTACAATGAACCAGGAATAAATTCAAACCCTGTAATAACCGATATAAAATTTCAAAATTGATTCAGTAATAAAAAGTCTACTAACCAGAAACAGCCCAAGTCCAGACAAATTGAAAGTCAAATTCTACTAGATATATAAAGAATAGCTGGGACCATGACTACTGAAACTATTCCAAACGACTCAGGAGGAGGGATTCCTCCTTACCCATTCTATGAGACCAGCATGATCCTCATACCAAAACCTGGCAAGATAACAAAAAAAGAAAACTTCAGGCCAATAACCTTGATTAACATACATGCAAAAATTCTCGACAAAACACCAGAAAGCTGAATCCAGCAGCACATCGAAAAGTGAATCAACCATGATCAAATAGGCCTTATCACTAGGATGCAAGTTTGAGTGAACATATACAAATCAACAATTGTAATTTATCAGGCCGGGCGCGGTGGCTCAAGCCTGTAATCCCAGCACTTTGGGAGGCCGAGACGGGCGGATCACGAGGTCAGGAGATCGAGACCATCCTGGCTAACACGGTGAAACCTGGTCTCTACTAAAAAAAATACAAAAACAATTGTAATTTATCACATGAACATAACAAAAAACAAAACCCACATAATCATTGCAGTAAATACAGAAAAGCCTTTTGATAGCATTTAGCATCCCTTCATGTTAAAAAACCTCAACAGACTTGGCATTGAAGGAACATACCTCAAAATAATAAGATCCATCTGTGACAAATTCATAGCCAACATCATACTGAATAGTCAAAAGCTGGAGGCATTCCCCTTGAGAAGCAGAACAAGGCAAGGATGCCCTCTCTCCCCACTCTTATTCAACACAAGACTGGAAGTCTTAGCCAGTGCATTCAGGTAAGATAAATAAATAAAGGCATCCAAATAGGAAGAAAGGAAGTCAAGCACTCCCAGTTTGCAGATGATATGATTTTACACCTAGAAAACCCCAACGTCTGCCCCAAAGTTCCTGTATCTGATAAACAACTTCAGCAAAGATGCTGGAAGCAAAATCAGTCTACAAAATCAGTAGCATTTCTATAAATAATTAATGTCCCAGCTGAGTGCTGAATTGAGAACACAATCCTGTTCACAATAGCCACAAAACAAGACAAAATATCCAGGAATGCAGATAATCAGGGAAGCGAAATATCTCTATACAGCAATTACAAAACAGTTCTGAAAGAAATCAGAGATGACACAAACAAATGGAAAAACATTCCATGCTCATGAATAGCAAAAATCAATAAGTTAAAATGGCCATACTGCCCAAAGCAAATTATAGATTTACTGCTATTCCTATCAAATTACCAATGACATTTTTTTCAGAGAATTAGAAAAGAAACATTCTAAAATTCATATAGAACCAAAAAAGAGATCAAATAGACAAAGCAATCCTAAGCAAAAAGAACAAATCTGAAAGTATCACATTACCTGACTTCAAATTATACTACAAGGCTCCAGTAACCAAAACAGCATGGTACTGGTACAAAAACAGATACATAGACCAATGGAACAGAATAGAGAGCTCAGAAATACGCTGCATGTCTACAATCATCTGGTCTTTGACAGAGTTAACAAAAACGAGCAATGGAAACAGGACTCTATTCAGAAAATGGTAGTGGGAAAACTGGCTAGCCATATGCAGATGATTGAAACTGGATCCCTTCCTTGCACCATGTAAAAAACTCAACTCAAGATGGATTAAAGACTTAAATGTAAAACCTAAAACTATAAAAACCCTTGAGGAAAACCTAGGAAATATCACTCTAGACATGGGCTATGTGAAAGATTTTATGACAAAGACACCAAAGCAATTGCAACAGAAATAAAAATTGACAAATGGGATCTGATTAAACTGAGAGCTTCTGCACAGCAAAAGAAACTATCAACAGAGTAAACAGACAGCCTATAGAATGGGAGAAAATATTTGCAAACTATGCATCCAACAAAGACTTAGTATCTAGAATCTGTAAGGACTTAAACAAATTAACATACCAAAAACAAACAACCCCATTAAAAGGTGGGCAAAATAGATGACCACTTTTCAAAACAAGACATATATATGTCCAAGCATATGCAAAAATTCTTATAATCACTAATCATTAGAGAAACACAAATCAAAATCATAATGAAATACCAGTCAGAATGGCAATTATTAAAGTCCAAAAATCACAAATGCTGGCAAGGCTACGGAAAAAAGGGAACTCGTATATATTGTTGATGAGAATGCAAATTATTTCAGCCACTATGGAAAGCAGTTTGGTGACTTCTCAAAGAACCTGAAATAGAACTACCAATTGATCCAGCAGTCCCATTATTGGGTACATACTAAAAGGAATATAAATCATTCTACCCTAAAGACACATGCACGTGTATGTTCACTACAGCACTATTCACAATAGCAAAGACATGGAATCAATCTAAATGCACATCGACAGTAGCCCAGATAAAGAAAATGTGGTACATATACACCATGGAATACTACACTGCCGTAAAAAGAACAAGATCGTGTCCTTTGCAACAACTTGGATGAAGGTGGAGGCCGTTATCCAAAGTGAAGTGAACTAATGCAGGAACAGAGATCTAAAACTTTTAAGTGGGGACTAAACACTGAATACACATGGACACAAAGAGGGGACCAACAGACACTGGGGCCTACTTGAGGGTGGATGGTGGGCAGAAGGTGAGGATCGAAAAACTGCTTTTTGAGTACTTTGCTTATTACCTGGGTAATGAAATAACATGTACACCAAACCCCTGTGACATGAAACTTATCTACCCCTGAAACTAGAATAAAAGAAACTAGAAACTGAAACTAGAAACATGTACCCCTGAAACTAGAATAAAAGTTTTTAAAACGTTAAAAAGATTTCAGAATCACCTACTGCCAAGATTCTGGAAGATATATTTTGCAAAACGGAATGCTAATCCTTTGAAGACTGCATTATATCTACATTAACATGTTCTGTGTGTTTTTATGGAATCAGAAAGTAAAGGGCTCTGTTAATCATAACTGTTGGGGTAATGCCACTATTGTTCTACCATTCTGTCAGTCAACAAATATGGAGAATCTATTCTGTTTCTGTATTTAGTTAAATACATCTGCAAATTGTTAATTTCTAAAGATACACAGTATAAACTCAGGAGGGACAGCCAGATGAGTATTTAAATATGACAGTCATTTTTGCATAACTCTTATAAAAATATTCCAGACCATGAATGTTTGCATCTGGATGATGAGAGTAAATAATATTTCCTAAGAATTCTCTAAAATGAGCATTATTTTAATAGATGATTTAGTTCTACAAACTAAAATGCTAATAGAAGTATACCATAATCAGACATCCATATCTCATTTTGGTGAATATCTTTTCTAGTATGGCTGCTATATAAAAATACTGCTTTCAGAAAAAAGGAAAAGAGTAGAAAGCAGTAAGTCAGAAATAGTTTTAGGCAAGGCACAGCGTTAGTGGATTCTGAGAACTGGATCCCAGAACAAAGTTCTGAAAGTATTAGTTTCCTTTCTAAACTTGCTTCTGGAGGTCTCATATTCTATTCTCTAAGGGTCCTGTAAGCAGGAAGAGAGGTAGCTAGATTGTTGAAATATTTTGGTACTCTTTTTTTTTTTTTTTTTTTGAGATGAAGTCTGGCCCTGTGGCCCAGGCTGGAGTGCAGTGGCGCGATCTCAGCTCACTGCAAGCTCCGTCTCCCGGGTTGACACCATTCTCCTGCCTCAGTCTCCCGAGTAGCTGGGACTACAGGCGCCCACCACCTCGCCCAGCTAATTTTTTGTATTTTTAGTAGAAACGGGGTTTCACCGTGTTAGCCAGGATGGTCTCGATCTCCTGACCTCGTGATCCGCCTGCCTCGGCCTCCCAAAGTGCTGGGATTACAGGCGTGAGCCACCGCGCCCGGCCTATTTTGGTACTCTTGATCCTTGTCTTTTATCCATAGGAGGAAAGACTTGTGAGTAAGCAGGTGCCACAGCTGTTGCAGATCATTAGGATCCTTCTCTCAAGATAACTCCAGGCCTGACTATTGCCCAGGGTGACCAAGGATGGCTTCCTATCCAGGACCATGGGACAAAAAGGATTTTCACTCTGTGTTTCATTCAGCATTTCTGTCACATAAAAATGAAAGACTTTCAACATACTTAAGTCAGCAAACAATAGAAACACAGTCGAAAGAATGGGGAGGCGTCATATGTACTGTCTTTAGTTTGTCAGAAATCTCAGAAGTAATTTTTTTCAGTGAAAAATAAAGAAATGAAATATAGAGACAAATATGTGAGAAAAGAAAAGTTGGAGCTTTGAGAAAGAATAACTAAAATCTCTGTCCTTTTTCTTTTTTTCTGAGACAGGATCTCGTTCTGTCACCCAGGCTGGAGTGCAGTGGTGCCATTTCGGCTCACTACAACTTCTGCCTCCTGGACCCAAGCAATTCTCTGACCTCAGCCTCCTAAGTAGCTAGGACTACAGGCAAGTGCCACCAAGCTTGGCTAATTGTTTTTTGTTTGTTTGTTTGTTTGCTTGCTTGTTTGCTTTTTGTAGAGACAAGGTTTTGCCATGTTGCCCAGGATGGTTCAAAATCCTGGCCTCAGGCAATCCACCCTCCTCAGCCTCCCAAAGTGCTGGAATTATAGGTGCAAGCCACTGTGCCTGGCCAAAATCTCTGTACTCTTGAATGGAAACTGTCCCACATATTTTGAGGGTGATCTGTTGATTGCCGAGTCATTCAGGGAGACAGGCACAATATGGAGGTCCATTTGTAATGCTGAACCCTCCTGGGAAGTCCACAGGCCTGAAAAAAGACAATTGCTCTCTTTGCACTCCTCATCCATAATGTCAAAGAAGACAGTTGGACATAAGAGTATCACATCTTCAACTATCATGAGGAAGGTGACACAAAGCCTAAATATTAGGGAATATACTTGGAAAAGTGGAGGTGGGGAAGGCTTTCCACTTTTATAGAGTATCTGCATTGCCAACAAGAGATATTGAGTTAACTACAATAGTTTGTATAAGATATTTTTAATTTGGGAAGAATAATATGAGACGGCAACAGATGCTCCCAAGATTAATGCATATCAAAGAGACACATTAATAATAATACTTAGACCCTGGATGGAGGCATGGAATTTACAAACTTCATTACACCAAAACCTTATTTGCAAATCTGATACCTACCTTAAACTCTGTGTTATACAAAAGCCAAGAACATATATTTTATTCTTGCACTTCTAGGAAGAATAGGGTACTTAACAATGAATAGGTTATCTAAAAGTGCATGACAAATAAGTTAACGCATAAATACATGAAAAAAACTATAAAATTAAATTAATGAATATAGTCTTACAGAGATGTGATTACATTCATTCAATTTAGTAAGAACTTAAGCAAGGTCCAATTTTGACCAAAAATATATAAAGAAAAAGCCAGAAGAGTACCTGTCCTTATGGAATTCACAATCTCAGAGGTAACAGTTGTATTACTAAACCATTTTTTCAGAAAGGATAAGATGGGATAAGGTAGCACTTCTGGGCCTCCACTGCCTCATTTCTAAAGTAGAGGATTTGGAATAATTATGGACATTTCTTCTAACTCTATGGTCCTGCAACTACTGTAACTACGATGATTAAGAGGACTAGAAGAAGTGAAAGAAAACACCTGCTTTTTCTTCTTCATAGCCCCCAAGTTGATTAACTTAGAAAATGTCTCTTGAAATTTCACTGAGTACAGCTGTTTTTGTTGACAAGAAATAGCTGTTGAACTTTCAGAGACTGTCTACATTGCACTGTTCTTAAAAGCAACCATAATTAAATAGTGCTTTTGGTAAAGTTCATTAAGATAATCATAAATTACATACATTTAACTGGAAGGTATTATAAAAGCATTTCTCCTTTATTTATATGATCCAATTACACTGGTGCTTAATTACTCTGTTGTCCTATATCTCTTTGTCTTATCTCTGTTAACTATCTAGTCTGTGAGTCTGACACCTTGCTTTTATTTTCACAGTGCGTAACACTGTGCCAGGTACATAGTATGTCGATAATAATAATTATTGAAACTAACTTCCTTATTGGTTATACATCTATGCTAATAAGCTAAACAAACAAAAGTTTTTACATTGATAAAAACTAATTGTTGTATTTCCATGACAACATTATACTAGGGATTTCTTTCTTTTTTGTGTAATTTTCTGAATTTTCCAAAGTATTTACAATAGATATGTAGTACTTATATCATCAGTAAAAGACATTTTAGACAGCATTTCTGGAAAATGTGTACACAATACTATGGGAATTTATAAAAGTTAATGACAAAATAACACAGCACTAAAAACAAAACAAGAAAGTAAAAAAAATTAGCAAGAGAGTAGAATAAGTTAAATATTTTAATAATTGAAGAGGAAAATTTTAAATGCTCATAAACACTCAAAATAATCCATATATTTCTATCATTTTAAAGATAAACCCCATCAATTCCATGAACCAAATAAAATTATTATAAATATGCATAATCCAGGTGGTTACAAATAATGGATAATGAAATCAGTGGGATAATGTTACAGTTGTCAGGCCCACGGGCAAAATAAATTATTTCAGTGAAAGGAAGTACATAGAATTGTGTAGGTTAAGGAAACTTGTTGATAAATTTTTCTGTCCTTTATAGACAATGAAAATAAAATTCATTGTCATGTTTAACACTGAGTTTCTCCATCAGATTATGGTCAAATAAGTGTCAGTGTGATCGAAAGGGATGTGTGTCAATGGATTAGAAAAACTTCCATTCAAAGTATAATTAAATATCAATGAAGATGACTTAATCTTCCTATCTCACCTTCCCAAACCAATAGTATGTATTAGTATTCTAAGGATAAGGTTCCCTACAGTGGCTGAAGGTCACAATTCCCCAGCTACTCAGAGACTTCCAGAGAGTCAGTATTCTTCCAACTCACCATTCTTATCCCAAGAAAGGCACAAGACGAAGGATGAAATGCTCAGACAGTTTTTAAAGGAAATGTAGGAACCAGCCCTGTGATTAAAGCTTATTCCACTATTTTTCACTTAGCAACTCAGATTATGATCTGTAGGGGAGGGAAAATAAAAGTCGGTGCACAGTGGAGTCCTGAAACAGAAGCGGGATTATTTGTGTCTTCTGTGCAATTCTGTCCCACATATAGAAAGTCTTGACAGGCTGAAATTCAGAATGATAAAGATAAGTACATATATATATATATATATATATCATTCTTCTCACAAATTCTCCCTTCCTCTTTTGTGACTAAAAGAATGATCTATGTAAATCTTCATTTGTAACAAAAGTTACTTTTATCTACTCACTCCAATTGGAAGTTAGATTCAAAAATAATTAATAGCATGGTACCCTTTACATGTTTGACTCTCAAATATTACTGGATGAATGATTAAATGATACTTAGAAAAAACAGTATTTATTCTAAGTTATCATAACCATATAAATGTATTGTGTATTAATATATATTGCTAAAGCCATCTTAGATGCTATATATAAGTATCAATGTTTGTTTGAAATAGCATTTTAAATTTCGTTATTTTAATTTTCTGGGTACATAGTAAGTGTATATTAAACATATCACTTTTGATGTAAAAGACTGATTGAAAGGATATTTATAAACAACTGAGATTTTAAAAAATAATTGCATTTTCAAAATACAATAAAAATAATTTTGTTGAAATACTAAGAATATTTCTTTTTTGCCATGTGAGTTTCAAAACGGTTATCCAAAAGCTACAAGAAATCATATTCCAAAATTTATGTACCCAGTTCTCTACATATGGTAGCTTTCCTGAACCAGAACATAGCAGAGCATGAAAAGGTCTATTTTATGAGTCAGAACCTGACTCCAGCCACTGCTGGTATATCAACTTCACTCCAGTTACTTGATAATACAAGGCCACCATGGTGCCAGTTGTCGTTTCATGCTCAGTGAGCCTCATGGGGCTGAGAGAGCAGTCTATTTTTCCAAATGTCATCTTCCAAGTTGCCACTTACACTCTTAAGCTGGTTATATGAACTGTAAGTCAGCTGAATTTTGTAGTGTATTAAAACTTAGGAAAGTGGACATAAACAGGCTGTAACTATTTATTGTAGTTGCCTTTATTTTTAAAAGCTTAATGAAATGGCCACCATTTATAATTTTTTCTGAACAACCAAACAATCGAAGCATTTGCTTTGGTAATGATTAGGCTTTGATTAAACGAAATAAAATCATACTGATTTCGAATGTTTTTTTCCTCCTTTTACTGGTCAGTGCTATGGAGTACAGATATATAGGCTTTTGCCAAACATAGGCCTAATCACCAGCATTTTGGAAAATGTTGGCAGGACAATATTATTATGTAGACTAAATTAAAAGGAGAATTGTATAAAACAACTATGTTTTGAAATGCACCATAATCTTAGGATTGCTTCAAAGGAGACACTGTGTATGCTCTAGCTTGGATCATATATCCTTTTATCACTTCGTGGCTATCAGTGTTATCTCTCTAAATTTAATGATCTGTATGACATAAATGAAAATATTTCCCATAGCATCCGATGGTATGAATAAAGAAATATTTTTTATAAAGAATGACCCAATAAAAGTCAAATATAATGAGAATATATTGTTATTGGTTCTTCCATGACATTATATAATGTTTCTTTTCTACAAATAAGAAGAGAAATACTTGGGGACATGCTATCAAATATCTTAAACAAAAGCAACCAACAACATACATATAGACATCTGAAACAAAGCAGAATAAAAAAATCAGAGTGTAGTTGATACCTGATCTATTAATATATGATGTACATATGAAAAATGTGTTTATTCTCTTTTAAATAACGAACCTCAAAACATAGACATGTTCCCAGATTTTTCCAGTAGGCTTATGGTCACATAGGGTACAAGTGAAAGTTGATGACACCAAAGAACATAAAAGTGAGAAGTAAAAAAATAAAAAATAAAAAAGTTATACCATGGTAAGCAATTTTATACTCAATTATTTTGATTTAATTACATTAATTCGAGTACTTTTTCCTATTTAAAATTCTTCTTTCAATCAATAATGACAAGTTAAAAATCATAGTGGACAGAAGAATTAATGGTCACCAAATATGCAGGTAGGAGAAACCATCTCATAATGTTTGCATTTTAAAATTCTTGATTGTTTCAAAGCTCCAATTACAAAGATATTGTAGCTGTACTGAATAATCAATTACTGCATTCGTAAAATTTAAAGTTTTATCTCAATATATCAATATGAAGCCAGTATTACAATGCTAATTAAAATAATTTATAAAGTGTCTGAAAGATAGAAAATAGATTTTAATTTAAAAATTCATGAGAGATAAAGGAAACCTCCAAGGAGAATCTTCTTTCCTCCCCTCTTTATGGTCATCAGCTAAAAGCTGATCAAGGCAATATAATTCCAGTAGGATTAATTTAGCTAGTTCTGACTTTCCTTAGCAATCTAAACCCAGAATCAGCTTCATGGAGCAAATTATAATTTTACATGCCAGAAATATTTACCCTGAAGATTTGGCCCACTAAAGTACTCAGCATTCAATGAAATCCTACATTGTCTATGGCTAAGAAGTCTACACAATCCTAGATTGTCTAAGGCTGATTGTATATTGGCTTCTTAACCAACATACAATTATAAACTAGCATATAATTCAAACTATAATAATTCAAACTAGTCACTCATTACTAATCAGGGAACTCTAATATCATCTAAGGAAGAATCAACAGCATAAATATATTTCCACAATTATTCTACTTTAATACAGCTGCCAAAAAACAGAGCAAAAATTCAGACTCCCAATTTTGGCTTCACTATTAACTACATGCATTGCTGTTGGACAAGATTATTATGAACTTCAATTTCCTTACCTGTGAAATAAAAATACTAATAGCTATATTATGGTGCCATGGCAAGTATTACAAATCACTTACAGTATTTTTGAAAATAGTGAACTGTTAAATAAATGTCAAATTTCATCACAATTTTATATACAGATAATATAATTGCAATTTTATCATTACTCCAGATTAAATAATCTATGTATAGTAAAAAATCATTGGCTGTTTGTTTTAATAGATTTCTTTATCTTTTGAAAATGTATTTGAGTATTAGGGAATATTACTTGGAACCTCAAGTCTTTAAAATTCCTGATAGATGGTAACAACTTATTTGATGATATATAACTGATTAACTGATTGTATTGGAAATCTTTAAAATCATAATATAACCTTGCAGAGATATAGGAAATCTAGATGATTATTCTAAGAAATAACTATCATGGATTAAACTAAAATTTCTCATCCAGGAATTAAGTAATGAAGGACAGCTGTCTTAAACTTCTTCCCCCTCTTTTTTTCTAGTCTCATACCTACTCCGTCTCTACATATATTTAAAAGACAGATGGCAGGAATCCATAGAACAAGAACCTGAGGTGTGCATCACAAAAGGCTGCCTATGAAGAAATCCAGATATTAAGCTTAGATATCTACATCAATATATCTTAGCAATGGCTTTTAGAGCCATCTCTGATATCATCCTGATTCATTATTCAATATTGCCACTTTAGCTTTTTTTAGGCAGAAACTACAAAATAAGTAGATACAGTCTCGGGACAAACCCTGAGCATTATTTAAGTGGCATCAAATGCAAATTTCAAAGAAGTGAAGCTTGTTCGCTTATTTCATGTACTACCCTCCAACACAGGGCTCCTCTGTGTTCCAGCTATTGCAAAAGTGAGAAATTTCTTCATGGTCCATGAAACAGGCAGAACCCCACTACCCCCCAGAAATGTCCAAATCCCTGGAGCCTGTTAGTTTGTTACTTCACATGGCAAAACAGACTTTGCAAATGTGATTATAAGACAAGAAACTTCAGAAGGGTTCTTGAGAGAAGAAACTTCAGAACAGTTAGAGAGATACAATGTTTGATTTCAGAAAATGGAGGAAGGGGGCCTCTGGCCAAGGAATGTCCTCTAGAAGCTGGAACATACAAGTGAATGGATTATCTCCCAGAGTCTCTAGTAAGGAATATAGCCCTGTCCACATCTTGATTTTAGACCATTGAGACCTCTGTTGGAATTCCAGGTGACTGTAAGGCAATAAAATTGTGTTGTTTCAATCTACTTAAATTTACAGTAATTTGTTACAGCAGCAACAGTAAACTAATATAGTGTAAAACTGTCCTGGGAGGTCAGATAATTGGCATCTTTGCCCCTTTACATCTAGTCCCAGAAATATACTCCTTGGTTACTGCCACAAATGAAAAGTCCCTCCAGGTTTCCAGGTGCCTTCAGGTAGTAGAGTACTAGGCCTGGCTGAAAACCACTGCATGAATAGACAGTGACTTGTAATAAAAATTGATAATGATATGATTAAATTCAAAGATAAAAATTAAAATATTTTGATAAACCTTATAAACCTTTAATTCATTTCTAGGCTTTATTTCCTATCATCAATAAAACTTCTGCATCAAAACCATTTCACGCTATATTGTTTACATCTTTCAGTGAAATCTGTGACAAGCAATTTTATTTTCAACTTCCAGGACAATACAAACCCATTTATCAAGGCAGCCATTAAGAAACCATTGCTAGAAGGGAATCCAATGGAGGCCCAAAGGAAGGAGAGATGTATTTTGACCCTAAAGAAATATGAACACTATTTTAAAACTATTTAAAAACAAATGTAGCATGATTAACATTAAAAGCCCATACAATTTTGAATTGTGTTGATTCTTAATTCCATATACAAAATAAATAAATAAAAGATTCATTTTATTCTCCTAAGTAGTTGATCAAACAATAATATTTTGCTATTTTAAAATGCTGCAACTAATATTTTTAAATATTAAATTATATATCATTGTATCTTACAAACATAACCCATGTTAATCACAGTTGTATACTTTTTCAAACAGCAAGACTTTAAGCTCTAATAAGCAACATCAAATTTCAAATAACACAGTGAGTATTAACCACTCAGTTAAAAAAGATGAGCCAAGAATGCTGGGGTGAACACATGAATTGTTTCTTGTTTTCTCCTTAAAATATGTATCTTATAAACCAGTATGAAAGTGAAAGTTTAAAAATTACTCATATTTTCCTGATGTTAAGTTTGACAGATTTTGACATGTATTTAGATTTTCAAATTTTCAAAATTGTAAAACTTAACTTTTAATTAAATGTATGTAGTTTTGGCAGTTTCCTTAGTTTACTAAAGTTTCAAGAATTCTGGATACCCTCCAGTAAACTAAGCAAAAAAAACGTAACGCAAAAAAGAGAACCAATTAAAATATTGTTGACCTGCTGTTTTCAAAAACCCCTTGATATAAACAAATACTTTATGTGATAAACTATTAAAGTATTTATCTATTTTAGACTATAAGTATAGATCTCATAAAAATACATATGCTCCTCACTCTTCATAGGAATAGGCAATACATTCTATTTTCTAAGAAATTTATTCTCTATTAATCAGATAGAAATAAAGATAACCTTATAACCACTTTGTCCTAAAAATAAATAGCGCTTGATCTATACTTTGAAATATTCTTAATCAGCTTCAGGCAATAAATAACTCAGGAAACTAGCACTATAATTTTATTTATCTCCATGTTTATTATGCAGTCAGAGAGTTTTCATCACAAAGGTCTAGTATACTTTCATCTTCACAGAAAAACATAAATGTCCTTTGAAATCAAACAGACCTTCCAAAGACATCAGTCATTCCATTGTGAAAATATTACACCTTTGTCACTTTCACCCAAGAGATTTCTGTCAGTCGCCAATCTGGTGTCACTATAGAATTACAGCTACAGTACACTATCAATGCCTGCTGTGTCCTTTGGGAAACAAAGCTTTTTTGGTTGAACTTTATGATTTAGTCCCAAAGGCAGAAGAAGAAAGCTTTGAAAAGCATACAGAACAAAGTCTTATAATATTCTAAACAGACAAGATAGAATCTATTTGCAATTTTTTGGTGTATTATAGATTACATTGAATATTAAACACATTTGTTTAGCCCATAATTAGTATTAGCTATCTGTTTTGCTTGCTGCCGTAAAATATACTGTTTCAGAATTTTCAAAAGTATGTTTCCATTTTAATGTGCTTTTGCTTTATTGCACAATTATCAATATCATGATGATTCCCTTTATAAAGATATTACAGGTAAAAGGAATAAACCTTTCCTCCTTTCTATTCTTAAAAGCATAGTCCCAAAGATCACCTCTTTAGGGTGTTTTATTTCAATTTTTTTGATAAAAAATTAATGAAAAATTAAATATAATTTCCATTTTAAATGTCCTTTTTCTATCACTTTACTACCATAATTTCAATGATAAGGATAACCTAAGTTTAGAAAGAGTTACTTGGGTGAGAGTAATGTACATTTTTTTTTCAAACAGAAGGTGTTATAAGTGCATTCTACTACTTACAGGAAACATATTTTTGAATGGAGCAGAACAATTTTTTTTCTTCTAGATATAGTCAGATATTTTATATTTTGAATCCTGAATCATATTTTTTTCTTTTCTGTTATATTTCCCCCTAGACTTAGTCTTTTCTAGTTCAGTCACTTAGAAAACTGTATTGACTCGAGACCTCCAAATGAAGGGGCTTCTCATTAATGACTACATATTACTTGCAAGGTTAAGGGAAATAGGATTGTTTTCTACTAGTCAGTTAAATCCAAAGAAAGACACCAATCAGCACAAGACTCTTTTGTTTGTATAGAAGAGAGATACTCCCTGATCCTTTTCTACTAGTATTAAATCTCCGATAACATGCAAAAATGATATTTAAAGTAAAAGATTTAGAATTAACATGAATTAGAGCATTAAGGAAAACATTACATGGTTATTTGGAGATGAACACAAATTAAGTTCATGTATACACAAACTATTTTCCTTTTAATCTATAAAAGAGTGACAGTTCTGTTCTATCTGAAATTGTACATTTTATATACATTTATACTATAGCCACTTTACTTCTATGTGAATAAATGCAAGAATTAAAGAATCTAATAAGCAAACTGCCTCATAAAACTGAACACTTGTTTTCTTGCTTCATTTGAATATTTAATAAAGTTAAGGATAAGGGATTTTATTGATTATTTTCCTAT
This sequence comes from Rhinopithecus bieti, assembly GCF_001698545.2. NCBI lineage: Eukaryota > Metazoa > Chordata > Mammalia > Primates > Cercopithecidae > Rhinopithecus > Rhinopithecus bieti. Next base: position 1,343,607 of record NW_016807296.1, read on the forward strand.
TTTATATTTAACCATGACCAGCCACTATAAGGTTTTTGGATTTAGAAGTTAAAAGTGCCCTTAATGATTAAAGCTCTGCTAATTTAGCAAAAATATAGAGAGTGTAATGAAAATCTTCAAAGGTATAATAGGATGCTGCATTTTCAGAAAATGCCATTTTGCCAGAGCATTTAACATATCAGGAGGTGGGCAATTTTTCAGCACTTTAAGAATTATACTTTCAGTTGATTGAGATATCTGGGACTTCCTTTGAGTCACTTTTCTCTGTCTGTAGATCTACATATTGATTTGCAACAAACATTGTATGTATGGCTATGTGTGTGTACATATGTGTGTCTGTTACTTTACCACACAAATAGAACTTCTTGTAAGAACTGGTGATCACCTGATATGATTTGTATAGTGGCTCAAAGCCGTGCCTCCACAAAATATATTTCCAAAGCAGCAGGTAAAACTCCTACCATTACAGAAATAAGTTATTTTGGATTAAATCAATTTTAGAGTAACTTTAAATCATGCACGCTTTAATACATTCTAGTGGCACATTAGCAGAGATCAAGATCAAAATATAAGATTAATTATCTACACTGCACTCCCCAACCTGGCGGTCACCAGCCACATGTGGCTATTCAGCACTTGGAATTTGGCCAGTTCTGGAAATGGAAAACACACTAAATTTTGAAGACATAAGATGAAAAAATGGTCTGTAAATGATCCCATTTATTAATATTTTAAAGTTATTATATTTTAGATGTATTGATTGGATAATTAAATTGATTTCAACTTTTTCTTGTTACTTTTTTAATGTGGTTACCAGAAAATATAAAATTACATATGTGGCTCACATTATGTTCTCATCAGGAAAATATGTCTATACATCTGAAAAACTGATACAGCTTAGAGGAAAAGGCCAGAATAATCACTTCAGAATATGCCTAAGAAACAATAAACAAACAAAAACGACAACTTTAGGGCTTAGAAGGCACTGGCTGCAGCTCATTCTATAAATATCTGGAGGTTTTTATTTTGTTTTAGTTATTTTAATAATATACTAACTGAATGGATAAGTAGGAAACAGCATGAGACCGAGGAACAGGGACCTAGTCTCATCTCTGGATGCATGGTAAGGAGCCCGTGGAAACTTTCAGAATATCCCTACCTGAGGCCAGGCGCGGTGGCTCACGCTGGTAATCCCAGCACTTTGGGAGGGTGAGGCGGGCAGATCACCTGAGATTGGGAGTTTGAGACCAGCCTGGTCAACATGGAGAAACCTCATCTCTAAAAATACAAAAGTAGCCAGGTGTGGTGGTGCATGCCTGTAATCCCAGCTACTCGGGAGGCTGAGGCAGGAGAATCGCTTGAACCCGGGAGGCGGAGGTTGCAGTGAACTGAGATCAGGCCATTGCACTCCAGCTTGGCCAACGAGAGCCAAACTCTGTCTTTAAAAAAAAAAAAAATACATATATATATATATATATCCCTACCTGAGTCCTGTGCCCACAGATTCTGATTTAAATGGTCCAGGCTGGGACACTGAAGCTTTTTAAAATATCTCCCTGGGTGTATAAGAGGTTCAAGCCAGAGTTTTACCCAGGCATCAGAATGAGAGTGAGATACGTATGTGCTTCATCTCATGAGCCAATTCTCTGACTCCCCGAGCGCTTTTATTGAGGATTTGGAAGATGCATTTGAATTTGGAAGAATCTAGTTCTGTGGTGGATCAGCAATATCTTCTATGGGGTAATGGAGTGGGAAATGGTGTTAACTGTTTCAGGAATGTATCATCCGGGTCCACATATTCACTTATGTGATTTCTAACTATTTCTAACCGCATTAATGCCAGGTCTAAACTGAAAGTAATTTATAATTGATCACCACCCCTGATACCACCGAGGCCCCTTAAAAGCCATTCCTGGATTCCTTTCCTCTCAATCTGCATAAGTGACAACTTTTCATCATTCCAGGTGCTGCTTAAAATCATGTTCTTAGTAAGTGCTTGCCTAATGAGCCAATGTGTAGCAGTCATAGAGTCACCTGACTACTTAGCCCTAATTCAAGACATTGCAGAGCTTGATGCTAGAGATATTATCCTTCCTTATCTACTTAATTTGTATAAAGGGTCTCCACAACCAGAGGTAAGACTCATGAGAAAATGTAAGTCTTTGGTTCATGGCTACATACCTCAAAAAGTACCGGCACCGTGGAAACACTGAATAAACATGTGCTTAACAATAAATAGTACTTTTTAAGGTAGTATTGACTTTGAAGCTGAATGTTTTCTTTGGGAGGATGGTAACAGTTTTTTTTGTTGTTTTTTTTTAATCTTCTCTTAAATAATACAGTTTGTGATTTGAATTGTTCCTAAATGCATTATACTTCCCAGCAAAGGAAAATTTTACAAAGGTTTTCCTGATGTCAAACTCTAAGTTATTGAGATCCTATGGATGCTGTAATGATTTCAGGTGCTGACTTTTACTTTTTTTTCTTTCTTTTGAGACCAGGTCTCACTTGGTTGCCCAGACTGGAGTGCAGTGGCATGATCATAGCTCACTGCAGCATCACTCTTCCAGGGCAAAGTGATTCTCCTGTCTCAGCCTTCCAAGTAGCAGGGACTCCAGGTGCATGTTACCACACCTGGCTATTTTTTCTTTTTTTATCACTATGTTCCCAGGCTAGTTTCAAATTCCTGAGTTCAAGTGATCCTCTGGCCTGGAACTCCCAAAGTGCTGATATTACAGGTGTGAGACACCATGCCTGGTCTCTGATTTTTACTTCTGAAATCACAGACCTTCTAATATTTCTTCCAAAATGTTTGACTTTGAGCTACTTCACTCATGATTAAAAATTTTATCAGAGAGTGGGCTAAGGCTATAGAGATTAAATCCAAATGAGACATTTTTGCATCTTCTTAAAAATACAAATAAAATGTAATGAGAAACAATGCTGAAACTGTATAAAATCAGAAATTGTATATTACCTGAATCCTCATTACCATAATCATTCTGTCGTTATTTCAATTATAAATTAATAAACTCCTACTCATTCTTTCTAAATCCTGGAAGTCCTTTGAGCATAACCAAAATCTTAAGTCACATATCAAATATAACTTTGGTTGAGGAATGAGGAGAAAAATGTGTTATACTATGACTTTGAGTTAAAACAGTCCATTTTCAAATGTCTTATCTTAAACACATATCTAATTTGGTTAAAATATATAAAATATCTAGTTACAGAACTTTTAGAAAGACAAACTGTATCATGTTAATGAAATACTATATAGCTGTGAAGGATTCTTCCGAAGATTTGACTTTCCTTTATCTTCTTTGGAACTACTGTTTCATATATTTAAAAGAGATGTGGTAAATATTAGGAGACATTTCAGGAGAGGTGAATCAAACTCTCATCAATGAATGGTTTGAGATTTTATTAGACTGGAACATCACTGGAAGAAAGCAATTGCTGTGACAAAATGCTTCTGAAAGATGTAAAATATTAGGAGATATCAGGAAAAATATTTACAGAGTAAAGTATTAAATGTGATTGTACATGCATAAAGTACATTTATATGTTTTCTAAAGCAGTACATCTAAAAATGTATTCTGTAAGTTCAGTTAATTCAAAGGCTATTTGGTCATACTATATGGACTTCTAAATGCCTTTTTACATTGACGTAGGCTTCTATGTTAGCTGGATCCTTAGTTTCATCCCATAATTGCATGCTGTATTTTTTAAATTAACTCTTTCATATAGGCCAAATAGCTTAAACTAACACTGTAAGCTCTTTATTACATGGTCTCTCCGCTGCATTTCATGCCACCAGGGTGTTTCACTTTCCAAAAGGAAGAGATTTAAAGCCATAAAAATTTTATTACTGTTGATAAATAATTCTTACCAGAAATAAACTATAGTTAGATTGTCTCCCTAACATAATCTGCCTATATGTGCAAAAGAGGAACGGGTAGAAGTACAAGGTGAATAAAATCGTCCAAAGGAATCTCAATCTGAGAACATTAATTTAGTATTTAAAAACATTGCCATATGTCATATCTTCTACTCCCAGCAACCCCATAGATAATTAAACAATAAATAAATGTGTTCCAGTTCTTGAACGAGGTAGAGTCCTCCCATCGAAACAATTAAGGAATGAAACAGTCAATACTGAGCTGTCAATTACATATTTTTTCCAAGTAACATATTTTTAAAAGGAAAATTATAGAATTCAAATGAATATAATACATTTGTTTAAAAATATAAACCCAACAACATATATTCATCCCTGTTCTTTTTTTTTTTTTTTTTTTTT
>NW_016807296.1:1350336-1383297 GCF_001698545.2 Rhinopithecus bieti
TATATATATATATATATATTTTTTTTTTGAGATAGTATCTCTGTTGCCCAGGCTGAAGTGCAGTGGCACTCAGCCTTCTGATGCATAGCTGGGATTACAGGCACCCACCACAATGTCCAGCTAATTTTGTATTTTTAGTAGAGATGGGGTTTCACCATGTTGGTCAGGCTGGTCTCGAACTCCTGACCTCGTGACCCTCCTGCCTCAGCCTCCCAAACTGCTGGGATTACAGGCGTGAGCCACCTCATCTGGCCAGGAATTCTTTTATTTTTTAAAGTGGGTAATTACAATTGAATTTGAATGCAAAAAACAAAGAACTGGCTCACTAACGTCTTGAGCACCTAAATGCTTATGACAGTGATCCTACGTAATGTAAGAATTTGGCATCTGGGATATGAATGAATGTGTATATTTTAGAAACTTCTCTAAATAATGTCTCTCCAAACTTGGTTCATAGACAACCTTCATCAGAATCATGAAGGCTGATTTCTTGCCCCCAAGTGCAACCCCCTAGATCAGAATCTCTAGGCATGGATCTCAGATGAATGCATTTTAAACAAGCTGCTTGGGTAAATCGCTTACTTCGAAATGCCCGTTTATAGACAGAGACAACAGACCCAATTAGTCCAGCAGTGGATGGGAACCTCATGAAAACAAACTAGATGACACGTAAAACTCCTCACCTCAGGCCCGAGGCCCTGCAGGATGCAGTCTCTTTGCATCTCTCCAGCTTTCCCCAGCCCGTGCTCCCCATTTTCTGATGCACATGCTTGGACCACACTTGCCAGTCTCCCCCAAGCCTAAATTCTGATTAACCTCAAGCCCAAAGGACACCCTCTACCACCTCCTTTCCTGACAATGGCCAGGCCTTGACCTCATACCCTCGTCCCCTGCTTCTCCCACCAACGCCCTCACCCCAGGTAACATGTGTGTTGGTATGACTTCTTTGTTAACAAACATTTTCACTTACATATAATTTACATATAATAAACTGCAACTATTGAAACTGATTCACAAGTTTAGATTTCTATCACCCTGGAAAGAAACCTCCTTTACATTAAGGTCACTTCACATCCTACTTTGCCCTCCCTAGCCCTGTGTGGCCAGGAATCTCCTCTCCCCGTGCTTGTTCTGGATGTTTATATGAATGCCAGCTGTACAGACGTCCATCACGGCACTCGCAGCTGTGTTGCGACTATCTACTTACACATCTGCCTCTCTAACCAGACTTACAGAAACTCAGTTTCCAGGGTCTAGCATTGCGCCTGGCACTTGAGGAATAATCAATAAAAACTGGATTAATTAACACATATCTCTTTTTCCACCTTTTCACAGGCAAGGAGGGGCAGAACCTGCATGTGAAAAGGAGGAAATGCAATAGAGAAGACTGTGCTTTACCTAAACTGGGGGTGGGGAGTTAAGTTCAGACAGGACGAAAGGAACTTGATGAACCAAGAAGTCAAAATTAAATACTTTCCAAAGTCACACTGATCTGTTAAATTTGGCATTAGCAGTTTTTAATATGAGAGCAACTGTCCATGAGATTTCCCGTGACACATAACCACTGCTTCTACATCTCAGGGAAAACTACCCATTTTCTGCTCTTGTCCTTTAATCCTTTCCAAGCACCTCTTGCAGCCCCTGTGTACTCTTCCTTGGGGCAGGGTCAACGGATTGCCCAAAGTTTTCTTCTGCCAGGTATGCTAATTTTGAAAAGAAATACTCCTTTCCTCTGGCAGTAGAAAATTTCTACTGCCTGAGAGCTATTTACATCACAGTGAAGTGATTCTGAACACATTAATCAATAGGCAGCATTGGTTAAAAGATTAGGCAAGTATTGGTCATTTAATTAAAATACAATAGCATATACTCTGAAAGAATCCTCACAGTGAAGCAGGTAAAAACAAATCATTAAATTGCCCAAAATACCACGGGGATTGGGGGGAACCAGGGGCGGGCAAGGGGTGGTTACTGTTCACATTTTTCTGAACGTTCTTTATGGCAGCTCTCTCTGAGGACATATACATGTATGTATGTGTGTGCATGTGTGTGTGTGTGCGTGTGCGTGTATACTTACTTTGCAATGCATTGTACAGAGTTTTTCATTTCCGTGAATACAAATCTACAGCATCCATGGACTGCTACATGGCATATTCCATTGTGGAACATTACATGATTCATCTAAACTATCTCTTACTCCCTGACATTAAGGTTATTTTACTTTGTTTTTTCTCTGGGTAATATAAACAATTCTAAAAAGACTATGCACATTTATCTTTGCACAATTCGTTTTCTTATTAAAATAAATGTTTACAAAGAAACTTTCTGTAACAGAGAATATCCAGGTTTTATCTTTTGATCAACACGGTAAAACTGCCCTGCAGAAAGACCACATACCTTTATGCTCTGATCAGCAGTGTATATGTGTCTGTTTCCCTACACACAGGAAACAACTGCATTTTCATAATATTTTGAGATTTTACAATAAGTGAAAAGCAAATCACAGCCTTCTGACACTGCTGTGTCGTACTGGGCAATCAGCATTTTATTAACCTTTATTACAACTGATGACTGCAAAACAACTTCTGAAACTTTCATCCTCCTTGACCATCTCTCTATCTCTGACCTCTATCCTTCCCCAGATCCATGCCCCACCTTAGTTCCTTAAACTGGAGTCATGGAGGCTGAGGAAAACACACATTCCCTAACAATCAAACTTATAGAAATTGTAATGGTCTATTTTTTAAGCAAAATAGAAACACAATATTCATATTCTATTTGTATTTCAGTTGCTAGGAAATTTAAGCATATATTTATTGATGCTTTGTATTTCTTTCCTGAAGTCCTGTATCTATTTGCCTTATGAGAATATTTACCTTGGTTTTTCCACTGATGTTAAGAACCTTTGTTATCACATATTAACATTCTATATATACATAGACATGTTTATTTCTGGACCCTCTATTCTTTCCATTATCTTATTATCTTAAATAATATAAATTTATGATGAATCTCAATATCTATTAGGGCATAACCCCTCTTCCAATATTGCCTAATAGCACTTTACTTGTTTTATATATTTTTTTCAGAAGTACTTTAAAATCACTTGACAAATTAAAAATTCTAATAGGTTTTGCTTGAATTTACATTGAATGCACAAATTAAGTTTTAGTGATTTCATATCATTAATGTTTTAAACTTCCTCACTGTAGCAGTAGAAGTATTAGTAGAAACAGTCAAATAATTAGCAAATGGAACTAAATGCTTAGTATGTATAAGATGATTTCTGAACACTTAAGATCATGTCTTTTATCCATCAGGAAAATCTTGTAGATGGGATTTTTAGTATCGTCATTATTTTGTAGATAGGAAAACTGAGGTATAGAATATAGAAAACTTGATAAATGGTCAAATAATCAGTAAAGACTAGAGCTAGAATTCCGCTCAAACATTTTGAAAAGAGAGTCCCTATAATGATAACTCTGCAACTGAGATACATCCTTCCATTAAAGTGTTAATGTTTTTCACATTTAAAACATTTTTTTAACCCAGGGTCTGTACAGGTCTTGTTGAATGTGTATCTACACATTTTATTTTCAAGGTGCAGTTTTAATTATTAGATTTCCTTATATTTCCAAAATTTTGGCATCATAAATACTATCAATAATTTGTTTTGTAAATGTCTAATGTATTGAATGCTAATTGTTTCTGAACATATTTTGTCGCTTCAGGTTTTCAAAATAAACAATAATACGGCATTCTTATTTCCAGTTTTATACCTCTGAATTCTTTTATTTTCTAATTCCTTTGCCTAATAATTCAATAAAATAAAGTTTTATTAAAATAGACATTAAAGCTAACAAAATGCCTTTTTTTTTTTTTTTTTTTTCAGATGGATTCTCACTCTGTTGCCAGGCTGTAGTGCAGTGGCACCATCTCGGCTTGCTGCACTCTCCGCATCCCGAGTTCAAGCAATTCTCCTCCTGCAGCCTCCCAAGTATCTGGGACTACAGGCACTTGCCACCATCACCGGCTAATTTTTGTATTTTTAATAGAGACGGGGTTTCACTATGTTGGCCAGGCTGGTCTTGAACTCCTGACCTCATGAGCCTCTCGCCTGGGCCTCCCAAAGTGCTGGAATTACAGGCATGAGCCACCACTCTGGCCACTAAATGCCTTTTCAATAGCCATATATATTTTTCCAATTTTAGGGTCATTGATCATATTGATTTATATAATTAATTAGGATAATTTTCTTCTTTCTTTATAACCTCCAACACTTAAAATGGCATAGCCTTCTTGACCATAGAACAAATTCAGTAATAAAATTTTCTAGCCATAGTACTTTTTATATTTAGGATAGCTCAAAAGCTATCTTCCTACTGGAAAACTTACAGATTTAATCACTTACTGAGACAATTCTTCTCATTTATAGCCCCTGAAATATTATTAATTTGATGCATATTTTCTTGCTGTCATTTCTGATTCTATTTGCTTTCAAAATTTTTGATCAAGCAAGTGTTCTGTATTTTATTTCTTAGTTTCAAGGAACAGGTTTCTGAATTCATTTTCAAATTCTGCTTTCCCTCCTACTTGATTAATTTATGTTTTCATATGTACTAAATCATTCATTCTAATTGCGTGAATTTTGTTGTGTTGATATTTTTCAGATGTTTAAGTAATTCATCTTTTTTATTTAGTAATTATTGAAGATATTAAGTTCCTTTTTATTACGGTTTTGTGTACTATCATAGATTCCATAGGTGGTATATTTTTACGGCTATTTTATACAGAATCTGGAATTATAGTTTTAGTTTCTTCTTTTTGCATGTTATTTCTCAATTTGTTACATTAGTTTTATACCAGAGACTAGTCTATCATTAGAAATTTGTCATAATTTACTGAGTTTCTGTGTGTGAGTGTGTATTTGGCTAAGCATATGGTAACATAAATAGTATATATAGTTTGCTTGTCAATACATTTCGCTTCTTTGCTTGTATAGTACAGAGCTTGCTCATCTCTTGAATGATATTTATTAGTTATATCAGTACAATCATTCTTGCCACAATTTAATTGTTGCATTATTAGTTTTTCACAAATTACATAAAGTAAGCTAAACTCATCTACTCTTCGTGTTTCTCTTTTCTGCTCTATATTTATCAATTTTGTTACATATTTTAATTGTATGTAATAAGATGATATTAGAGACCGATATTTTTTGTTGTGGTTTTGTAGGGAGAATTTCAGAGTATAATCAAAAACTCTTCTCCCTCATTTCCACTTACTTTCCAAGAAAATATATAAAATTTTGTGTTTGCATCTAAATAAAATCTACAGCTATGAAAATCGTTAAAGTCATTAAAAATTCAGCAAAAGAGCAGCAAATATTTTAAACCATAAATCACATATTGGGAAGTGTGAGATGTGTCTTGAATTAATGTGCACTTTTTATCATAACAGTATCCTTGAAATCTGCATCATGGAGTGATAATCAAGTCAGAATATATCAAATTGAGTTTCTCATACTTTAGTATTTAAACTGTAAAAAGGGGAGCCTAAGAAATAATTTATATTCAATTTTCTTTTTTACAGTGCTATGATTTCAAAGGTTACATGACTAATGTTAGTTTCCAACATTGTTCTGCAAAGAATAAAAGCTTTATGCTAACTAGAGAATATTTAAAATTCACTAAACTCAAGATATACATATCAGTTTCTGGTCCCCACCCACCCACTCAATTTGAATAACAGCATCTATTGAGAAAGAATGGGACAAGAATGAAAATAAAGAGAGCACCATTTTCATATGCCAGAAACTGTGCCAGAATTACACTGTTCTATAAGAGTTATATAAGAGTTCTATAAGCCAATAAGAGGTTATTTAAATTCAAGTTAATTAAAATTAAATACATTCCAAGTGGAAACTATGTGGCTAGTGGCTACTGTTTTGAATACCATAGTTAGAGAACAATCCCAGAACCACAGAAAGTTCTTTTGGACAGCACTGAGGGCAGTTATTTTTCTTCCCAAGAATAATGAAAACTAATTTCTTTTTATTCATCTCATTTCTTCTGGGACAACTTAAGTTCAGAAGAAAAAATAAACAGCATATTCAAGTTTAGAATAGTAATAACTGGTGAACCAATGAGTTTATGTCAGTTCAGTTTGGTTTCTGAGCTCTGCTTTTTCCACTTATTATGAAGAATTGACTGACGGAAAGAAATCCTTAACATTAGGAATAGCTCATGGAAGGCCCCTCCCTAAGCTAAACACAGCCTTGAAAATCTCACCAGAGGTAGCACTGGCACAACTTGTCCCTGGAATATTTAATCCTTGTCCTTTCTATATTCCTTGTCTTATGCTAGATTCTCTGAATTGTGCTGAGTTCTAACTAGTGTGTACATTTTTGAATTAAATTCACATTGCAACTCAGGTTTTTCCATTACTTCTTATCTCTAGCAAAGATTTAGCAACTGTGCCAAATAGTATATTTATATTTTATACCACCTACTGAGGTGACACAGTCTAAATGTCATGTGCAAACTTAACCCTTTAAGTTCTACCAACATTGTCCTTTTCCACATTTGTGGATTGAATAACATCTCCCAAGAAGATACGCCTAAATCCTAACCCCCAGTACTTAAGAATGTGAATTTACTGTTAAAAAACAATTTTTGCAGATGCAATTAAGGATCATGGGATGAGATCATCTTGGATTCAAGGTGAGCAGTAAATCCAATGACCTATGTCCTGGGAAGTGTAAGGAGAGGGAGGTTTGAAGCACACAGGCAATGATCAGAAAATACAGAAATGAAGGTCAAATAGAGATGGGGGCAGAGATTGCAGTGATGTGAGTACAACCCAAGAACAGGAAGGATTCAGTGCCATTACCAGAAGCTAGGAGGGAGGAATGGAACCGAATGTATCTCAGAGCTTCCAGGAAGAATCAAACTGCCAGTACCTTGATTTTGGACTTCTGGTTTCCCAAACCGTGAGAGGACACATTTCCGTTTTTGTAAGTCACCGGGTTGGTGTAATTTGTGACAGCAGCTCCAGGGAACTCACAAAGCCACCATCCCTGTCAGTACAACTTCTTTTCAGTGCTTTGATCTCTTCAAAGCAGTTACTGTTCCTTCCACATCTCCCAAAGATACTATCAAGAATTTCTTGTGATTAAATTCCCAATTAACGCAAACAACTAAATGTGATCTGGGTGAACACCTGAAGAAAAATGTCAAAAATACGTAAATGTTAGGTTATGGGAAAATGATTTTGCCTGTTAAAATTTGGCTGACTGGCTGGGTCTAGACCCACACTACTTCCTTTTTTAAAGTTCTGAACAGGCTCAGAGGCACTAGAAGACTAAGGAGACCGAATGACATAAGATGTGTAAAAGTGTGCTGTTGATCAAACAATGCTACAGGAGGAAAATAGCTTAATCTAACTGACAAATAAAGGAGTGTTTCATTTAATGTGACATACAGGTAATGATATGTGAATTAATTATTACCATGCATGGTGATAAGAGAAAAGACACAGAATATAACAATTTACATTTTATTATTTTATATGGACAAACCAAATTAGATGATCTTAGCTTATATTTCTCTGGCATCTGCAAAACCAAAGTTTACCAATTTTCCACATCCTGAATCTTTTTAATGGTTCTTGCATACAGAAACTATTTAGAAAGACTCTCGTAAAGTCAAACATTGTGTTTTAAATTGCCTAATTCCCTAATTCTATAAAAGGTAGCTGTTTTCCTCCTAAGGTCTAGTGCTGGTAAGTAGAGTCATTTTCACAGGTCATATTCACCTAGGTGCTCACTAAAAATAAAAATGTGGATTGATCACCTTAAGGACAGAATGCTGTAGGTGAAAGGCCAGGATGGAAGTGAAATCTCAACCAGGGGAAGGAAGAGGAGCAACCTCTGTAATTAACAGTAAGGGTGATCAAAGGAAGAGAAAGGGAGGACGTGACCTGTCTTCTGGTAGAGTACAGAAGGTATGGGCCAGCCAGGTGTTGGCTTCAGAGCCAAGGGAGCTCCTGACCCAGACACAAGACATCTCCTTAGTAAAAGACTTAAAGACTTAAATAAAGAAAATAACATACTGCCCAAAACTCATCTACAAATAATTGTAATAAATAGTACTGCATCATTTACTTGTGGGGTGGGGATAAGGAGTCAACATGTATTCAGTCCCAGAAAATGAAGCGGGGGGGTTAAAAAATATAATTGTAATTTGAAAGAACAAGCTTCTTCAGCTTTTGCTAGCATGAAAACGGTATCTTCACCTGTTGAGAGGAAAATGATCAGAAGGCATTACAAACTAACCTGTTATCATTTTTTGTTTATTTTTCTTTAGATGTGGTCATCAATAACAGGTAGTAGATGCAAAGGGAACCACTTAAAACCACTTAGCCTAATTAAAATTTATGCTATCCCCCAGTCTCTAGGTTTCTCCAGTTAAGAAAGGTCTTGTATTTAGCGGGGGGGAAAAATACGCGGCGGAGGAGGGGGAAGAGAAAGGAGAACAGAAAAAAGGACTAAAGTTTAACATCAAATGACGTATGTGCCTAAGACTCTCCATAGTATACCGATCCATTCTTACCTGAGACTTCCCTTATATACATTAGAGACTTGTCACTGTTTGCTGACAAGAGAATACAGATGATCAGAATTATCACACCTTGATTGATAGGGAATTTGCTGCCGAAGGTTTGCAGCTAATTTTCTAGTCTATATTGAAGGTTTTTATTCTACTAATTTAAGCCTACAATTTAAAAAAATTATTTTAAAAGCGCAAACTTGTAGAAAGAGCATTTTTTACAGACCTGGAGAGAGAGTGGCACTGAAAGAGGAAAGATTATCTTTGATAATCTAGCCCGGGACAACCAGATTCAGGTATGGGCCAAAATAACAGGATTTAAAACAACAAACAAGGACAAATCGAATTCCAAAATTAATTCAATAGGGATGTGTTAAGTGTCGGTAAACTTTAGAGAAACAACCAAACTGGCCAGGCGCGGTGGCTCACGCCTGTAATCCCAGCACTTTGGGAGGCCGAGACGGGTAGATCACCTGAGGTCAGGACTTTGAGGCCAGCCTGGCCAACATGGTGAAATTCTATCTCTACTAAAATTACAAATATTAGCTGGGTATGGTGGCAAACACCTGTAATCCCAGCTACTCAGGAGGCTGAGGCTGAAGAATAAATTAACCCAGGAGGCAAGGGTTGCAGTGAGCTGAAACCACACCATCGCACTCCAGCCTGGGTGACAGAGCGAGACTTATCTCAAAAATAAAACAAAACAAAACAAAAAGCAAACAAACAAAAGAAAATTTTCTTTTGTTTGTTTCCTGGAAATGAAAGTGATTGGAATATTTTTAAAACTGAGAAAACAGCTGACACACATTTGAACATATTTAAATATACCTAAGATATGTATTGAAATATTGGCCTATAGCAGACATTAATAGAATTTACGTAAGGTTGTGCAAGAATGAATATACACAGATGTACTTACACATGCATATATCTATTATTTCTGCAGTGGAAATAAAATAACAGATAAATAACTGCAGACATATGTGACACTATCTATTTGCCTATATTTTAAAATATTATGCAGATAGCAATGAAATTCTTTACCTGAAGAAAACTAAAAATTTGTTCGAATTTGAACATCAGTCCAAATAACTGGTGTTTTGTTAAATCTATCTGCAGGACAATTGATCCAAGAGAATCTTGCAACCTTACAATTAATTGGCAGCGAGTCAGTTAATGTTGATAAATCATGAAAATATACAAACATGTTTTTATTCCTATACACTACTTTATTTTCTTCCAAAATCAGAAGTAGAATTATAATGATAAAACCGCAGTGTTGGTAATATTCTCTAAGCATTGTTACAAATTCCTTGGTTTGCAAGTGAGGAAACTGGAGCTAAGAGATACTCAATAACCCACCCAAGATTACACAGCTTTGAATGAAAGCCAGATCTCAGATTAGGCAGCATTCAGTGTTATATCTATGATACTAGAATATCAGAAATGATGTTTTCAGGCAATGATTCCCCAAGAGTCAACCACAACAGTATGGAGGGTTCAATTATTCAAGAAAATGCTTATGAAAGCTGTTATCTCAATTATACTAAAAATAAAAAATATCCAAGCATAGGCTAATGTAATTGAACTTTTTAAAATTTTTCCTAAATAAATATTTTTTGATGTCAACAAAGACACAAACAATAGCAAAATTGTTCACCTTCCTTTCTTTCTAATATGAACATTTTAAATAACTTAAATATCCAACCATAACAAATTGTCAAATAACTTCTGCTAGATTCATAGAAGGAAATAACATGTGACTATGAAAATTATGCTGCAGCAAAAGATTTAACGGCTCCAGAATTTTAATTTTAAAAAATTTCATGCAAAATGTTATGATAAATACAGCATCATTGACATACATAAATACATATATAATATACCACAATACCACATTTATCTTATAGAATTGTGTTTCATATTGTATTTTGCATTTGTAGTTTGTATTTTAATGCACTATCACACTTAAGAACTATTTCAGAAGTCAGAAAAGAAATGCTGAAATTGTGATTTCATCATAATCATACGATGGAATACGGAACAATGGTTATAATGAATGAACTAGTTCTAAATGGATGAACAAAGAAAAAATTTTTAAACCACGAACAGCAGAAAAGCAAACTGTAAAATGATACACAGAGTGAATGCATGATGAATGTTAAAATGTGACTTCTCTTCTAAATTGATCTTTAAAATTTCACTTAATAAATATTATAAAGACTAGAGTTTTAATATTGAATATTGGTCTGTGGGGGCAAATAATTAAAACCCCTAATAAATACTACAATACACATATTTTTGAAACATCTTTCTTCTGACCATGTTACTTATCCCAAATTTTTATTCCTTTTTTGTTCCCTCAACTATTTTTTTTAATTTTCATGCTATTTTAATAAAAAGAGTATTAAACCAAAAGAGTAAGTATTCCTGTACTCCATGTCTTGTCATTGTAGTCTTCAAAATAAACGTTCTCATTAGTGACATGGGGCTTCTCTCAGAGGTCGCTGATGAACAGGTCTCAGGTTTGGCACTATTTTGGTGACCTTGGTTTTACAGGTTTGGTTTACAGTATGTGTCAGTGTTACAGATCTAATCAGATTTGAGGATGGTGACTCGACATTCACACGGAAATGAAATGTATAACCTATTATGTTGATTTATTAATTTGTAATCAAAATCAAATAGGAGCCTGAAGCTCTTGCCTGCTGCCTGCAGAAGCACCCTGAACACCTTACTTCACTAAAGAAAATGGGCAAGAGTAAACAGATTATCTGAGCATGAATTAGAATACATTATTCTATTTACATGATATACTCCTAATGCCATCAGAACATGCAGGTCTGCAGCATCAAGTATTCAGAAAGCTAGCATCTACTTTCTTTCCCGGAGGGCACCCATGTGAGTATTACCAAACGATGCCCCTCAGATTCTGGTTCAGTTTCCATGTTTTCCATAGACAATTAGAAACATTTATCTCATAGACATTGTTAAGACTGTCAATATGATTTGAGCTGCTGCCTTGGGAATATATTCTATCCTTTTTGATAGAGATTATTTTTTCACAGAAATCTATAGATTTTTTTCTCATATTATGTATGAGGTATCTTCTGATCCATTATTTCTTGACAAGTTTTCAAAATTCGAAGACATTTCTGAGGTGACTTGCTTATTCTTTTGCCCAGAAGCATGTTTTTTCTTAATTGTATACAAAGACATTATTTATGAAATGTTTGGCATATTATTCACATTTTAAACTCTTCTGCATTACAAAATGGAAAACATTTTACAAAAAAATCTGTCAATACATAGTTATTGAGAACATCAGAAATAGTGCCTGAATTGATATGTCAGTTGTAATTCTATAAATGATATTATGTACAGAGTGAAACCACTGTCCCTTATTGTTATAGATGTTGGTCTTCTCAAACAATTTAAAAATTAATTTTCTATAATTTCTTTAGGGTTGTGAAAAGCCGATCCATGCAAATAGGAAGTGTTGCAAATCCTTTTCAATTTTATTCCAAAGTTGCTAATCACAGACTGATTCCAAATAAAAACTCATTAAAATGAAATGACCAAGCTCCAGAAACAGGATAATGCAAATAATCTTACCATACAATGACATTTTCATTTGAGATTTTTCCCAAATCACATTATCTGATATTTAAAAATTAAATAGAACATTAAGCAGATAATCTTATTCATGTGCAATTCATGCTAAAGCAGATTTGAGTGTGAATTCTGTTTCAAAGGTACTTGTAATTTCAAATTTCTGTCTGTTTTGTTATCTCAAAACAGTATCACTGTGATAATTTGTTTCATTTGTGCTGTTGGTACACGCACTCTTTTATTTAAATATATCAACAACAAAATTTTCAAGTGCTGTAAGTTTACATTTTAAAATAGACTAAACTGGAACTACCAATATTATATAAAACAATAGAGGCTGAAATAAGACTTTCTTTAAACATAAATTTATAAATCATTCTATGTAAATATTACTAGCATAACAATTTAAACATAAACTTTGCCAAAGTCAGTAATAGAGACCAGAATATTTAAGACTATTGTTAATGTTATTTCTTATACTTTACTATTTCAAGGTTAGTTTTCCCTCAAAATTTCTGAAAATACTGAGATTTCTCTCTATTTTATAATTTGTAGCATCAACAAAGTTTCATTTTGAAATTTAACTAATATGTGTATGGATAAAACCATTAAATTTTTGCTTTCTTTGTTTCAAATTAATCACTGTGACTGTTTTAAAAGCAAAAATTTAAAAAACAAAGATTTACCAATAATAAGAAACACCGTTTTGTTTGAAATACTAATTTTCTTAAAGAGTAAACAATTGTAAACATTAAAAAAAATCACTGACCTTTAATTATAGAAAATAACCTTTTTGGTTTTGATCCCGGAGTTACAAATAAAATTTGAAGAAATCACTAACAATTTGACTCAATACAGATAAATTTAGAAAAAATATATATTATGATGGTTAATATTTATGTGAGTTTAACATATTTTAAATCAAAGTAAATAAGTTGGCAATACCTGCCAATAATTGTCGAATCTGCTCTGAAGTATAAAAAGAAAAAAAGTTTGTATGCGAAAAGTATTAATGTAAAAAAGTGAATAAAAACTCACAATGATAATACAAGGGACCTGTATTGGGGGGGGGAAAAACCCTGACATATAAATAATGACACACGCAAAATATAGAATTTAATACTTTGTGAAACTCAAATCTATAGCAACACACTTAAGAACTGAAAACACTTAGTGTATTTAATTTTCAAAAATTTATTTTTTCATAAGGAATTGTTATAGTGCTACATGAAACTTAAATAAATATTGTAAGACAATGATGAAAAAGACATTATTACATCCCATCACAAAACAAAATTTTCTGGTTGTTTAACCTCTTGGACTATCTTGCACATTTGAAATATAAAAGAAAGAGATCAGTGTAGCTGATTTTTATTTGCATAATAACGAGAGATCAAAGATAGATCCTAATATTTATTGAGCACTGATTTGACATTTATGTTTTAAAAATTTTTATCAATATTATAGATCTGTTCAAATTTTAGGTAATATATAACTTCAGGAAAAAAGTTTAGAGGGAAAGTAAATTGGTATGTTATTTTTCAATAATAAGCTGGCTTAACCCTTTAAAATCTAATGTTCAACAAGATACCATTATCTTCTCAGAATAATTCTATTCTTCATGAGTAGTAGCATATAATTAACACAGGAAATTCAAACACACACACACACACATATACACAAAAAGCCAATTTATCATTTCGAAAAAAAAAAAATCTAGTCCGACATGTTGGATTGAAATATGGGAATTATTATTCTTGCTGGCTGTTAATTTTTTTTTTTTTTAATTAATACAATCAAACAAACCTATAAATATTTATCTCTAAATACAACAAAATTAAATTCTAAAATCTACATCAAACAACTTATTCTTAGTTTCTTTCTATTTTGTTTAATTTTATTTTTAATAGACAACTAATTAAAAATCAGACCTACCACATAGCTGGCTGAAGTATTTTTAAAAAGTAATCGCGAATAAATCTTCTGCTTAATGAGCTGATGGATTTGACCACTATAAGAGAAAAAATATAAGTACTGATGTAATCCATTAATGACACTGATATTGTGACTGTGACTAGTTCTCATTAAAAGTTCGCAGGTTTAAAAAATGTTAAAATAAAGTTTGAATTACGAAACCTGGTGTAAAACTGCGAGGAAACCATTCATGGAAGGTATCTCTCACTTGTCCGTCCTCTGTCATAGTAACTGAGGCTGAACATATGGACATTTTTGTTCTCACATGCCCATGGGGGCCCACTAATTTAGTAATTCTATAGATCCACAGCAGAGATTGTTGTTATTGTCTGTTTTGCAATAATAATGTTCAAATCTAATGTTACCAGCAAGACCCTGTCATAGCAATAATACTCAATATTTATTGACTAAAGCAACGTTCTTGAAGCATAACTGTAATTTAAGCATGGAAAGTTGAGTTAAAGAATCCTAATATAAGTTTATATCATAATACAAAGTACTAGCAAAGTATTTAATAACCACTGATTTGGGGGTATTATAAGGAAATAACATCAATTTAAACTTTGCAACACCATTGTTCAGCCTCTCATTTTGCCAACAGTATTGCTATCGCTAGTTGCCGCTTAGTTTAGGCACAGAGTTCTGACTAATGGTAATCAATCATACATTCAAAACACTTTAAGATATTCATAAATGGAAAGAACACAGATAAATCTATGTGTTAGCGTGCCGTGTGAAATAAATCAAAATCATGAAACATATTCCTATCAGTACATGAAAATACTATTTTAGACAAACTGTCTTATTCAGTATAATATTAGGTAGCCTTTAATTACCGCCTCTTCGATGCTCCCTACGCTTGGAAAAACAATAATTAGAAAGGTATCTTATTATAATAATGTAGTAAGGAGATGCTGTAAATAATTTTCATGCAGCTTTGATATTCACTTTTGATCCATCCACCTTTTCCATAGTAAGGTTTTAAACCCCATAGATCCTTTAAAACATGAAAGATAGTTTTGATCCCCTATAAAGAATGACTAATATTTTGTCTTGTCCCATGGTTTAAATCCCTTGGTAAAAACATAAGCAGTTTATATATAGCATATTGTATTTAGAGGCATTATCACAAGTTTGCATGGTAATTAGGTGACTAGTAGGCCAGCCTTAGCTCCAATTATATTTCTATGACTAAATATCTGTTTCTACAAGCTCATGGCAGAACTGTCCTATAACAGTAACATAAGAAAATTATTTGAGGACTCATGGGGTTTCAAAAAAATTTGGGAATGTTCAGTGAAATAAAATCTATTCCCTGAAATATTGTATGAGCAAACTGTACTCATGTTAGAATATGTTTCCAATGAATATGTATCATATACGCATATGCTATAAAACATCATCATTATATTATATATATAGTAATTAAGTATATTCTTTGTAGAGCTTTTATAGCAAAAGAAGTGTAAAGTTAAAGGAGAGTTAAAGGTAAGAGGTGTTTGTATCCAATACAGCATTAACATATAAAAATTAAATAAGCAGTAATACTCAAAGTTGGAAATATATTTGGGATAGAATCTTTGCATCCTCCATAATTTCTGCTAAAATTTATATCCGGAGATACATTTTTCACTCCTTTTACTCATCTAGAATAAATTTTCTAATATTATGATTTTTTCGCTTATGATATAGTGCTAAAAAGCTTTCTTCTAATTAAAACAAATGGTGCCTCCCAATAAAACACCCAAGTTTCAAATATATATCCCTTTTTTATAAATTATAAGTGAAAGTCATGCTCAGTCATACTTTACACTATAAGAGAAACCAAACAGGCAGGTGACAAGACAGAAACGAAAGAATAAAAGGTTTCATCTTTTGCTTGATCTTCACTGACTAATAAACCCATGTTAACTCCTAGAAGATAACGTAATGGAGAAAAAAACAAAATCTCTGCTTCGGCATAATCTCTCAATCCCTCTATATGAGTTTCAAAAGCTTAATTCAGTTGAAATATGAGGTTGGTGCAAATGTAATTGCGGTTTTATATTTAAGTCTAAACCCAGTGGCTATATTTCATGGTGCTGGAAGAAAACTACCAAATAGAGCTATGTTATAGCTCTATTAGAACAATGTCCTTAGGAGATGGAATGAAAATACAAATAATGCAGAAAGTGCATTAAAATTACTGTAATAACAAGTGCAAACACTTGGTGAATGCCAAGCTTCAATTATTATCATGGGGCTTAGGTTAAATACAGATCCTCTATTTAACAGATATCTATTTTGATTACTTTTAAAATGAGAATTTAAAGTTGATGATTAGACTATTTTCCAAAATTCTTCAGTATGCACATTGCCACTCCCATTACCAAGATTCCCAGTGAAAACTGATTACCCTTGTGTGTATGTATATACATATGTATGTATGTATGTATACAATATTTCCCTCCATAAACTTGAACTCAACTTCAGTAGCGTATTACATGATTGCATCAGTCCAATAAACTTAACTGAAGAAGCTCAGTACTGTACAAAGAGTATTTAGTGATTATATTTTAAAGTCTCAAAGTATGTAGAAATATATACGTCAAAGTTACGTCAAAATTATGTCAATCTTATCAACATTTCATTTCTATTGAGTTTACAGAAAACTTACAAGGCACTTGGTTTTCTCTGAAGATACATATCACACAAGCAATGACCATAATATGCCTACTTCTAACCTATTTTACCACATTAACATTGCTTTAGCTGATTTTAAACTGTCAATAAGAGTTATAGTGGAGGAATTTAACACATTTAATAGGGATGATAAAATAGTAAATGTCTGGTTTTCGTATTTTAAACATTTAAAATGGCATAAAACTTTCAGCATCTTACACTGAAACCCTTCTGTTCTTGCCTGTGTAAAGGGGCATACATTTAGAATGGAATAAATTTAGAAAATGTATAATCATTTAATCTGTGTGGCAACAGGCGGGATAAAATTAGTTCCTTCAGAAAGGTAGTTATACTATTTTATAACACTGGGAGTTCCAAGCCTTCTTGGATATTATGCGAATGTGAAAGAAATATAGTTTCAGAATGCAAAAGTAAGTACTTTGCTACAGACGTTATCTGAAGATTTAGAAAACAGTCACATATATTTTATAAACATGTGCCCTCAGTGTAAAGCATGTTGAATTCAAATGATTGCTAGTGCTACATTTTCAATGTATCATGTCTGTCTCTAAATTCCTTAAAATGTTTGCTGTATGGCTGTAACTTTTAAATTGCTAAATAATGACATTAAAGTAAGAGCTAATAGGGTTTTTTCAGACTAGTTAAGCTCAGTTCTCTGCCACGGAAAATCTATGATAAAACACAATGAAAGAAGTAAGAGATGGGAGATGAACAGATTAGATTCAAGAAGCAGTTCTTTCCTGAAACAGTGCAACAATCCAGAAGCCTAAGTCTTTGCCGTTTTGTCTGTGAAATGGGCAGCCCATTTGTCTCTGTCCACTTTAAAGCTATTTTTTTCAGATGAACGACTGATTGCAAAGTTTTAAAATTTTAGAGGAAGGCAGATTCTCTCATCATGTTATTATTGTTACCATAATATATCAATGTAAGAATTTTAAAAGTGACTTTTGAAGAATTTTGCCTCTGTTTCTAAAGGTAAAGTGAATGTGACCAGATCACACCAGATGTAAATTTCATGAAATTTTGGGGAAGAAGAAACATCAATTCACAAGAATGACCAAAAGTTGTATTGGCTTTTTTTTCCTTAAATTTAAGCTGCAGTAAATTATCTGAAGAAATAAGTATATTTAGCTATCTTAACTTTGCAAAACACAAATTCAGGTGCATTCAGGATACTAACAAGTATTCAAAATGATGTTTGCTTACTTTCAAATGCAAGTTTTATACTTTTAAAACTATAACACAATAATTAGACTTTTATTATAGCAGAATGCATTGTTTTCATGGCTTTGTGAGTCACCACAATATATAACCAAAGGATATATATTTCTGACATGAATGAATCATACTGTACTCTAATATGCACAAAACTATTCTCAAATGCTTAATGAATGAAAAAAAGCTTAAAGAACTGAAGTTTCCACAGATACAATCCAAATCATATTTCAGATGACACAAATTTTTTTTCCAAATATGACAGTAAAACCAGTGTCTCCCCTAAAGTGAGCTCCATACACATTTATTTGGCCTCATTGTGATTACGTCGAGATAAATGAGTGTTATGCAGTTTCTCGTATAGTTTTCCACTGCTCCATCTGCTGGATATGTCTACATCTCCTGCACCAAAGTGGTAACCTCTGAAAAGTAACATGAACTAATTCAGCAGGTGGCTTCAAAAGGCTCAAGCACGTTGCTTGAAAACTTACTATGACTTGTAAATTTGTGTTCCACTAAAACTTCCTACTTCACTGTAATAAAAAAATAATAATCATGAACCTATAACCATTACTAAAATAGTACGGCACGGAGGATACGTTTCCCAGTAGGTGCTACATTACAAACAGCAAGGCACTGGGCAATTCATTGCAGGTTTGCACACCGCTCCGATCTTAACTGATTGTGGCATTGCTCTGAGAGGTTTTAGAGTCGTTCACCTAATCTAGAAATGGAAATCGTATGCATAAAAGTTTTAAAGAGATTTTAAGCATGCCTGTTATTAAGCACATAAATATCACAAAAGGAAATCATGCCTCTCCAAACACGATTTACCAAGGATCAGGGAGCCCTTAGCATTTTCCCCCGCAGTGTCTTTGCAGGCAGCTCCCGAGTTGCGCTCACCGACGAGGCAGCCCCACTTTTCCTCCTTCTCCCAGTCACAGACGGGACAACGTGCAGCTGCCGCCACCGGCCAGGCCGCTGTCACCGCTGTCATCGCTGTCACCGCTGCCGCTGCGGGCGCCACCGCTGCTTCAAAACCGTAGCTGCTACTGCAAAGAAAGGGTTACTCCTCTCTTGGAGTCAAGTGGCTGCAAACTTCACCTGCTTTTCATGTACCTTCTCTTGCAAACTTGTACGTCCTTCCGTGCAGAAGGAGCAAGGAAAACCATTACCAGCATCACAGGGAACGTCATAAAGGACACCCCCGGAAGGTAAGACATGCGAGTTATTCCGAAATACGATCTTAATCCAGATGGGAACCACCGCTGCCAGCAGATCCTGCCCCTCCACCCCCCACCCCCGACTCGGTTCCCATCAGCTAGCCGAGCCCACGCTGCCAGGGAGAGCGGCTGCAGCGGCCGCCGGCATGTGCGAGGTGGAGGTAAAGTTTGACAAATGATGACCACTCTGGGAAGGGGAAAAATCTAGGCAGCCAAAAATCCGCGCGGGGTGTGCTAGGGGAAAAGCCGCGCCGGGAAGCGCCACGTACCTTGCTGCGGTGCCAGGCGCAGAGGCTGAGGAGAGAGAGAGTCGGTGGAGGTGGCGGGGCGAGCGTCCAGCCCTGGCCGCGGGCTCCCTCCCGGGGCGAGCGGAGCCGCCGTCGCCGCCGCCGCGCCCTGGCGCAGGGCCGAGCGGCCGCCGCCTCGCCAAAGGCGCTGGGCAACGCCACTCACTTGGCCCGGGGAAGTTGGGCAGCCTCCGCCGCGGCCTCGGCACCCGGCGAGAGCAACACGTTTAGTTTGAACTTTCCAGCTCCAGTCCCGGCAAATCCACACTCACGCACACACGCGCGCGCGCGGACAGCCTCTCAGAGGCGCGCGAGCGGGCCCCGGTGGCTTTCTGGTCGCGTCTTGCTCTCTCCCTCGCTCTTATTGGCGCGGAGGTTATTGTTTTATTTATTTATTTCCTCCTCCCGGCTCCAACCCTCCTCTCTGCGCCTCCCTCCCCGGCTTCCCCTCCTCCTGCTCCTCCCCGGTCTGCGGGCCCGGCCGTGGCTGTCGCTCCAGCTGCAGCGTAGCGGGGCTGCGCGGCGGGACCCGGCGGGGGTGCACCGGGTGGGGGCGCTCCGGGCGGGGACGCGGGGCCGGGCGGGCGGAGACGCCGGGGCTGCCGCCTTGGCTGAGGTGAGGGAATGTGGGGAGGCGAGGGGAGGACGCTGCCGCCTGCCGCACTGTGCTGTGCCGGGGGCACCCAGAGAAGCTGGGCGAACCCCGCGCCGCGGCCGAGGAACTGCGCGAGGGGCGGCTGGCTCGGCGCGCCCGGACCCGGCTGCCTGTTCCGCCGGTCGGGCAAGAACGCTCAGTGCCTCCTAGCCACCGCCACCCCGCTTCCTTTCCTGCTGTCCCCGGGGCTCCCCACAGCCCCTCGGGGACGCTCGGACGCGCGCCGCTACCGTTTATCCACGGAAGCCGGGTTTTGCATTTGTGAATGGTGGTTTCAGCGCTACGCGGTTAGGCTGCCTGCACTCTCCAGCCGCCGCTGCCCCGACTCTCGGGAAAGGTGCAGCCACCGGCGGGCGAGGCGGGCTCAGCCCTGCCGGGCAATGAAGTGGGAGTCTGCGGACCACGGCCCCCGGCGCGAGTTGGGGTGCCTACGTGACACTCCAGACCCACCTACAAGAGCCAGGGCGGCAGTAGCTCTGCTGCTAGCATTCGCCCCCAAAATGAGCTCTAAAAGGGCAATTGACCGCTGCTGCCACCGTCTTTCAGTAACGGCCTACCGGGCTCCCAAACCTGCGGGAGACGCGACCTGAAAGCCGGCCGCCCTCCCCCACCCCAGTCACCCAAAGGCCAGGCTGCAAAGAGCCCGGGACAGAGACCCGAAGACCGGTCGGCAGCGCGCTGCTGCCTGCCCCGCCTCCGAGCGGCTTCTCCAACGCCAGCCCTTCCAGGCTTCCCGTTAGGTAAACCTGTTTTGGCTTTTTTTTTTTTCCTTTGGTTTGCTGTTTATTTATTTTTAGGAATTCATGATTTCAGTCACAAAAAGGGGAAAATTAAAAGGAAGTTATTCTACAATAGATCTCCCCAAATACACACAGCCAGTTAACTAAGCAGCATCGCAAAGGCTGCAATGTAAATCTCACGCATTGGATTTGGAGGCAGGTTGGTTTCCTCAGCGTTTTGCCCTCCGAAGTCCTCACAGCCTTGGACTGCGTTGTACAAAGTCTTCAGATACAGGGACACGGTGACACTGGAGTGCTTGCCCTGATCCGTCACAGTATGCATATGTATGTAAACTGTGCTTTCCTTTCTATCCAAACCTTGCAATTTCCCTGAAATTTATTCATTAGATATGCATTCCTCAGTCTTCTCCATCTTTTCTCAGAAATTCACTGTTAAGGGTACAAGTACTACTTAAAGAGCCGGTTTTACATACTTTACATTTTCCTTGACATCCCGAGTAAGCCCCCCAGAGGTCAGACGGGGAACAGGTGAGGTCAGAAAATGGGAGAAGGTGGAAAAAAAAATGTTTATCTTTTCAGCATGTTCTAGTTCTCTTGCCCCAGCATAATCATGTGCACTTGCCATTTTCAAAGAAGGGAAACAGGAAATGCCCATTTCTGGACCTTTAGTACTCCCGTACTCATGAAACACCGGCTTATCACTGAGAAAAACGGCCACTCATAATTCAATTTAAGACCCTTATTGAATGGAGAAATCTAGAGATAATCTCCAAAAGGCAGTAAAGTGCCTTACTGGTCAGCTGAGTGGCGGACATGAAGATGTGCCCGTCTCTGATGACATCTATGCCAGTGAGGTAGTGAGAGTTTCACTCAAAATCTGAAAGAACCACGTGCACTTTTAAAGCCAGAGCTTTGGAAGCAAATGTATTTTTCCAGAATTGTTGTCCACTGCTCCAGAAGTAGCCAGCCTCTAACATAGGGAAATGCCTATCTGATATTGATAGCTTCGATTGTGTTTTACATACAACTTTTTCTGTATACACACACATACACACACACATACATATGTATCTAACACACATATATACATGCACACATATACACATGTATCTAACACACATATACATACATATACACACATATATACATATATATCTAACACATATACATGTAAATATACACGCACACATATGCGTATGTAACATATATATGTACATATATATACACACACACATACACACACGTATTCCTCACCCCACCACCGTAGTTTGAACAACTCTTAAAATGGCATACTTTTTCTAATTTTCTCTGAGGGAATGCAACTGTTCTCCTTGTCCCCCCTCCCCATTTCCCCACACAGTTGCACCCAGTATGCTTCTCTTCTCCAGTGTCCAGAGGCAGCAGTGTTCACTGAATTTTGCAATCCATATTATGATAGCTGTATTCACTCTTACTAGAGAAACACACATTTGATGCTGGGAATGATATTGACTCTAGATGCAGCAAACATCATTGTCACAGATATTAGATGGAGAAAAGATGAAACCAGGAATAGATTTCATCATCACAGTAAAGAAGTGAATATTGTATGTAAACATCATCTGTTTCAATGATTGTGTTTATGTTTGTACCCACAGCCTAAGGCCTGATTCATAAAAATTTAAAAATATGTGTAGGTTGAATTAAAATTATGAATACATAAGGAGGGTGGATAGCCTATTACTTTGTTAAAGGTCACTAAATCAGAAGGAAAATGATATAAAACATAGATAGTAAAGGATGATGTTTTCAGGTTATTGTTATAAATACCAAAAAACTACTATCTTTATGTAGAATATAAAAATGTATAACTGCATTGAATTGATTAAATTTATTTAAAAATATTATTTAATTTCTTACTAAAGGGATGGAAAATAAAAGGACATAGAAAGGCTCTAAAGGGGACAGAGGGATGAAAGTTGTGACTGTAAGGGAAGGAAGCTGCAGTGATGGTAGAAAAGGGGCATGATAAGAAGATGAGAAACATGGAGAGAAAGAAAAGTATGAGAATCTCTTAATTTCTGGCCGAGAACATCAACAGTCATCAGAAAATCCCTCTTAAACCCCGCTTAATATCCTGATTTGTGAAAATTTGCCTAAATGGTTGAGTTGCTTGTGTTACCAGTAATAGAACTACATCCATACAGGAGAGTGAAACCAAACCAATAATTCTCACTTCCACAACCAAGAACTTCACTTTTCCCACTTTTTCATAAAAGGTACACTGAGTCATGAATTTATATGGTACAACAATTTTAGTTCAATTTTTTAAAATTTATGAATGCACCTTGGGAAGTCACATGACTCCATCTTGTCCAGAGTCCCTACTGGTAATTTGCAACCAGTGATCCATTTATTTGTGTGTGCGTGTACATATGTATGTGTGTGCAGACATATTATCAACATCTAACCAAAGGCACTGCTGTGTGTAATCATCTAGGTTACACATATGGAAACTGAAGCTCAAAAAAAAAAAAAAGATCTGTATTATTTGTCCCTGCTGGTAAAAATATATGTAAGCATTGCAATTTTGAATACCTAAGGTTGATACTAAACCATTCGCATGTTAGAAAATGACTACCAAAAAAAAAAAATCACTTAAAAAGGTGTTCTTGGCCGGGCACGATGGCTCAAGCCTGTAATCCCAGCACTTTGGGAGGCCTAGGCGAGTGGATCACGAGGTCAGGAGATCGAGACCATTCTGGCTAACACGGTGAAACCCAGTCTCTACTAAAAATACAAAAAATTAGCCAGGGCTGGTGGCCGGCGCTTGTACTCCCAGTTACTCAGGAGGCCGAGACAGGAGAATGGCATGAACCCAGGAAGCAGAGCTTGCAGTGAGCCGAGATCGCGCCACTGCACTCCAGCCTGGGCGACAGAGCAAGACTCCATCTCAGAAACAAACAAACGAACAAAAAACAAAACAAAAAAGGCGTTCTTGATTTGTAACATGTTTCGTCTCTTGCTTCTCCAAGTTCTTCAGCATTTATCATTATGGCTAATCTAAAAAAAATCACTTACATAATATACTCATTTTTGATACATATTTGCACTTTATAAAACATAGATTTTCTAACTCTCCTACGTTTAATTTGCTTGTTAGAGTTGAAGATAAAGGTTCCTCTCCCCCATATACCCTTCATCACCACCCCATCTCAGCTTTTTTTTTTTCCCTGTATCTGACATATTCAATATGTACATTCAGGACATTGGAACAAAGACAGGAAGCCTTTGGACAAGCTCTTCAATTATATCTCAAGTCAGGGAGAAAGAAGGGCAGTAGATTAGCTGTTAGGGAATTTAAGGTTATAGAAATTCTGGGCAATGAAAAAGTTAATTTGCCAGAGGGACAGCACCATTTCCCTTTATCTGTGTGAAGACAAATAGAATCTGTATGCCAAGTGTGACTGTCCTTAAGCCCGTGGATATGAACTCTTGAACACAGTCATTCTTACAGGTCAATGTATCTGGGTGCTCTAGCTTCACTGTCACCAATCTCTTCCTTCCTATCCCACAAAGAGGCCTCATTTGATTTTTTTCTTATTTTCTTCCTTCCAATGCAGCATCCTTGCAAATCCTGTTCCCTGTGCTTAGACCGCACCAACTTCCTCATCATTCACCTAAGGTAACTCTTATTCATCTCTAAGCCCCAGGTAAAGGCATAAGCTAAGATAACAAACACTTCAGTGATTGGTTCTGGGGCCCCATATTCATTTTCATGACACTTACAGTTTTCCAGTAGATTATACCAGACTACTTGCAATTCTATAGGTCTGAGATATTGTGTTTAACGGTATATTTTTTCTGGCACTGGAATATTTCCATGAAGGTTTTTTTTTTTTTTTTTTACTGTATCTTCAGCATTCAGGGCAGTGCCTGACACACAGTAGTTGTCAAAAGTACATACTTGTAAAAATGAATATAGGAAAGAAAAATCAATACATTTCAGGCAGGCCGTATTCTGGACAGTGGAATGCTAGACAATTGGGATATGGTAGGGTAAAAAAAAGACAAACTCCTTAATTTTACCCAAGTTCATTCTTTCTTCACCATTATTATGAAAACCCTTGGTGTTTTACAAAGATCTATGGTTTATGCACATACTGTCAAAGTAAGAAGAGAGACTTTGTGCTCTGTAAATTGCAACTTGTTTTTTGATAGCTGCATTTAAAAATTGGATTAGTGTGAATGTTATAGTTGAGAATAATTTGGCATTAAACAGGGATGAAAACCTTAAGTTTAAATCATTTGAGATAGCTTTGATTTTACAATTCAGGGAGTTAGGGGTATCATTTTCACTGAGGATACTGCAAAAGTCCTATACTCTCAAATGCAGTTTACACACTGATAAATTCATGAATGTTCAAACATAAAATGAAGGATCTATATACTTTGAAACATTAGTTAATTTTATTTTCTCTTTTGACATGGAGTTCCTCACATGCATTTTAAGTAATATATTTATCAAAATATTGTTTAAACATTATTTCTCCCTTATATGTGGTGATATTTTATTTTATTTAGCAAAAAATAAAGCCAATTTCAAAATGTTCTCCTTCATTGATAGAGGGATCAAACATGCTAACATTAGTCATGCCAAGAGCTAACCAATGCCTTTGTAAAAGGTGAAGTTTCTCAGAGCTTTTGAGATAACCTTTCAGAAAATTACTTTAAATATTTATTTCTATTAAAATAATTTTAAGACTAAGATTTTGAAAGCAATGAAGGAGAAGTGAATAGAGAAATCAAACTTGATAAAGAATTGAAATCTTACAAGTGGATCCCTGTTACCCAGAACCCCACACAGGGTTCTCAACTTGTAATTGAAGTACGTCTTAATCTGCCTTACAAAAGAACAAACAACAGGAGTTTGAGGGTGGGGAGAAGAGGAAAGAAAGAAAATAGCATGTTATTTTATGCTGTATTCTATTGTCTTAGTCCACTGAGACTGCTGTTATAACAACATGCTCCAGGTTGGGTAAGAACATTATTTCTTGCTATTCTAGAGGCTGAAAAGTCCAAGATCAAGACACCAGCAGATTCGGTATCCAGTGAGGACCCGTTCCTCCTAGACAGTGCCTTTTTACTGCGTCCTGACAGGGTGGAGTGAGAAAACAAGCTCCCTCAGGCCCCTTTTATAATGGCACTAATCCCTTTCAGGAGGACTCTGCCCTCATGACCTAATCATCTCAAGGCTCTGCATTGGGGATTAGGTTTCAACATATAAATTTGGGGGTCGGGGAACACAAACATTCAGATCATAGCATCTATGAGCCAAACAAACACGGAAATTTTCCAGGGCCAGGGCAAGGGTGAAGTTAGTAAAGCACTCTCAGGCAGAAACTTTGAGTTGAAGGAGAGGTAGCGCCAGTAATTGAGTTGGGTAATATTTATGTGCAATATTTTCTAAATTGTGTCAAAATATTCTTCACATACATGTTACTGTTTTATCCATTTTTAAGTCTGCAGTTCAGTGGCATTAAGTAATTCGTATTATTGTGCAACTGTTACATCCACCATCCATCTCTAGACATTTTCATCTTCCCAAACTGAAACTCTGCATAGTTTAAACAATTTGCCCCCATTCATTCCTTCTTCTAGACCCCAACACCCACTATTCCACTGTATTTATGAATTTAACTACCCTAGAAAACTCATATAACTATAATCATATGGTATTTGTCATTTTGTGACTAGTTTGTTTTCACGTAGTAAAATGTCTTCAAGGTTCGTTCATACTGTAGCATACATTAGAATTTCCTGTTTTTTTTTTTTTTTTTTTTTTTTTTTTCCTAAGGCTGAATAATGTTTCCTTGGATGTATATACCACATTTTGTTTATCCATTTACCCATTGATGGACACTTGGATGGATTGCACATTTTGGCTATTGTGAACAATGCTGCTATGAACTTGAGTGTACAAATATTTTTTCAGGTCCCTGCTTTCAGTTTTTTTGGGTATAAACTCAAAGTGGAGTTGCTGAATCGTATGGTAATTCTGTTTAATTTTTGAGGAAGCACCATACAGTTTTCTACAGAGGCTTCACCACTTTACTTTGCCCCTAGCAGGGCACAAGAGTTCCAGTTTCTCTACATTCTCAGTGTCGTTGGTTATTTTCTGTTTGATTTTAACCATTCTAATGGGTATGAAGTGGTATCTCATTGTGATTTTAATTTGTATTTCCCTAGTAATAGTACTGTTGAGCATCCTTTCATGCCCTTATTGGCCATTTGGATATCCTCTTTGGAGAAATGTCTATTCAATTTCTTACCCCATATTTTAATTGGGTTGTCTGGTTTTTTTTGTTTGTTTGTTTTTGAGATGGAGGAGTTTTAAAATATATTCTGGATATTAACCCTTTATCAGCTATATGATTTTCAAAGATTGTCTCCCATTTCATGGTTGCTGTTTCACTTTATTATTAGTGTTCTTTGATGGACAAAAGTTTTTATTTTGATGTCATGCAATTTATCTATTTTAATGCAATACATTTTTGAAAGCAAGAATTAATTCAAAAACCGTGATGAACAAAACATCCACATTTTAAATATAGATAGACCAGTATTATTGATTTTGTCTTTTGCCTCAGGCTCCAATATGGCTAAGCACAGCAATGCTGTGTGCATTTTCTACACTATGCATCATGAAACATAAGAAGTCCTGTGGATTCTAACACTTCTAGTATCACAAGTAGATAAATCATGTAAAAAGATTCTAGAGATGTTCTGTATTGTGCGATAAATAGCACCTGATTAATGTAAGTTCACAATTCTCTTTGTTTGCATTTTCTGTATTTTCAGGAGAGGATAAAGGGCAAAATTCAGGTCTACACTTGCAGCTTGCTTTTCTGAATAAATGTGATTATTCTTGTTAGAAAGAAAATGGTCTCATCTCTTGATGAGAATCATAACTGGAAATGGTGCCCCAGGAGAGTTGCCTGAGGGTGGGGGCAGGTAAACTGCAAAGTCAGTGAAAACCTATCTTCTGTGTATTGTTGTGCCTAAAGCTTTTCCTAACCCAAAGAAATCATGTTTTTATGTTATATAGAGAAATCACAAATCCAGAAGTATGTAAATGTTCTAAAAGCTCATAAAAGTTTCTAATATTAATAGATTTAAATAGACATGTCATTTAAATTTTCCAAATGTCAGCATATGGTACTCTAAAGATTCCTTTCATCTTAATCACCAGTGACTTTATGTAGATTTACCTTGCTGAACAGAGCCCAGGCATTTCACATTATTCTACAACTGTGTACCTCTACTTTTGTCAAATGAAAACAGGAAGCTAGATTAATGTTCTTTGTAGTGTTTCCTATTGTCAGCACTGAGACCTTCTTTATTAAATAGTTGGTTCAATGGTTGACTTTGTTTTGAAGCATGTATTTAAGAAAGTATTTAAAAATAATGAAGTTCATGCTCTTAACATCCTTAGAAATCAGTCCTCAAAGACCATTGCACCACTTGTCAATCTAGGGGACACTGCCATGTGACAACAAAGATGCACCATGAAAGTTGCTTGTAAACTGCTTTTGAATTGAAGCAGTTTACTTTTCGATAAATGAGAACAGAGGATTTTTTTTAAATAAAATGAAATTCAATTTTTTAAAGCTATCTGAATCTTTTTAACTGCTTTCTTTAAACACGTATAGTAAAATCTTCCATGTGAATTTCATTAAGCTTCAAGGTCATTCAGGAGAAAATGATAAGCATATCAATGACAGAGTGCTTTGCATTTAATGCAGGTGTTTGCCTATCAAATGGATTCATTAAGACAGAAGACTCATTTATTCATTTTTCTGTTATTACTATTATAATATTTAGAAAGAAATCTTAATATATATTCTCTCACTGTTTTTCATAACAGCATATCTACCATACACAATAAATAAATGCCTTCATATCACTATTGTTATTTTGACTTTCAGTGAATTAGAAATAAAATCGTCCATAATTCCTTCAACTGATTTTAATTACATCTGAATGTCCAGGATTTTTCCATTAATATGGATATATATATATGTGTGTGTGTGTGTATATATATATATATATAAAACATTGAACATTGGACTTTACATTGGAATGATACTTTTACAAGTATATTAAAATTATAGAAATTCACAATCTTCACTTAATGTGTTTTTATAATATATTTTCAGAATTTTAATTGAAACTAATGTTCACAGTAAAGAAAAACATTTGAAAAGTAAAATATTCCTAAAAGTTTTTTATTAAATTCATCCACTTGTTAGTGCAAGAATTTAAGTTTTTACTTGATTATTTTTATATGCTCATCTCGTGAAAAATTAGCTTTTGACAACACTTAATTATATGTATTAATGTACTGTAATATTGATTGAAATTCTGTTCTGCTGACATGTCAATATATTGACTTTTTAAATACTTGGGAATTTCAGATATTATTTACTGGTATAATTTACTGGAATTTCAACAGTGATCATGAAAAGAGAAGACTTTCTTCAAGTAAATTAATAATTACTGTTTCCAATAAATTTATAGTATGCTGTCTACACTGTATTGTTTGCAATCTATCTTAGTTGCTATGCCTTGCTGATGGTGAGTGTGACTATGCAATTCTGAAGATGCATGGCTAGCAGAAAAAATGTGTACATTGAAGAAAACAAAATCACTTTGCCAGAATAATGAATAATTACAAAAATTACATTTTGCTTTGAAGTAATTTCATGTGATATTTCTCCAAAACAAAAGGGTAGTTACAGTAGTGTCTGGATTAGCTAGAATTCTCCAGAATAGCTGTGTATAATTAATTAAATTTTTGATTGAGTTAATTGGCATAGCTATTGTTTCAATTATTCATTAAATTTCTGTAAGTGTATAATAGTGTCACCCTTAGTAAATAAAGGATAGAAAACATTCTTAGCAAGATGATTTCTAGTCGACTTTGTGCATTATTTAAGCATAAATTGTGCTTGTACTGTGTTATGAAATGCTTTGAACATTGTAAATACGAAGATGAATAAATCTTAACTTCCTAACTATTGGCATCACACATTTAGAACCCATCAGAGATGTTGAGAATGACTGTGCTACATACAATAGCAAAACAGGCATTATCAACTTTTAAAACATCATTGACAACCTAATAGGTAAAAAGGATATTTATTATAATTTAATATTAATGTATTTTATTAGCGTTAGCTTGTTCATTTTTCATCATTTAAAGTTCACTTGTGGTGCTCATATTGTGAGCTGTCATTTCATATCCATTGCTCATTTTTTGGTTATGCTGTTAGTTTCTTCCTAGTAATATGTGGAAGCTCTTTATATATTAGACTTGGATTATGGTGACTTCTTTGCCTTACATGTTTGTTATTAAAAACTAGTTAAACTTATAGTTGTTTTCTTTTCTGGCCTTCGAGTATTGTATTACACAAAGAGAACCTTTCTTTGCTCTAACATTTTATATAATTTTCCCAAAATTCTTGTCACCTTTTGTAAGATTCATGTCTTTTATATTCAAATATTTAGTTTTTATGGTACAAGGTGGCATTGTGGATCAAACTTATTTTTTCCCCCTAGAATTTTCCCATTGGTTTGAAGTGTCCCTTAAATTCTCTTAGGAATTTGCCTGCTTCTGGATTTCTAGTTGGTTAAATTGATCTGACTTTCTATTCACATCCTATTATTTCCTAATCTAATTATTATTTTATCATTATATCAACATTAAAATTTGCTTTACTACAAAAACATATATTGCTTCTCTTCTAATCCCAATTCCAAGACATTTGCTTCTTCTGAGATGCTACAAGTAATGCATAACCCTCTGAAATGAGGTCTGGAATATTATGGGGATCCCAAAAGAAAACCTGCTTGAGGCAGCTTCTCCTGACAGTTGGGCGAACATGTAAAGAATTGAATCAAAGATCAAGGTCAACACCTAGCGATCTGCAGATTCTTGGCAGGGTTTATACAGCAGAGACTTTCAAAAACCCACAGAGAAGATCAGAATTGGCCCCAGGTTAGCATGTTGAGCTTCTCCTATTATCAAGAGAATAAAAAATAGTGGAACCATGGGCAGATTACTGTATCAGATGAGACTGAAGATGTACAGAGGGCACATGCAGAGCCGCTTTCTTCAGTTGTCCCAAACATGGATTGATGTCTTACCTACTTCACATCACTCTTTATTACCTTTGTGACTGCTCACCCTCATTGTAAATACAAATCCACACTTACGCCCCAATGCTTTGAGAAAAAAAGAAAATTGCTGCATATTTAAAAGGCTGTGTATCAGTTTCCTATGGCTTCTGGAACAAATGACCACGAACTATATGATAAAACAACCCAGTGTTATTTTTATACGGTTCTAAAACTTAGAAGTCTGAAATAGCTCTTAGAGTGCTAAAACCAAGAGGAGAGCAGAGCTACACTTCCAGAGTCTCTAGGGTAGAATCTGTTTCCTTGCTCTTTCCAACTTCTTGATGCCACCTGCGTTTTTTGACTCATGGCACCCTCCTCCATTTTCAAAACCAGCCATGGAGCACCCACTAGTCTCTTTCTTTTTCTGTATCTCCCTCTCTCCCCTCCACCCCAACCCCTTTGCTTCTGTCCTCACACCACCTTCTCTCCCTCTGCTTCTGTTGTCACATCACCATCCCTGACTAACTCCTCCTGCATCCTTCGTACAAGGAACTTTGATAATCGTCAGGCATACTTAGATGATCCAGGATCTTGAACTTAATCATATATGCAAAGTCTCTTTTGCCATGTAAGGCAACATATTCACAGATTCCTGGGATTAGGGTGTGGACATCTTTGGGGGACATTATTCAACCTACCATAGATAGGACAACAAAGGAATTTCAGTCACAAGTTGCAAAACACATTCCCACTGAAATACAGCTCATAGAGGAATGAGGCGAAAACTTCAATAAAAATAGGAGTAACTGAGGAAACACAGGAGCAGTAAAATGTATACACACACACACACTAACACACATGTAGACTTTTTTTCATTAAACAACTAAGTCGAATATTTGGAAGGAAAGAAAATCACATATATTGAAACAATGATTATAAACAGAAAATGGAAACTATAAGCAATTGTCAAACGGAAAAGGCAAGAAATAAAAATAATAATATCAGAAATTAAGAATTCCTTCAATGAAATATCAGTGATGTCAAAAATAGTTAATAGCAATCATTCAAACTAACAAAGAAAGATGATAAAAGAAGGTGAAAAAATGACCTGAACAGCCACGAGCTGGGGGACAATATCAGTGGTCTAATATACCTTGAGAATAGTTCCAGAAGATGTAGAAAGAGAGAATGGGACAGAAGAAATATTCAAAGAGGAAATAGATGAAAAATTTTGGAAAGCAATGAAAGGTGTCAAATCACAGATTCATAATACTCAAGATAAGTACCCCACCTTCCCACACACATATGTATTCACAGCTACATACACCAAAAGTAAACAGTAAATTTCAAAAGCACTCAAAGAAAAGAGACAAAGAGGACTACGGGAGAACAAAGAGAACTAAGCATTCTCAATAGTCCCTTTAGTGGTTGTAAGTGACTATGCATCCATCAGAAACCCACTGCTGAAAGAAAGAGTACAGAGACAAAAAGAGGACAAATTGATGATTCCGCTTATGTAATGTTCAAAAATAGGTAGAACTAATCTATGTTAATAGAAGTAGAAGTGTGATGTCTTTCAGGGTATTGATTGATAGCAAGCACAGGGACCATTCAGGGGTACTGGAAGCATTTTTATATCTTTATTTTGTATTTGAATTTGTCCACTTTGATTTTTTTTTTTTTTTTTTGTAAATTTGGATGACTTTTCTTTTTTTAGTTTGATATATTTTGTACGTAAATCTTTTAAAAAATTATGTGTTGAAGGCTGGGTGCCGGTGACTCACGCCTGTAATCCCAGCACTA
>NW_016807296.1:1386385-1399661 GCF_001698545.2 Rhinopithecus bieti
TTCTTGTAACTCTTTTAAATTTTTTTCAATGTATAGTGATTTTTAATATTAAGAAAGCTCTGTTTATCATACTACATTTTTTCACCTTAAACTTAAGATGTATAAAATAAGTAAATTGCGTAAATAAGGTATAACTGAATTAAAATTGAATAAATGTAAAAGGGAAAAAAGCCTAAGAAATATCAAGGTCTCAATATAAATAAAATAAAAACCCAAGAAAAATTAATACACACTTTAAATTCTAATTATATTCTAAATAGTCTGTATCAAATTGACAAAGTAAGCTGTTGAGTTTGTATTGAAGAATAAATATCTAGTATTAACAATGCAATTTATGCAAATGGAAGACAGTTGAGCGGAGATATGCCTTACCACACATGAAAAAAATTTAACAAACCCTAGTAATCAAGTCAGTATGCTGTTGGCATAGACCTAGCCAAAGGTGAGTGGAAAGAACACAGTTCAGAAATAGATTTCAGAATAAATAAATTTCATTGTGTGAAAAAGAAGGTATTGCAATTAGGCAAGAAAATATTGGCTAATTTAATACTTGTGGCTGGCACAAGTGACTATTTGTTTGAAAGAAATTTATGTAAAAGCCTACTCTACACCATATAAAAACATATTGTGGATAAATTAAACATTCCAATATGAAATAAAATCACAGAAATGTTGGGAAATTTTAGGAGACCAAACAAATAAAATAGAGATTAGGAAATCTCTTAAAACACGTTAGGAAGGCCTGGTGCAGTGTCTCACGCCTGTAATCCTAGCACTTTGGGAGGCCGAGGCAGACAAACTACGAGGTCAAGAGATCGAGACCATCCTGGCTAACATGGTGAAAGCCCGTCTCTACTAAAAATACAAAAATTTAGCTGGGCACGGTGGCAGGTGCCTGTAATCCCAGCTACTCGGGAGGCTGAGGCAGAAAAACGGTGTGAACTCAGGAGGCGGAGCTTGCAGTGAGCTGAGATCATGTCACTGCAGTCCAGTCTGGTGCCAGAGCAAGGCTCTGTCCCCGCCCCCCCCCAAAAAAAAAAAAAAAAAAAAAACTTAGGAAAATTATTGACTATCATGAAACTATCAAAATATTTGTTCTATTAAACATAAAATTATAGGCAAGAAACATTATAAATATAGTCAAAGTTATAGTCAAAGTTATAGGCAAGAAACATTATAAGTATAGTCAAAGGAAAACTGTAGTTTGGGAAAGTATTTACAACGCACATACTTGATATATTTATATTTATATTATATATATATAATATATTTATATTATCTCTAATATTCATTAGTGCTACCTTATTTCATAATCTCAGTGTATATAAATTACATTGTGGTTTATGTAACCCCTAGAGACGGTAATGTGAATAGAAGCAGGGTTAGGCTCACAAGAGTTGCACTACCACAACCCTATTGCAAAGAGTTCCTACATGTTCATATGAGAAAGAAGGCCTTATAGAAAAGTTTGCAGAAGGTCTTTAACAGATCACTTAAGGAAGAGACAGC
Organism: Rhinopithecus bieti; assembly: GCF_001698545.2. Lineage (NCBI taxonomy): Eukaryota > Metazoa > Chordata > Mammalia > Primates > Cercopithecidae > Rhinopithecus > Rhinopithecus bieti. The sequence goes on from NW_016807296.1 coordinate 1,387,895, forward strand.
CAAATACACACTAAACACAAAAATGTCATGAGACTCATTAGTAGACATTCTTTAAATTGTATTAAAAGAATAACAGGGTAACTGTGTACAGGTTATAAAAGTAAAATAATAATCAGCACTGGCACCAGTAGGGACAAAGGGTGAACACACACATGTGTGCTTAACTGGTGAAAGGTGATTTCGTAGAGCTTTTCTGGAATATAATATGGCAATACCTGTTTATATAAAAAACAAACACTTACGTAACACAATAAGAAGATTCCAAGAAATCTACAGGTTTACTTGCATTTATTTGTTGGTAAGGTAAAAATCTAGGACAGGGGTCATTAACCCTAATGCTAAAATACAATTTTATGAGGATAAATCTAGAAATGAACTAAAGCACGAGTAAGCAGGGAAGCTGTTGACAAAATTATGGAACACTCATGGCACGGAAATGTAAAGTCTTTGCAAGGATGAGTTAAATGCGTACGAACTGTCTTCAGAAGATTTTATAATATAATTCTAAGTGAGAAAATCAAATTGCAGTAATACATATATAATATTAGCTCAATTTGATACACAGATAAGGGAAATTCCCATGTAAAAATTTTCACTTGAGTGTATGAACAGAGAATTTGGTTTAATGGAAAGAGCAAGGAGACACCACAAAAAAGGAGCTGATTAAAAAAAGAAACTGTATTAAAACATCAAGACAAAAGCAAACTTGTTAAAGATAAAATAAAGAACAATATGTGTGTATATATGCATATATTTATTTCTCTCTTGCGAAAAGGTTGTTGCTGGTTATCTCTAGTAATTGAAAATTTCAAGTGATTTTGACTTTCCTCTTACATTTTGCTATATTGTTTGAAGTATTTATAAGAAGCATGAATTATTTATATAATCAGAAAGAAACAAGGAAACATTTTTATTTAAAAAAGAAAACGTGTAATCCATGTGTAATATGTAAATTTGTATGACTCAGAATAAGTTAATCATTGTAATAGCCTACTTCTATTATTTGTCACATTGGAGAGCTTCATGCATTGGTAATTCCATATCTACAACTATCTAGCTGTCTTTCTGTCTATCTGTGATGCATTCCAGGCTTTGCTTGTTGAGGAGGGTAAACAGGTCATATTACAGCAATTTCCCAGGACATACCTTGAAGCCACTACCCACCTGATTACCAGATACTGGGCCACATAGGATAAATGGTGCTGCTGTGCAATCTCCTGCTTCTAGGTTTGTGATGCTTTATTTGGTTTCATTGAATGCAGTTGCTCTACTAGTACTGACCTCCCCAGTAACCCCAGGCCTGTTCTCTTTTATGTAGTGGACAAGTTATTATTCTTTAAGTAATATTGTACAATAGGATAGTCTGCAATAATGGGAATGTTTACCTGAGCTGGCAGTGTGGTGGTGACTAGCCACATGGAGCTCTTGAGCAGTTGAAATGTGGCTAGTGACACTGAGAAACTGACTTTTAAAATTTTATTCAAGTTTTGTTTATTTAAATTTAAGTAGCAAAAATGTGGCCTGTGGCTATTATTATTGAGCAGTGCCACTTTAAAATAAAATTTTCAGTGCTATTGGGTTAGTAATAGCACTTTTCACCTATGCCTCATCTTTGGCTCTCCCAGACACACAAGGCTTGCAGGTGTGACTGTGCTGAGAGGTCACAGCCAGCTCGGATCAGGGGCCCCTAAGTCCCAGGCCATGGACGGGTCCTGGTCCGTGGCCTGTTAGGAACTGGGCCGCATAGCAGGAGATGAGCAGTGGGCAAGGGAGCATTACTGCCTGAGCTCCGCCTTCTGTCAGATCAGCAGCGGCATTAGATGAGCGCAAACCTTACTGTGAACTGCACATGTGAGGGATCGAGGCTGCATGCTCCTTATGAGAATGTAATGTCTGGTGATACGAGGTGAAAATGTTTCGTCCTGAAACTGTGCCCACCCCNATTATTATTGAGCAGTGCCACTTTAAAATAAAATTTTCAGTGCTATTGGGTTAGTAATAGCACTTTTCACCTATGCCTCATCTTTGGCTCTCCAAGACACACAAGGCTTGCAGGTGTGACTGTGCTGAGAGGTCACAGCCAGCTCGGATCAGGGGCCCCTAAGTCCCAGGCCATGGACGGGTCCTGGTCCGTGGCCTGTTAGGAACTGGGCCGCATAGCAGGAGATGAGCAGTGGGCAAGGGAGCATTACTGCCTGAGCTCCGCCTTCTGTCAGATCAGCAGCGGCATTAGATGAGCGCAAACCTTACTGTGAACTGCACATGTGAGGGATCGAGGCTGCATGCTCCTTATGAGAATGTAATGTCTGGTGATACGAGGTGGAAATGTTTCGTCCTGAAACTGTGCCCCCCCCCCCCCCCCTCCCCATCCCACCACCATCCCACCCCTATCCGTCCATGGAAAAATTGTCTTCTATGAAACTGGTCCCTGGTGCCAAAAAAGTTAGTGACTACTGCTCTGGATTACTCCCAATACTTCTTCACTAGTGGTTATTTGTTTTTGGGGATCCACATTATCTCCTCCAATCCAGAGTCCACTGTGGAATCTCTACCATATAGAGCAGTTTGTTAATTTCCAAATTATCATATGGATTGAATATGAATTCTTTTTCATAGAGATTCTGAACCCCAACAACTTAAGGGATATACTTGGGAACATTTTTAATGGTAATAAATATCTTGTCAATTATAACAACAATATCCTAAACATTTTCTGAAAGAAGTTCCGCTGCCAAAAGCACTCTAGAAACTGATGTTGTCTCATTCTTCCTCCAAGCCCATTAGAGCTTAATCTCTGAGCCAGGCAAAATTATACATGCACAACCACCCCACAATTAAGGAGCCCCACACTTACCTTTGGATCAGGGGAATTAAAATGTTTTTTCTTCTGCCCTCAGCACAAAGGTGAGCACCAGCATAGGCACTGCAGCCCTTGTCTAAAATTCATTTTCTCTGTCCCTATTCTGTCACCTCCCAGGAGGAGAACAAATCCCACATGCAGAGTCAGAATTTGCTCATGCATTTACAGCATCGGAAATTCAGAGTGTCATTCAATTTCCCTTGCTCTACTCCAGAACACATGATGGCTACTTCTTTTAGATTCTGGAAACACAAGTTGTCCACCCCTTTCTGAGCAACACAGAGGTGCTGCATATAGCACAGAGGTTCAGTGTAAGAACACTGGAGCCAGACTGCCTGCTAATGAGGCCAGGTTTCTCCACATCCTAGTTCTGTGTACTTGAGCAAATGTTGAACACCTGTCTCCCTGCCCTCATCTTTAATGGGAAATAATAATAGTATGTGGATTCCATAAGATTGTTGAAAGGGTAAAGTAAACTAATACCTAGTCATCCTCTGATATTTATGGGGGATTGGTTCCAGGATCCCCCTGCAGATATTAAAATCCATGGATGCTGAAGTCCCCTATGCAAAATGGCACAGTTTTTACTTATAACCTACATACATTCTCCTGTGTACTTTAAAAAATATCTTGATTACTTATAATACCTAATTCAATGTAAATGCTGTGTAAATTGTTGTCATATGTATTTTTTATTTGTATTAATTATTATAGTATAGTTACTTTTTTTTTTTCTAATATTTAAAATCTGAGGTTGGTTGAATCTACAGGTGTGGAACAAACAAATACGAAAGGCCAACCACATAAAGCATTTGTAACAATGCCTGGCAATACTACTGACACTACTACGTACAGTGTCTCATCATTTCGTCTCCACTTGCTAAAGTTGGCTGCCCTTTTAACCTTCAAGAAGGAACCCATATTAACAAGGGATTTTCCTTCTATGGGCAAGTTACACGTACAGGCATACGCTGGGATATATTGCAGATTGGGTTCCAGGCCACTGAAATAAAGCCAATAAGGCAATAAAGTGAGTTACACAAATATATCTTGTTTCTTTCTCAGTGCACATGAAAGTTATTTTTACACTGTACTGTAGTCTATTAATTCAATAGCATTATGCCTAAAAATTTACATACCTTAATTAAAATATGTTTTATTGCTGAAAAATGCGAATTATCTTCTGAGCCTGTAGCAAATTATAATCCTTATGCTGGTGTAGGGTCTTGGCTCAATGTGGATGGCTGCTGACTGATTAGGGTAGCTATGGTTCCTCACGGTTGGGGTGTCTGGCAATTTCTTAAAACAAGACAACAATGAGATTTGCCACATTGATTGACTTCCTTTCATGAAAGATTTCTCTGTAGCATCTGATGCCATTTGATAGCATTTTACCCAAAGTAGAACTTTCAAAATTGAAGTCAATTATCTCAAACCCTGACACTGCTTTATCAACTGAGTGTATGTATTATTCTAAATCCTTTGCTGTCATTTCAACAGTGTTCACAGCGTCTTCACCACTGGTGGATTCTATCTCAAGGAAGCCACTTTCTTTGCTCTTCCATAAGGAAAAACACCTCATTCTCTTCAAGTTTTATCATGAAATTGCAGCAATTCATTCACACCTTCAGGCTTCACTTATAATTCTAGTTATCTTGCTATTTTGGCCAAATCTGAAAGTAATGCCTGCACTGACGTCATGAACCCCAGAAAGTCATCTATGAGCACTAGAATAAACTTCTTCATTCTCCAGTTAATGGTAATATTTTGATTTCCTCTCATGAATTACTTATGTTCTTAAGGGCATCTAGACTGGTGAATCCTTTCCTGGTTTTCAACTGACTTCTCCCAGATCCATCAGAGGAATCACTATCTATAGTCTTCTGAAATGTATTTCTTAAATAGTAAGAATTGAAACTTGAAATTACTCTTTTATCCATGAGCTGCAGAATGGTTGTTGTGCTAGCAGGCATGAAAACAACGCTGACCTTTTTACCTCTCCATCAGAGCTCTTGGGTGACTAGGTACATTGTCAATAAGCAGTAATATTTTGAAAAGAGCTTATAATTCTGAGCAGTAGGTCTTGAAAGTGGTCCTAAAATTCCAGTAAACCATGCTATTAACAGACGTGCTGTCATCCAGGCCTTGTTCTTCCATTTACTGAGCATAGGCAGTATAGATTTACCATGATTCTTTAGCGCCCTAGGATTTTTAGAATTGTAAGTGAGCATTGGCTTCAACTTAAAGTCACCAGCTATCTTAGCCTCTAACAAGAAAGTCAACCTGTCTTTTGAAAGTTTTAAGCCAGGCCTTGATCTCTCTAGCTATGAGATTTCTAGGTGCTATCTTCTTCCAATAGAAGGCTGTTTGATCTACACTGAAAATCTGTTGTTTAGTGTAGTCACATTCACAATGATCTTATCTATGATTTTCTGGATAATTTGTTGCAGTTTCTACCCCAGCACTTGCTGTTTTACCTTGCACTTTTATGTTATAGAGATAGCTTCTATCTTTAAACCCCATGAACCAACCTCTGCTGACTTCCACTTTTGTCTTCTTTAGCCTCCTCACCTCTCTCGGCCTTCATAAAATTGAAGAGTGTTAAGACCTTGCTCTGGATCAGGCTTTGGCTTAAGGGAATGTTGTGGCTGGTTAGATCTTCAATTCAGATCTTTAAAACTTTCTCCATATCAGCAATAAGGCTGTTTCACTTTCCTGTCACTCATGTGTTCATCAAAATAGCACTTTTAATTTCCTTCAAGAAGTTTTTCTTTGTGTTCACATCTTGGCTAAGTGGCACAAGAAGCCTAGCTTTTGCCCTGTCTCAGCTTTCAACATGCCTTACTCACTAAGCTTAATCATTTCTAGCTTTTCATTTAAAGTGAGAAATGTGTGACTCTTCCTTTCACTTCAACACTTACAGTCCATTTTAGGGTTACTTATTGGCCTAATTTCAAAACTGTTGTATTTCAAGGAATAAGCAGACCTGAGGAGAGGGAGAGCCAGGGAACAGCCAGTCGTTGGAGCAGTAGGAACACACACACAATTTATCTGTTGAGTTCACTGTCTTATAAGGTGACATTTCTTGGTACCCTAAAAGAATTACAATAGTAACATCAAAGAGCATTGAGCACAGGTCATCACAACAGATATAATAATAATGAAAACATTTTAAATATTGTAAGAATTACCAAAATGTAACAAAGAAACCAAAAGTGAGCACATGTTATTGGGAAAATGGTGCTGATACATTTGTTCAAGGGAAAGTTGCCACAAACCTTCCATTTTTGAAAAATGCAGTATCTATAAAGTGCAATGAAAGCATGCTATATTACAGGCATACTTACATCTTTCATCTTTGCCTGGTAAAACACCTCTGGATACTCACATAACATCTTCTCAAGGTAAATCACTGGGGTGTAACTTTTATAAATAAGTTGTGATATTTTTATTATGTCTGCCTTTTGAGATGGAGAATATTAATGCTGAAAATATGCTTTAATTCAGAGTAATTTTTCAGTTTTTCATGATGAATTTAGCATCAGTTTTCACAAATGCTATACTGATAAATGAATGATCTTAAAAGTATTAGTATAGCACAGAAATTGTTTTGTAGAATCAAATAAATTCAGGGATGGGGTGTGGAAACCATAATTTGTGATCCTTTTTATGTTCACATAGAATTATTTTAAAATTCTTTTGCCATGAAAATTTCTCTCTTGACTCTTGTGATTGTCCTTGTAAATTGTGATGTAAAATATGGCTAACAGGTACATGTAATAGTGTTGCTAATGAATAATTGATGCCTTAATAGTCTTTGAAAATCTTATTACCTGATTGTTGCTAAGAATTTTCTGGTAAGGGCTGCCTATGAAGCAGAGAAATGGGAAATTCCTCTGCCTTGTTACCAGTGATAGAACCCTAGAGGTGATGTGCTTGAAGAGGGAGGCAAGACCTAATTTTGGATTTAATGTCTGAAAGGCAGATGTTTATTCAACTGATCCAACAAGCTATAGGGTCAATAGAGAAGTAAAATAAGAAAATGAATGAGGATTGCCAGAAGAGAAGACATGGGAAAGCAAAGAAGAAGCCTATTACGAGTAATTCCAAAGCAATTTTATGACCCATGACTTGTTCCTTTTCTGTACCAGGACACTTATTTCCAGAGACCTTAAAGGTGTTATCAAGTTTGACTTATGTGTACTCCCTTATCTCTCAAGTTACATCTGGACCAAATCTTGGTTTATTTGGTGTGCAGGTGTCCCACAGCAGGAAATAAGACTGAGATGAGTTTATACTTATGAGATAAACACCCAGCTGTAGATCCGCTGCTAAAGAGGTTAGGGTAAGGAGAGGGGCTGGAACTTAGACTTTCTGAAACAGAGACGTGGATGATTCATTATAAAGCTGTCTGTCTCTCAAATTTCTCTTGGGTGGATGATGATAATAGACAAGGCCAGTATGGTATTTTTGGTTTGGAATGAAGACTTTGAGTAAAGATGCTATGGGAACATTCTTCTTTTGGTGAGTAGTATAGCAATTCAACAGGTTGGAAGGTTAGCACCTTACTTATTATTACTTACTTATCATTACCAGACTTACCTACCCTTCCAACAAATTGTTCACACACTTCTCTGGCAACACATCTTAAGTGTCTTGTAATATACAGGCTTATTAGGATAGAAGTATCTTAATTAAGAACCTAAAGGAATTGACATGAATTGTGATACCTGGGATACCTGAAATGAAATGATAATACTGAATAATCTACACAGTGAAACAGCTGGAAAAAAAAATAGAACCAAGGTGTTCAGGGATGAAGAGTGTCCAGCATAAACCAGGATTATCTCCAGGATATGGGACTTCCCTGTTTTAAAACCAGAAAAACTCTGGGCAAACTAGGACAAGTTGTTCACTTTAGTCAAGCATCTAACAGTGACTATTATCAGAATGACTGCCATAACTAAGATGGTTTCATGGACCTACAATAATAAATGACCTGAAGTCGGGTCAAATGAGGGGATCTTCCAGAGCCATCCAAGAAATAGAATCTTGCTCTTTCAGTTTGCCAGACAGCTTCCTCTAAGAACCTGTAATACATATTGTATCTGGATTTCTAATATTTAGACATTCCTATAAGCCTGACTGAGTTTTTGAAAATCTACTTCCCGAGAACTGAATAGAAGAAATGAAAAAGTTTGATGTAAAACATAATCTGGGTTTCTAAGGTAGGAATTCCTTTATGATAGCCTAGTACAGGGTATGCCTGTTGGTAATAGAATTGTTTTCTAACATCTTGGAAAGATGTTTGCTGAAATGATGTCCTGTAAGTAAAACACCCTAGAATCTTGAAAGTCTGAGTACTTAAAAAGTCTTGGAAACACAAAGATTATGAAGGGTAGATGAATAGTCATGTATAGCAAATACATGCCAGGAAGGTTCTACCTCTATCAGGGAATTGGGATTTTCGTGGTATCTCATATTTGGGAGAGGAGATTGTCTGTGAAGTGACAATCTTCTTCACAGAAGCTTGTCTATGAAGCTTATTGGGACAAAGTACTCACACTATGAATTTCTGCTGTCATAGCTAAGAATGAACAGAGGATTTCTTTTTATTACAAACACTCCTCTTCAGCTGTGTGTGCTGTCTGCACCTGCAATATGGGAGGGCAGTTGAGGGAACATGATTCATTGTATTTTGCCACTCTGCTAGCCAAAGTGCTAGATTATCCCACAATTCCTTGAGAATTTTAGCAAACAGGATCACACTTGTTCAAGCTTAAATCATTTACCTAATTAAATACTTGGAAAGAATAAATAACAGCAACTAACAGTTCCCCGATCCTGCCAGAGTATAGTGAATTACTTAATTTGTGCTCTCTGCTTGAGATGGACACCAAAAATCCCGGAGAGCTCTTTTAGGAATATCTTATAACATATGCAAGGAGAGATGTGTAGAAGCTTTTCTTCCCTCCCTCCCTCCCTTCTGTCCTTCTTTCCTCCCTCCCTCCCTCTCTCTCTTCCTCCCTGAAATATTGTTTGAACAAGGTACATACAGGCAGAAATACAAAATTTTATAAGAATACAGAGAGGAGAACTGCATGGAATCAAATTCCAGTTGACTTGTTGATGTAAATCAACATGCTGTGATATTTCCTTTTGAAGAGTTTCTTCATGACCTGTGAAAAACAAGTTGGAGATCACCTGCTAACAGTGAGAAGGGTAGCAAGGGTGTTTGATGTTGGTCAAGTGGGAATGTATGGAATATTTGTAGTGCAATTGTATCAAATAAATATTGAACAATGTGCAAGCCCTATGGGAGGTCTAGTTACGGTGTGGGATTTTTGATTCATAGTAGTGCTAATTTGTTAATTTAGATGATTTTTTTCTAGCTGTGTTCAGCTGCCCAGAAGGCAAAAAAAAGTCAGAAGAACAAGAGAAAATTATTAAATAATGGACCATATAATTGAATTCCAGGATAAAAGTGAAGACAAAATAGAAAAATAAGAAGGAAAAGTATCAAGATGGTTAAAACATTAAGTGGAATTAGTTTGGTCAAGTGAGCTAGAAGGACAGAGAACATGACACATAAATTAGTGACTTGGGAAATAAAACAATGTTAGGCCCTGGAATTAAGGGTATAGAGGAATTCACTCATCATCCAGCAGAAGAAACTGATGTAGAGGGAGGTAGGAATAGATATGAAGGTCAGAACCCAGGGGTCTAAGGAGCATTGTACAATGACAGTGTATTAAAGAACAGGCTGCCAGCCTAGGCTGTGAGCATGGGTGGGTGGAGACAATGTGGAGTGTGTTAATAATGGTTCTCAGATACAAATAATAGAACTTACTTGGGTTAACTTGAACAGAAAAGGATTTAGTGAAGAACCAGAGAACTATAGTTAGATCCTGTATAACTAAGAAACATACAGGCAGGAACAACTCAGGAGAAACATACAGATAATGACATCTCTAGTATCAGTGTCCATGCTCAGAACTTCTGATGCTAGTGACTGGAAGCTAAAAAGAAAAAAAAAAAATCAGTTACCTTGAATAACTGGATGCCTCTGTGATGCTGGTTGCTCTGTGGAAGAAGCCTCTCGTGCTGGTTGCTCTCTTGAAGAAGCTCCCGTGTCATGTTGATCACTTCTACATCTGAGAACAACGCAGATATATCTGTGCTGAGAAACCTATGTCACATGCAGAATCCTAGCTTCCCAGAGCTCTTTCAGCTTTCCAGCCCTCATAATACATTAGATAAGGTGAGAATCAGGGCTAAGAGTGAATCTACCATATCTGTCCCAGAATAGTTTATATTTGAATATTAATTGGTAGAAAAATAAATGAGACTCATGATGAAGTAAGAGTCAAATGGAGAGAACTCTTTGCTTCCCAGCTTTTTGTGTCGTTGGCCAGACACAATACAATACAAGTGGTCACATGACAAAAGATTCATTGTAGTGTATGTGCTCGGTTTTGACTTTTCAACTTTGGACACTGCCAGTTCAAGATATAGAAGTCTCTGTTTATATATATGAAGTATGGCCTCTTTTCGTTCTCTTTTTTATGTGGGGCATAAAGAATTATATGCATCACCTTGTATAAGAATTAATCATAGGTTTCAATATAACAAATAAAACTAAAAAAATTTAAAGGAAATCATAGGAATATGTTACCATGACCTTAGGTTAGGCAATTGTTTCACATATTTGACACATGTATAAGTTACAAAAGAAAACAATGGACAAATTGGACATCACTAAGTTAAAAGATTTTGTAATTCAAAGGACATCATCAAAAAAGTGAAAATATTTAGTCATTAATTTAGGTGCCAACTTGACTGCATTAAGAAATACCTGGAGACTTGCAAAGAGTTATTTCTGGGTGGGTCTGTGAGGGTTTTTGGAGGTGACTGGCATGTCACTGGACTGAGGAGGAAAGATCTACCCTCAGTGTCAGCAGGAACCATCCAATCAGCTCGAGACCCAGATAAAACAAAAAAAGTAGCAGAAAGGTGAATTCACTCTGTCTCTCTCTCACACACACACCCCTACCCTGACCCATCATTGCCCTTCCTCCATGGGATGACACAGCAAGAAGGCCCTCACCAGATGCCATCTTCTCAATCTTGAACATTCCAGCTCCTAGAACCATAATAAACCAATTCATTTCTGTTCATTGTAAATTACCCAGTCTCAATATTCTGTGATAGCAGCACAAAACAGAATAAGACAAAAGATAATCCAAAAGTTTATGTAAAATACTTTAAAATCATATTTTTGATAAGGAACTTGTATTTATATATGAGTAATTCTCAAACAATAAAAGTATGCATAATATAAAAGCAATTTTTATGCGATTGGATGGTACCTGGCAATAAAAAGGAATTAAATATTTATACATGCTATATATCATGAATTAACTTTTAAAGTATTATTCTTAGCAAAAGAAGCCAGTTAAGGAACACTCCATATTATATGACTACATTTGTATAAAGTGTCCACAATAGTCAAATTCATGGTGACGAAAATTCAATTAGTAGTTCCTGGGGGCTATGGAAAGGTGGGAATGTGAAATGATTACTAATAGGTAGGGAACTTCCTTTTGGTGTAATAAAAATATTTTAAAAATAGAGCATGCTGATGATTGCACAATCCTGGGAATATAATAAAAGCTACTGAAATATACTTTATAATACATTGAAAGTATAAATATGATGAAGCAATTATTAATATTCACATGTGTGTACATGTATATGTATACACATATGGAATTTATATACACATACACATATATACATATATACACATATATAAATACACACAAACATTAATAACAGGCTGTTACCTGAACACTTCAAATATATCTATATATTATATGTTTATATAATATATGATATATGTAATAT
>NW_016807296.1:1399772-1425459 GCF_001698545.2 Rhinopithecus bieti
CCTCACCTGGCTTACTCCATACCTCACAACTCATTTCTCCTCTGATTATTTCCAAGGTTCTCTTCCTCTTTCTGGGATGTTACAATGTTATGGCTCATTCTCATCCCTCTTTTTAAACTCTATCTTTGGTTATTCCCTTGGCAATCTCATTCAAATATATACATATTATATATATAACATGTAATATATATTTATATATAATAATATATAATATATATACTTGACATGCTCAGGTAACATGCACTTACACTCCTCTAATGTGAGCTAACAAAATACTAGATTCCTTGATAATTTTGGACATCCTTTATTTCCATACTCTTTCTGCTTTGGTACCATCTTTGCCTAATTACAAATTCTGAACTCTGTCTTTACAATCTTTCTCCTGGACCCTTGCCCTTTACTTTCTTCTTAGTCTGCATTTCATTCTTCTATTTTCTACTTGTTGACTTTTGCTGTAGAATGTTCAATAATTGACCCACGGTCAGGTGTGATGGCTCACAACTGTAATCCCAGCACTTTGGGAGGCTGAGGCAGGTGGATCTGTTGAGTCTAGGAGTTTGAGACTAGCCTGGGAAACATAGAGGAGACCTCATCTCTATAAAAAAAAAAAAAATTAGCCAGTTGTGTTGGACACGTACCTGTGGTCCCAGCTACTAGGGAGGCTGAGGTGGGTGGATCATTTGAGCCTAGGAGGTAGAGATGCAGTGAGAAATGATCGCACCACTGCACTCCAGTATGGGTGGCAGAGTAAGAATCTGTCTCAACAAAAAGAAAACAACAAACACAAGTAATTGACCCATTAGCTTAGGACCACCTGTGTAATGTAACTTACTCTGATTTTCTCTGTAGTATCTGTATCTTTGCCAGCTATTTTTTTTCTGGCATTCTGGTATCAAGAACCTCCTGCTTATAATACAACTAGCATTCTCTAATCACTGTTTCCAATGACCACTGTGTTTACTGAGGAAAACTGCATCCCAGTCTGTTGGGAGAGGGAAGAAATACATGTCAAAAAATACTTATCTGTGCATATCGATACCATACCCTTCAATTTACAGGAGGGTTCTCACGTCACCATTGTGCCACAGATTTTAAGGAATTGGAAACTGTTCCCTCAAGATCTATTTCCCTTATACAGATGCAATACATTGTTATCATGCGGGGTGTCAATTTGTATGAAGACCTGCGTATGTGATCCTTATAATATCTTAGTATGGGAAGGTGATAACTGAGCAGTCCCTTCTGTGTCTTCCTTTGAGGATATTTCAAGAACATTTTTGGCTCTCCTTGCCTTTACATTTGACATACTTGCACAGATGATTTGTGGAATATACCTGTTAGTGGCTCTGCCTTGAGGAAGAAGGATCTACTACCAGGGCAACATGGGAATGATGCCGTTCGTGACACATTTTTGAGTAGGCATCTCAAGATGAATGGCCCCAAACTACTGAATATAATTAGTCTGTGGGAGACACAGCTCATGACATTTTCTGCTGTTCATTACCATGGAAAGAGTCACTTCCAAAGAGGAAGAAATAAAAAGCAACATTGATGCCTTGCCAATTGACATCACCAAAGCGAGCACATTGCGAGGTAGAATGGATATATGTGTACTTTGGTGTTCAAGAAACATGCAGGTACTCCTTCTGCATGTACTGGGCAAGAGTACAACCACTGCCTAGATATGACATTTCAGGAGTAACAGGGGAAACTGTGAGATTCAGCCTTGTGCTATCACTGAGACTGATTCTTTATAGGCAACTATCAAGGGTTTTAATTGCTGGCCACATTGCGTGTATTTTGAGCTCATGCAGATTCTCGTCACAGTGATTTTAGCTGTGTTGCACAGGGTTACAACTTTGAAGTTTTTCAACTATTTTAGCTCCTGAAAAACATGTTATAATCATTAATATTTCTTTTGTTTCAGAGACACAAGACCATCATACAACTAAATGTATTCAAAAGTTCCTGTAGCTTGCCAGGTACCTTAAACACCACCTTTTTTTTGGCATATAATTTTTATTAATGAGATTGCTTAAAAAGTAGTTTGTCTTTAAAAGAAATATGTATTGCTGCTGCCACATGACAGACTCTAGAATCAGGCTCTGTATTGTGCAAATACCAGATCTGCCGCATATTAACTGTTTGTCCTCGAGCAAGATATTCTTTTTGCTACCTTGATGCCTTCCTCATCTGAAAAAAAATACATAGAAGGAGAATAATAGTTCTTAATAAGATTGTTATGGTGTTAATTTGATTGCTAAGGTAAAGAACATTTATTAAGGCATTTAATAAGTGTTCATTGTAATTATTTTGCCTATTATTAATGTATTGGCCTTTACATTTGGTTTCTCTAGTGATTTTGGATCTTTCTTTTGGACTATGGTACAAATCTTTCCCACAAACTCTTCCCACATTGGATTTCCTATAATGGTTCTTATTCAGTTCTAGAGAACCAACCCTCAGCTCCAATCTATGGTTTATCTTTCTAATTCCTAGCAAGAACTAAGGGGGAAGGCATAACGTTATTAGGTAGAGAAAGCAGGAGACGTTTTCGGACTCAGATACTATATGGTGTAAGTACTGTTCTAAGTGCAGGAAACACACAGCATCCACCAGGGGGTGCTTGTCTTGTGTAGTTTGGTTAATTTTTGTCCAGCTCAGGGAAGATCCTTAAGAGACCCAAGTTGAACAGACACAAAAATGAATGTGTTCTTGAATATGATGTGAAATTTTGTGCTTGGTGCTCACTTGCCTAGATATATAACTATTTTTGCAGCCTGAAGTCACATAATGAAGTTTTAATAGAGGCATTAGAATAGCATGAATACTCCATATAAGAGAAATATTTAACCATCCTCTCCTTTCAGCTCTACTTACCCAACACATAAGCTCCTACACACACACACACACACACACACACACACACACACACACTTACTAACCTGGCCCATGCAACCCTGCTTATTTATGTAAATGATTTATTTTGTATGCTGAAAACTGTGATGTTTCGGACCCACTGCAACTTCTTATTTGGCCTCCTAGAGTCAGAAACTGCATAGTGCCTTTGTTCCGAACATAACCACATAACGCCATCCTGAATTTCACAAATACACCCTTCATATTTTATTCTTTCATTAGTCATTTGAATTCTCTAAATAACCTGTAGCAAGTTCTTTTGATTATTTATAAGATACACTGCACGAATAAGATAAATAGACCTGTGGGCTTTTGCCCTGATGGCACAGAAGGAAGTGTAGTTTCAATGACTAGATTAGGAAGGACTTACCGCTTTGTTTCTGATAAGTATTTATTAAAGACAAGCATTTTATGAAATTTAGAAAATTAAACTAACCCCTGTTTTAGTGGGTTGATTAAACAATTTTTTATAGGAATGTATGGATTTGAAATACTTTTAAAATCTTATTTCATTAATATAATTACCATTCAAAATTAAGTTACACAGAGTATCTCAATTTGTTGCTCATGGGATATGATCTCTCTTAGTTTAAAATTACATTATATTCAGGAAAGCTTCAAACTATCAGGTTAGCTTGTTTGGCAGATTCTTAGATTAATTCTCTAATTCACTGAAATATCTATTACAATTTTCAAAAGAATTGACTATAATGAATTAGAGAGCTAATCTTAACAATTTATCACTCAAATGAGGTCATCACAGCTAGCGGAATATTCAAGACTACCAGCCCATTTCTAACATTTTCTTTATATGGAAAAATATATTTTACATTATGTTTTATCATACTTTTAATGAATTATAAAATATACTAAAGGGCTGCTCTGTTATAAAATAAAAATTACTCATAATCAATCTGCTGTAAATTACTTGTATAAAGTTATTAATTATAATCTTGGCAAATAGTTAATATGAGAGTGTGATGCATTGATAAACAGGGAGCAATGAGATACTCAAGTTCTAAAATTTTAAGCATTTGTTAGAAAATCCAGTGACAATTACAAACTACATTTGTTCACTGTGAGTATATTTCATTTAAAATAACAATAGTGATTGTTAGCATATTTTTAAATAGTAGTATAAATATTTAACTGGTTTGTTAACTTTTAAAATTCTCAAATATATATGAAGTTTATAAAGAAATATTGGTCCAGATTTGCTTTTTTTGAATTTGAGAGATTTATACGGAAACCTAGGAGACTAAGTTACAAAATGGCATGTTACCGAAACATTCACAATGAAGAGAAAATGGCCAAACAACAATAAAAAATTAAACTAATCTTGATTTAAGCCAGACTAATATACTTCAAGCTCTGTGTCTTGGGAATCAGCATTGATTTATCAGAAAGGTTAGCTTGCTCTGTCAGTTTGGACCAAAGCTTATACATTATTTTCTGCTGTTGTTCTTTAGAGCTCCCATCTTTTTACAAATGCTGACATGTGCTTGTGTCCTGACAGTCTTTCCTGATAAAATGTGCATCCTATGTCCTGTACAGTACAGTCTTTTTGTGTTTAGACTAGTCCTACTCTTTTTTTTCCCCCCTCATTCTCTACAGAAATTCGTTCTACCTCCCTACTGGGAACATAGCCTGCCCCAAGTATCAACCAGAAGCCAGGCACTGTTATGCACCAGAGAATAGCCTTTAAACTGCTTGTCTTCATACATTTTAATCTGCTTTGCTCCTATATACAATGTTTACCTAAACTGCTTGCCAATCAGAATGTTGTATATTATGTATCCCAAAATCCGATCTATATAGTTTTGTGCAGTCTGAATTTACTGTGTTTTTTTTTCTTTTTTTTCAGATAGCCCTCATTCAGTGCATTTTAGTTCCTCATGTTTCGTGATGTTTTGATCATAAGCTTATGTTTATTAAGCCTCCAGATGAGAGCTGAGCCCTGGTGGCACTTTGATTATAGTCAGAGGACCTGGCTCAGCCGTACCTAGACTCCTAACCCACAAAAACTGTGGGATGGTATATGTGTTTGTTTAAGCAACAACAGAAAAAATTATATAATTAGCTTGTCTTAACTCATATAAAATGCAAATATAAATAATTTAATGTAACAGAATAGTAGGTGCAGTAGCTGAGTCACACAGATATAAGAAAATTTGAATCTTCAAATTATGGCAAAGAATAAACAATTCAGTAAGAAGTTTCAGAAAATAATATCCATTTGAAGAAAAATTATACTATATTCATACTTAATATTGTATAGAATATAAATGAGGTGGATTAAATATCTAAATGTAAAAAATACAAAACATTTTTACATGTATGCATTTAATACATTCATATATAATGTGAGAGAATCACAAAATGAGATTTTTATAATATTGTGATGATTGAAGCATTATTAAGATATGAAAAGGGTGTTGCATCTAACAATATTTAAAACTAATATGCATAAGCATATGTTTCATTAATGCATTGGTGGAAAAAGCATTCCTTTTATTTTAAGCTTTTATTTTGAGGTAATTATTGCATCACATACAATTATAAGAAATAATAGAGAGAACTCAGTATACCTTTCACCCGGTTTCCCCATTGGTATCATCTTCCATAACGATACTACAATAACGCAACCAGGAGAAGGCATTTGACAGTCTCTCAACCTTATTCAGATTTCACCAGGCTTATATGTGCTCATTTGTGTGGCTGTATATTTAGTTCTATAAAATTTTAGCACATATGTACATTTATTTGGTCACCTCTGCAGTCTAGATAAAGAACATTTCCATCAAAAGGATCGGTTGTGGTACCTTTCATAGCCATACTCACTGACTCATTGCGCTTCCTTCTCTAGTATATTACCCTCTAGCAACTACTGATCTCCATCTCTATGATTCTGTCATTTCAAGAATGTAATATAATTAAGACTCATACATTGTGTACTCATTGGAGATTGGCTTTTTTTTTTTTTTTTTTTTTCCACACAGCATTATTCCCTGAGAACCATCGAAGGCGTCCCATGTAGATAGTCCTTTCCTTTCTATTGCTGAGTAGTATTACATGGTATTGGATTTGTTTCCATCCCAGTTTGTTAAGCATTCACCCTTTGAAGGACATTCGTGTTGTTCCCAGTTTTTGGCTACTAACAATGAAACTACTGTGGTCATTGATGTTTTGTGTTTTTTTGTATAATGTAAGGTTTTATTACTCCAGAAAAAAATACGTAAGTGTGATGATTGTTAGGTCATAGGGGAATTGCATGTTTAGTGTTTTTTTGTTTCATTTTAAGAGTTGCCAAAATGTTTCCCAGAGTAGCTGTATCATTTTACAACCCAGCAGCAATGCATGAAGTAATGCATCTCCACATCCTTGTCAGCACTTGCTGGTGTCACTATTTTTGTTTTAGCCACTTTCATAGGTATATAGTGATATCTCATTACTGTTTTGATTTTCATTTCACTAATGGCAAATGATGTTGAATATCTGCCTAACTTCAGTTAAATGCTTGTTGAAGACTTTGCCCGTTTTCTAATTTTTTTCTTTCAATTTTTCAGAGTTCTTTATATATTCCAGATATAAATTCTGTGTTAGATATGTGGCTTGCAAATGTTTTCTTCCAGTCTGTAACTTGTCATTTCATCCTCTTCATATGCCTTTTCTAGAGTAAAATTTTTGAATTATGATGGGGTCCCATTTGTCAAGTTGACTTTTTAGGAATTGTGCTTTTGATAACAGTTGGAACTCTTCACTTAGTCCTAGGCCTTAAAAATACTCTGTTTGTTGTTGTTGTTGTTGTTGTAGAGTTTTACACTTATGCCTGCTATCTATTTTTAGTTAATTTTATGTAAAATGTGAGATTTGCATTAAGGTTCATTTTTAACATTTGAAAGTCTATATATTTCCAGTTTCTCCAGCAACTTTAAAACTTTTCCTCCATTGACTTGCTTTTGCAGCTTTGTTAAAATTCAGTTGACTATACTTGTATGGGTCTATATCTGGATTACATATTTTTTCCATGTGTTTATGTGTCTATCCCCTCCAGCAATACCACAGTGACTAAATAGTAAATCGTCCCATTATGCAGACTGATTCTTACACTTTATTCTTTTTTCAAAAGCGTTTTTTTTTTCTTCTGTCTAGTGCCTTCCATATAAATGTTAAGATAAGTGTTTCTATACCTATGAAAGTCCTTGCTAGGATTTAGAGAAACAATTGAATTAAATCTATACATTAATTAGTGGAGAGTTGACATCTTTATTATGTGGACTTTTCCAATTGTGAACCAAGTGTGTACATTGATTTTTCTAGTTCTTGCTTGATTTTTTTCATCAGCCTTTTGTAATGTCAAATACAGATCCTGCACCTGTTTTCTGACATTTATACATAGGTATTTATTTGGGGGGGGAACGATTGTAAATGGTATCATGCATTCCAATCTGTATGCCTTTTATTTACTTTTCTTGCTTTACTTTGCTGGCAAGATCTTCCAGTACTACTTTACATCCCACGTATTTTGATATGTGTTTTCATTTTCATTTAGGTTTACGTATTTTTAAAAAATTCCCTTTTGACCAAAGGATTATTTAGAAGTGCATTGTCTAATACCAAATGCTTCAAGATTTATCGCTCATGTTTCTGTTACTGATTTCTAGTTTGATTCCATGGTGGTCAGAGAATATATTCTACATATAGTTTCAATTCTTTTAAATTTGTTGCTGTTTGTGTTATAGCCTAGGATATGGTCTATCTTGGTCAGTATTCCAAAAGCATTTGAACAAAATGTATGAATTCTGTAATTTTGGGGTGGGGTGTCCAACTATGTTGATTGGATAATATTGTTTGATTCAATTATTCCGTATTCTTGCTGATGTTGTCTCTAGTAGTTCTATCAATTGCCAAAAAGAGGTGATGAGATCCTGAATTATAAATGTGATTTGTTATTTTATCCTTTCAATGCTATCAGTTTTTGCTTCATATATTTTGAGGTTCTGTTATCTGAAAATCATCCATTTAGGATGGTTTTGTATTTCTGGTGGATTGATCTTTTTATCATTATATAAAATGTCTCCTACTTTTCTTTCCTCTGAAGTTTATTTTGTCTCATATTAATAAAGTCATTTCTAGTTTGTTTTTATTAATATTTGTATGCTATGTCTCTTTTCATTCTTTTACTTTTAAATTACTGGTGTTATTACGTTTCATAGTGAATGTCTTGTAGATAGCATAGAGTTGGGTGATTTTTTTTAATACATTGCCAACATCTGTCTTTTAATTGGTGTCTTTGGTCCATTTATAATTTAGGTAATTGATGATATTGTTGGAATTTAAGTCTGCCACTTTATTATTTATTTTCTGTTTGTTTCCTTTTTTCTCATTCCTCTGTTTCTCTTATACTTGCTTCCCTATGTTACTTAAACATTGTTTAGGGTTGCATCTTGATTTGTTTATAGTATTTTAGTCTATAAGTTTGAATAATCATTTTAGTAGTTTTTCTGGATAATTTTAAATACAAGTGTCACTTATCACAGTTGTCTTCAGTATTTCTTTTACCTCCATTGAGTACTACATCAAACTATAATTTTTGCCTCAACCTTCAAAGATGATTTAAAAGCTCATGAAAAAAAAGAGAGCCTATTATATTTTATCCTTATTTTATTTATTATGATATTCTTTGCTTTCTGAAATTCCAAGGCTTCTGTTGTAATTACTTTTCTGTTTAGGAAGTTTCCTTAAGCCCTTCTTGGAAGGTAAGCTTGTTATTATAACTTCTCTTAGTTTTCTTTTTTTCTTTTGAGAATGCCTTTATTTCCCCATCATATCACTGAAATATATTTTTGCTGAATAGTATTGATAATTTTTTCAGCATTTGGTTTCAGGTGACAAGTTCCTTTCATTCAGTTGATGTTTGTCTATGAGTAATGTGTTCCTTTCTAGTTGCTTTTAATGTATTTTATTTATTTTTTTGCTTTTAGTCTTCAGAAGTTTCATTGTGCTTCGTCTTGGTGTGGATTTCTTTGGGATTATACTATTTGTGGCACAGTCAGGTTCTGGAATCTGTAGGTTTATATCTTTCATAAAATTTGAGAGGTTTCAGCCATTATTTATTCAAACACTTTTTAGTTCCACTCTCTCTCCTGTCCTTCCGGAGACTTTACGATATAAACGTTAGCTGTATACTTATTGTCTCACAAGACTGTGTTTATGATTCTTTCAGTCTATTTTTTCTCTGATGGTTTGTGTGGATTCTCTTTTCTCATTTCAACTGTGATTTTCTCCCTACCTGCTATGACAAGTGATTTTCAGTTGTATCTTGTACATTTTATATTATGGGACTCTGGATCCAATGTAAGCTTCTTTTTTAGTAGGTAGTTCCCTTGTTGAAGTGTAGTGCGAGGACCAGTGAGATATATACGTTGAGCGTCACATTTGCAAATAGGGAGCTTTGTTTAAGAAAGGTGGGTTGGTAGTGCAGCTCCCCATGGCATTTATATTAAGGACCTGTATTGAAAAGACCCAGGGAACTCAGCACTGTGTCTTCCTTTCTCAAATTACAAAAGTCCTAGGCAGCCCTTCTTCCTTCCACACTTCAGCGTTTTTCTATTCTTTGCTTTTATCTTGTTCCAGGATTGTTAGTTGTAAGAGGGAGAATCTGGGAGGAATGTGGCTACTCCATTCTAGCGGGACCCTTTTGAATTTTACTAGGCAAATATCAGAGTATGTGTATATCTTGCAATACAACTTTTTAAAATGAAAGCTTATTTACAAAAAAACATATATTTACATCTTAAAATCACGGTAACACATTTTAGAAGAAAGTTATCTAGAGATAAATCTTGAATTACATTTCAGAAACAATTACTAGAATGTCAAAATCACATGTAAACATTTTGCAAAGCACACTGATGGTTTACAAGGAAATTTGAAGCAGATCTTGTTGGCACTTTGAGAGAGATCGTAGTAGATGGGCTATGTAGATGCAAAAATAAACACTTTTCTGAAATGTTATGGCAATGAGATAGGAGCTTTCCTTTAAAACAGAAGACCTGTTTTGTCTTATAGTATTATACAAAGAGAATGTGAATGTTAAAATTGGAAGTGCAAGCAAAGTTTTCTTTTGAAATTTTTCATCCTAAAACTATATCCACATCACTGAAGCTTTTCTGTTCAAAAGTTTTTACAGCAGCACCAGAATGACAGAAGATCTGTATTGGGTTCTGAGTTGAATAGTTACTACTCCACCTGACTTGTCTACACTGTCAACTTGAATAACCAGTGAAAAATAATGAAATAATGGCGATCAACCCTCTTCTGCTCTTGGCATCTCAGCTTTTCCAAAGCCTTAAATCTCCATCTCAACTGGTAAGTTATAGTTTATTACAGGAAATTGCTATTTTATTATAAATTTTCATATGCAGTTTCTCTAGCCAATTTATTTACTGCTATGTGGTATTGGGCTTTCCATATCGTAAACAGAATGTTTATGGTACGACATGTAAACTGTACATTTTACTGCAAACAAAACAAATTTAACAACCACATTAATTGTTTGATGATCAGGAAGCAAGGTTTTAAGCATTTTTACATTCAAACATGATCGTTTATAAGTAAGTGTTTTATTGCATTTAGTGAAAATTTAGAAATTTAGTGTTTTGATTGAGGTATAATACATTGTATTTTTCCCGTGTCTAATTATGGATAATAGGTCATTATTCCCTATCATTCTGGTAAATATCCACTCAGGTTTTTGGGTTTTAGAATCAGATTATTTACATGAAGTGGGAGATGTTTGCCTTCTAAAATAATATCTTGCAACAAAGCAGTTGATAAAATCATTACAAACAAACTTTTAACTACAGAGCTAAGCTGATAAGTAGGTAAGGTTTCAGAATATAGTGGGAACTTTTATCCCTAGTTTTAAGGTAAAGTTGAAGCTATGAAGGCCCTTGAAGGGTGTTGTATTTTGTTTGCTTTCGCAGTGCCCTTGGTTCGTAGTCTTAGGGTTAAGGGATGCAGGGAACAGGAGGAAAGAGTTTGACTCAGTGTGGCAGAGAATGCATGCTTGTTGCCTGCCCAATGTACTTTCCCCATTAATCTTAATTACTGAACCTCAATTTTATTTTGGTGGCAGTGTGCCCAGCTACAGACTAAATATCCAGCCATTTTCCCAGAGGGAAGTAATGATGAGCACATAAATTCCGGCCAGTGTGACGCAAGTGGTAGGTATTGGGTGACTATGATAATTCATCTCTTTATAGGAGTCAGCTGTTAGGAGCATATTTTTCCCTTGCGTTCTCTTCTTTCTGTCAGGAATAGGGAGTATGAGGTTGTGTCCATCACTTGCAATTAGTAGCCTTCATCATTAATATTTTATCTTAAAGCTGGGAGTATAAATGTAGAAGAAAACTGGGTTCATTACAACTGTGGAATCATCATGTCTGTTCTGCACTAACTACTTTCAGATTACTTTTTCTGGGAGAAAATTAACCTATTTGTGTTATTTGTGTCTATGTATATGTATGTGTGTAAGCTACCACTATTTGTTTTTTTTTGTTGTTGTTGTTATTTATCACTGAATTTATTCTTCATTGGTATAAATTTGAGATTCCTGCATAAACCCAAGGCTCTCAGACTTAGGTAAAGGGAGGCCTAGAATCAAATAATCCTCTTTTTGACATAAGAGAATGAATACCTCAAAATTTATCGTTTTCATACTAAGGTCTAGCATTCATGAACTGGGAACCCATGAGTACTTGAAAGCACAAGTCTTCTCTCCCCTGAATACCTATCATCATGCTGGTAATTCTGTGAAACCCCAGGCCAGGACAATAACGTACAGTGGTCCTTTCTACAAACTGATTCACAAATGGAAAAATAAATAAAAACGGCAATTAAGATGAAGAATAGGAACAGTTCAGAGGAAAATGGTCTGCTATGCATCCAGTTGCAGATCCACATGAAATTAGAAAAACTGAGAAGAGGTCCTTTTGAAAATGTAGCAACAAGTATTTTCAGGAATCAGTGGCATTGTGACTCTTTGGATTTAGGAAGTCCACATACTGGAATTCACTCCTAAATAAATCAAAGTAAAATTACTGAACAATTAAGAACATTAGAAACATACAAACAGATTACCTTACAGAAGAAAGACAATTACCCTGAGAGCTCAATTCCAAAAAACAATTTTGGAATTAAGGAGACAGTGCAAAAATACCTTAGTATTGCTGATAGTATTGCTGAGGGAAAATATTTGTTAAGTTAGAAGTGTGTATACAGTTAAAATATAAATCCAAGAGTTTGAAATAAAGACAATTCAGACAAACAGATATTTACCAAAACAACTTCCAGTAGACGAACTTCGAGAAAGAAAAGTATCGGTAAATGGATAGCAAGAAAGAACAAGTAGGAAAGTCACTAACAAACAAGGATAATTTCAACAAATATTGATTTTATTGAACAAATCCCTTCATATGCAATTTTTGCAATAAAACATGGAGGAAGTTAAATATTAAACAATACTGGTGGCTGGGTGCGGTGGCTCACGCCTGTAATCCCAGCACTTTGGGACTCTGAGGCGGGTGGATCTCTTAAGCCCAGGAGTTTGAGACCAGCCTGGCCAACATGGTGAAACCCCGTCTGTACCAAAAACACAAAAAATTGGCTGGATGTGGTTGCCAGGCACCTGTAATCCAGCTACTAGGGAGGCTGAGGCACGAGAATAGCTTGAACCCAGGAGGCAAAGATTGATGTGAGCTGAAATTGCGCCGCTGCAATCCAGTCTAGGCAACAGAGTGATATTCCATCACAAACAAACAAACAAACAAACAAAAACCCAAAACCAATAATAGCATGTAAGATTAGGGTAAATAGTTATTAAAGTTAATATATCTGAAATTTCTTTAATTTTGACCTATTTGGGTAGATATATTGATTAGCATTATAATTTATTTAGTGAAATATGAATGAAACTTCATTTGCTAGCATAAGGTAGACAGTGTTTAATTCAAACAGTTACTAGTAAAAGTTCAATTTAATTTAAATTATAAGGAAGGAGAAGCATGTAAGCATAGAAAAGCGCCACTAATATTAAACAAAATAAGGTAATTCAAGTATATTCAGGTGCATTAGTAATCACAAAACACATAAATAAAATTAAACTGCTTTTTAAAATGGAGAGATGGTCAAATTGGTCAAGAAAACAAAAGCAAACTGTGTTTGCAATAGATACATTTAAAACGTAACTTAACAAGAATAAAGTTAAAAAATGATGAGGAAAGTATCTGACAAAGTAATTAATGCTGTAATAACAGGTAATGGATATTTTTAGTTAGAAAACAGTTATCATGGGCAAAACAAGTCAAGCCCTAATAGTAATTATTCCCATTCATTGTGGAAAATTTAAAATTCACAAATTTTGTGCATTTAGTACAACAAACATATAAATAGAAGATTACATATGATATAAATTTAACCTTTGGAAAACTGAGGTTAATGAAGAAATCAAAAGAATTTGACAAATATTCTAAACTTAACAAAATTAAATATACTATGTCAAAATACCTAGAAGTGTATGTATATACATATGTGTGTAAATCTAACAAAAAATTTTGGAGCCAAGGGCGGTGACTTACACCTGTAATCTCAGCTACTGGGGAGGCTGAGGTGCTGGGATCACCTGAGGCCAGGAGTTTTAGACCAGCCTAGGCAACATAGCCAGACTCTGTCTCTAAAAAAATAAAAATAAAAATAAATTAGCTGAGCATGGTTCCACAGCCCTCTACTCCCAGCTGCTTGGGGTGTTGAGGTGGGATAATCACTTGAGCCCATGAGTTCATGGTGACAGTGAACTATGACTGTGCAAATGTACTCCACCCACAGGGTGACAGAGTGAGATCTTATCTCAAAGAAATAAGAAATTGTGGAAGACTTTTATAGAGAACCTAGAAAATTCAACTGAAAACATTAAATAAGTCAAAATTAATGAAGATCTATATTATGTTCACAACAGGAAGACACGACAGTTTAAGCTAGTGATCATTTTCAAATTGATGCATAGATTTATTTCCAGTCAAAATTCCAACATTTTCTAAACATATAAAATATGTTACTAAAATTTTAAAATACTTCTTAAGTGCTAAGAAAATAATTTATGATTAAAAAACTAATTATGTTTTACCTCAAAGTAAGATTTAAAAAAAAAAAAACTTAGAAGGGAAAATGATGAACTTACATGCTGGAGGAAGAACTTAAGCAGAATATATTCCAAATAATAGCTAACAGTATCCAGTATGTGATATACCACAGGCACTCAAAAATTAATTGCTAATGATTACCTGAAAATTTCAGGACAATTTTAGATTCGGTTATTCTAAAATAGTTTTACTTAGTCATTAAATTTTTCAGTGGAAAGGGAAGAAAAGAATGTCTCGTATGTTTTGAGATAAAGAAGATTATTCTTTCCATTTTCTTCCAAATGAGCAAGCATGTAAATTAAAACAAAACTTTATTTTCTAATATAGTTTATAAATGTTGAATCTTCTAATTAAGTGTGCAAACCATATCAAGCAGCTATGTTTTTCTAAGTATTTAACACCTAATATTAAGAGATAAACAATGAGATGAAGTTTGTTTAACATATATTCTTTTAATGTAACCTACACGAACTCAATCTCACTAGAAGGTGGGTACCTAGGAGGTCATAATAATAGTAATACTCAAATTTTCCTAAGATATTGTCCCGTTGGCAGAGTGTAACTCTTCAGTCACCTAACAATGCCTGCCTTAGTTGTTTTTGATAGTTTCTAAGAAAAACCTGTCCTACTGGAGTCAATTACCATTTCTTCTACTTCAGTACCTAAATTGACAATGGCCTCTCCCCTGTATCCTTTGTGCCAGTAATGTCTAGGGGAGTATTCACTCCATGGTTACCATAAAGCCTCAAAATGACAAATGGACCTATCAGTTTACAGCAAGAGAGAACTATGCTACGTCCCGTAAGACATTGAGAAGAATGATCACTGTTTTACAGTGGATGCAAAGTGGAAGGCTAAGGCAGTAGTCCCATTGTTGTTTGGACCACAATGGAGCCAAGAAGGTGAAGAGAAGGGAGTGGGCACTAATATCTGTGTCCTTGAGTCTCACAACGTTCTTTGTAAAAAGAGCACCCAGAGATAAAATTCATTGATTTTATTTTAGAAACAGGGACCAGATCACCACGTGTCCCCTCTTCTTAAAATTTGAACTTATTTTTGGCCTAGTAATTGAGAACGTTGAAAAATTATTATTAATCTAGCTAAGCTAATTATACTATATTCATATGGCTAAACCATGGATTTTTAATGATTACTATAAGTAAGATTACTATAAATTCCTTCTTAAGAATGAGGTGCCTAAGGCTCAAAAATTAAGGAGGCAGGATGCTCAGGATTCTGCAAGTACATGGGTGTCGCCTGGGTGAGAATGTCTCCTTAAATTTAGAGCCCTTGTGCCAGGTTTGCTTCATGCTAGTCCTGACACTAAGTGTCATAATGGGCATATATATTCAACAAAGAGCTTCTTGTAAACCAGGCTGGGACAGCAACTAATAAAAATAAAAGGATATTTGCAATCATTATTTTAAGTGAACTACACATCGACACTCTTCTAAGGCAAAGAAGGAAATAAAATAGAGTCATTTTCCAAATAACTTCATTTACATAGATGGTAAACCTGGAAAATGGAGGTTCCAAGCCTCTTACTCTCATCTAATACAATTTATTTCTAGACATATATATCTGGTTTATATTTTTATTTCTTGTGAAATTTAAAGTCAGGAAATTTTTAAATTACGCAAAGGTAGTCTAGTCATTATAAGTGAGAGACACAGGCTTGTGCCAGTGGTTGGACATTCATATACTTTCAAGGGACAAGCAGTTCTATAAATCAGCCCTGCAGGTTAGAGAGGGGTTACAGAGAACTGCAGAAGTCATGCCTAGCCTAACGACACTCAACGTAAAAGTTTAAATACTGCAATGGAAAACAAAAGAGTTCCAGTGATGTCGTATTTTGCTTTCCATGACTACTCTTTTAAAACCTGCCTGTAAGATATATTATTAAATGTTTGTATATTTTCTTAATTCAACCTCTCCTCCTCCACCGACACACATCAACCACAGAACAGCAATAAAAGCAAAACAATAAAACAGCCTTGCACCAGAGAACCTGAAATGATCCTAATTTGTGGTTTTTCTCCTGAAAGATGGGAGATAGGAAGGTGTTATTGACAATTTAATGTGATTTTTTTCAGCAATACCCAGGCAGTCACCCAGAAGGGCCTTGAAGGAATGAGAAAAATCTGTAGTTACATGGGTGTGAGGACAGGTACAGTCCAGAGGCAGGCCCTAATGGGGTGCCACCAGAGTGTCATTAAGCACTAGAACAGCAAGAGGATAAGGCCAATGGCTAACTGAAAGGAATTTTTTGGAAAAACAGAAAGGGAAAACAAGGAAGAAACATTTAGATGGTTCCCTAAATAGTCTTTAATTTATTCTTTTTTCTAGAACTGGTTCAATGCATGCAGCCTTACAGTCATGAATTTATGTTCTCGTTTCTGCAGTAACTATTTTTTCATCAGAATAATTTGTCTGAAATAATACTAGCATGTGGCAACACCTAACATACTTTTTGTAACTAATTAATTCCATTACTTACCGGGGCACAATCGGCCTTGATGTAGTGATAACATTGTCTATAGGAAGGACATGGATATTGTAGATATTTTGTTTTAAATGAATTGGTGATTAAAACATAAAATAACCACACCTTTTTTTTGTGCAAACAAAAGCCTTTAATTGCTTTGTATCAAGATCCATCACAAGAAACAAGATGGCAGTGGACACCAATAAAATGATAATTTCTTCCATGGGTCCTTTCACTCAGTGGTGGAAGTGTGTTTCAGGGAGGATGCATTGAAAAGGCTTAATGCAATCATTGGAACATTTTATAAGGGTTACTCAGAAATCAAACCACAGTATCTTTCATCCCACCACCACTACCCTACATGCAGCATTTGGTAGCTTTAAATTCCTAATCTTGAAACATCGTCAAAGATTGGATCCCATCAACTTCCTTCAGTAGTTCTACTGAGCATTAATGCTCAGGCTGTGACTACATGTAGCTAAATTCAATTGAAAACTCATATTTATTCAGGAAATAAACCATGTACATAGCCATGAATGCCAGTATCTCATTTAAAAATGTTCATTCTTAAAAACAAAGTACTTATGTCTTGATATCAAAACTATTATGAGAATGACTAGGATTGTTCCTATATGAGAACAAGTACTGACTATCCTGTCACTTACTATGACTCAACAGTTCCATTGAAAACTTCATTCCTCATTGGTTCCCTGGAGGCCAGAATTTCCAATAGCCTTTATAACATTTACTAAGAAGTGAGAGATCATTGTTCTCTTGTAACATGTTATCATTTTAAAGTAGAATTTCAGCACATTCTGCATCATGCTATAAAACTTAATTTGAACTATTATTCAATGTAAATATCATGTGCTATTTTTTCTCTAAGTATTTTCTGATTCCAGTTTTTTCCCAAATTTCAGTAATTATCATTTTTTTCAAAAGTATTCTTTCCAAATTTGTAATTTATAAGGAATTCAGATTAATTTATTGCATGTTAGTGCTGAAACTGAGGCACTCATGTGTGTGTGTATGTTTATCAGAGATGTGACTGCTTACTTTAAGTGCTTAAATTTATTTGACCTCAGTATGCCCAGTTGGTAAAAGAACTGGAATGAAAGATGAGAGATATTCGTGGATTTTTAATTTCATTTCTTAGAGTTGATAAATATGTGACTTTGTTTTGTTTTGTTGAATTGCTTAAGTTTTGGTTTCATTAGCAGAATTGGAGTTACTTTCTTACACATTTTTATATTTACAGGAAATTACAATTAAACTACCTTAATTATTATAATTTATTAATTAAGCTGAAATAACTGCAAATTTTTTCCTTTTGGTTTGGATTTTTTAAATCATATGAATGTTTTAATTATTTATCTGGCCAATTTTAATTTCCCTTGTGTTTTCTTCCACAACTTTGAAGTTTAGACTGTCATATTTTTGCGTATGTTAGATAAATACTAATGTGTTTCATCTATTTTATGTTAATCAGTAATTTGAAATTTATTTTGGAATATGGCATCATGTAAAGGTATAAATATATTTCTTCATAAATTGCTAATTCATAATTTTGTCATTATTTACTGAATTATTCATCTCTTTTTCTTTAATTTCAAAAACTTCCTACTATGCTTTAAATGAATCACCCATAAAGGGTGTGTTGGAAACTGAATCCTCAATACAACAGTAAATTGGGAGGTGGGACCTAAAGAGAGGTGACTTGGTTTATGAGAGCTCTGCCCTCCTGAATGGATTCATGCTGTTATCCAGGGAGTGTTTTCCTTATTGCAGGAGTGGGTTTGTTGGAGCAAGTTTGCCCTCACCTCCACACACATACGTATGCTATTTTTCCTCTCTAGTTTTCTGCCATGAGATAACATAGCAAGAAGGCCCTCACAAAATGCCAGCCTCTTGACCTTGGACTTCCTATTCTCCAGAATCATAAGAAATAAATTTATGTTTATAAGTTACTCAGTCTGTGTAGTCCCAGATACTTGGGAAGCTGAGGCAGGAGAATGGCGTGAATCTGGGAGGCGGAGCTTGCAGTGAGCGGAGATCGCGCCACTGCACTCCAGCCTGGGCGACAGAGTGAGACTCCCTCTCAAAAAAAAAAGTTACTCAGTCTGTGATTCTGTTATAGCAGTTCAAAATGGACTAAGATACTTCTCTTCTAAATATTAAATATATGTAACAAGGTTACATACAGCTTTCCCTGTGTCTTTGCTGTGATTAGATGCCTGCTAGCTTTATCTTCCTGGCAACACACTGTACCTAGTTCCCTGTTCATCAGTGGTGCTGGTGATCACCCCGTTTGTTGTTTCAGTCACTCACCCACCTTTAATAAAATAGGATAGTTTCAAGAAGAAAATAATTTTTAAATTGAAAAATCTATTACTATTATGTGCTGAGTGATCTAATAAATGTGATTACAGCAGATAGCCAGAAAGACAAACTTCATTCTCTTGTCACTTATCTAGTGCAGAGCATTGAGCTAGGATCAAGCTGATGAGCAGGAAGAAGGAGAAAGGCCAATTGGTTTGGGAGATTATTACAGGGGCATATTTCTGAGAAGAAAGTAATCAGAGAAAAGCTACCCGAGGAAACACATTTATATGGGAACTTTAAGTATAAGAAGGTGTTGGCAAATTGAATAAGGGTATATAGTGAAAATTAAACAACAAAAATGCATGATATAAGAGAAAGCACATTAAAAATTTGTATATAATAGCCCTCATTGAAAAAAATATAGTGCTGTCAAGTTACTGGAATGTGTGAGGAAAATATATGATATCCCTCACTGGAAAATAATAAATAGCTATGAACTTACCAGAATGTGTGAGGAATTCCTCACAGATAGAAAATAAATGTGATCAGAACAACAGAGAACAAGCAAAAAAGGAAACCAATCATAGATCTAAAAATGCACAGAACACTGCTACGGAGGTGGGAGTAGTTGCATCAGCAATTGGAGGGAGACTGAGGACAATTGTCAGGATTACAGACTCAAGAGTAGCTGGGCAGATTGGCCTCACTCTCTATGCTGGACAGCTGGTGGAAACAGTGTTTGTTACTAGGCACAAGCAATGTCTGGAAATAGAAACAGAACAATGTTTTAAATAGCTACTGACTTCCAGGATCCACAGCATCCACAGCATCTGTGGACAGGTGAACAGCAAACTTCCAATAAAATAATGAGCAGCAAATTAAGGATCAAGAGGAAATTGAGGACACCTGGCACCATAAAATAATTCACCATACTCAACACAAGACAACATTAGTAAAAACAAAGTTATTACAGGAAAAAAAAGGAAAACATTTGAAACTAAAATATAATGAATTACCAATTTCCTCAGAGGAAATTGGATGCATGATGGTGGAATGAAAGAGGGTAAAGATAATAGAAAATAAAAATACTTTGAAAGAAAAAGAAATTTAAATTTGGATTATTAGATTGAAGTAGAGGAAGAGGGAAATCAGAAGGCAGAAAAAGAAGCCAAATGATTCTCCCAGAATTAAAAGCAAAAGGAGAATGGAAAGTATGACAAAAAAATATTCAGAAGCAATGAGGATAGAAAAAAAATCAAAAGCCTTTTAAATAGGCATTGCAGAAATCAGAGAGACATGAAAGGAAGCAAAAATCAAATAAAATGCAGAAATAATTATCAGAGCTTAAAACAAGAAAAATATCTTTTGAAAAAAGATGAATAAAAGCAAGCTCATATCTAGTGTTACCTCAATGAAATTTCAAAAGGCCAAGGACAAATAGAAAAGTCTGAAAGGAAGACATGATAGGATAAAAATTATTACTTGTTTTTTCTTTGTTTGTTTTTACCTTTCATTTCCACCTCATCACTAAGGATTTTGACTTTGACTACTGTGGTAGGCAGAATAATGACCCTCCAAAGATGTCTGCCTCGTAATCCCCAATACTGTGAATCGATTTCTTTATAAGGCAAATGATACTTTGTAGATGTCATTAAATGTAGAATCTTGAGGTAGGAAAACTGTGCTCAATAATCCAGGTGAGCCCAATATAATCACAAGGATCCTCATAAGGGAAAGAGAGAGTCAGAGAAGGGCATATGATAACAGAAGCAGAGGTTGGATATATGGTTGCTGCTTTTTAATATGAAAGATGGTCATGAACCAAGGAAGGTGACCAGCCTCCCGAAGCTGGATAAGACAAGGAACCAATACTTTCCTAGAGCCTCCAAAGGACTGCAGCCCCACTAATTTATTTGTTTTAGCCAAGATAGACTTCTGTCCTCCAGAACTGTAAAACAATAAATGTGTGTTGTTTAAGCCACTAGATATAGGGAGACTTTTTATGGCAATGATAGGATACTAACACAAAATCTCAATTTCTACCTCTTCTCTGTTCTCACAGAGCTTGCTTTCTGCCTTTGAGGATTATCTGTTGGGCTTCCATGATAAGTAGTCAAGAAAAGTGGAGAAAGAGAAAGAAAAAACTTGTGGGATGCCCCAAGCATGGAATTTGGGGAAAAGTGGTGAGAGCGTGTGTGAAAAGTTGCAAAAACAAGATGCAAGAAAAATGGGGCAGAGTGAAAAAGGATGTAAGAGCATCAGGGTTTTTTGGAGGGGATTTATCTTGTTTGGTATTCTCTGAGCTTCCGGTATCTGTGAACTTACATGTTTCACCAATAGTGAGATGTTTTCAGCTATTATTTTTTTAAAATTTTCCCCTAACACCACACTCTTTCCCCTCCCTTTCTGAAATTCCGACGTCATGGATGTGAGATACTTTATTATTGTTGCATAGTCTCCGAAGATGTGTGTTGTCTGTTTTCAGTTGGGTAATGTCTATTGGTCTGTCTTCAAATTCACTGATACTTTGCTCTGTTATTTCCATTCTTCTATTGTACTGAATTTTTTCCCCTTATTGTGCTTTTCTGTTATATAATTTCCATACTTCTTATATAGTTTGTTTTTTTTACTGATGCTTCCAGTTGTTTTATTTATTTCAAGTGTGTTTGTGTTTGCTTGTTGTGGCACCTGTATCTGCCTTAGAACCTTTTGTCAGATAATTCCAAC
The DNA here is from genome assembly GCF_001698545.2 of Rhinopithecus bieti. Taxonomy (NCBI): domain Eukaryota; kingdom Metazoa; phylum Chordata; class Mammalia; order Primates; family Cercopithecidae; genus Rhinopithecus; species Rhinopithecus bieti. The sequence goes on from NW_016807296.1 coordinate 1,421,427, forward strand.
ATGTGTGTCATCTTAGTGTTGGCATCTGTTGGTTTTCCTTGTTAGTTATTTCTTGTTTTTCACATATCCAGTCATTTTTAATTATATCCTGATCATTTTGAATATAAAGTTATAAAACTCAAAGTCTTGTTTGACCCCTGGATTACATATAACATATTTATGGTATATATCATATATCTGATATATATATAAATATGTGTGTGTATATATGTGTATATATATGTATATATGTGTATGTGTGTGTATATATGTGTTAGCATCTATGTTTTAACTGGAATTTGACTCAGTTAAGTAGACCACGTATTCCAATCCTCATTCTGTGGTTCCAATGCCATGTCAATATTCAAAGACTTGCAGGTCTGTTTGAATCTATCCCATGAATGTAATAATTTGTTAGTTCAATTCTCAACATCTTTGATATGATGAATAGGATCAGAGTCACTCACGTGCAGTTGTGAGCAAATGTATGAATTCATAAACATCATTAGGCATGACTCACTATTGCTAGTTCTTTCCTTTCCACTATCTCCATGGCACGTTCTAGTTCTTCAGTGTCCTGCCATAGGCCAGGAAGCTGGGGGTTTAATTAGCTTACTCTGCTATACATGCTACATCTACACCTGTGCCTGGAGTCAAGTAAGGAAGAAGAGAAAGAAATAACATAAAATGGTTTGCCTCATCCTCTTGAGGCTCTGAATGGAGAGGCAGATTCCCATCTCTCTCTCCCTATTTTAGCTCCAAAGGCTGTTGTTGCCACTGCCACCTCCTTGCCACTGCTACCTCCTTGAACACAGAATTTCTTGGGGTGTGGAGGGTCTTGGGGGGTGATTATACACTCTCTCCAAGCATTAACAGTATCTTGTCTGGCTCCTCAAGCCAGAACTGGAGGATTTTCCTGGAGCAGTTTTGCACTAGTATGATCACTGATGTGTGATCACTTAAGGGTGTTTGGTACTTCATTTTAGCCCAGGGACCAGAGGAAATAAAAATGGTAAACTCACCGTGGTTTGAGGGATGCTTTGAATTCCTGTCATCTCCTCAATCCTCCTGATTCATCCTCTGATGGTTGTTTCATGCATTCTGTCCAGCGTTTATAGCTATATTCTATAAAGTTACAGCTTACATTCTATCCAGGGTTTATAGATGTAGTGGAAGAGGAAAGGTATGTTGTGCTTACTTCATCTGGAAGAACTCCAATTGTCATGTTTAATGCTCTGTGTAGCTGTGTTGAAACTCAATATCCATTGGGACTGAAATAGGCAAGTCACACCTTCAATAGGGTTGTTACCTGTAGGGGCAAGACTGTTTCATGCTTTGTACCCAAAGATGTGTCTTCGACTAAATTAGCTCTGTAGAGGTAAGCTAAAAAGCCCAGTTTTACCAATACTGCTAGGCAGTTGGAACAATAGTGCAAATGATCAGGTCCTAATTTAATCTTCAAGCATAATGATATGGGAGTGATACCAGAAATCTAAAGATATAGCAAGGAAGTCACGGTTGTGAATTATCTCTCTTTTCTATTGTGGGCATGCTGTCAGATAACACAGCCTAGGGAGCAGTATGTGTTTATTAAATTGAAAATGACTGTCAAAAGTAGGTTGCAGGAATAGAATTTTATCAGTTTCTTAAGAAGTTCGATTCCTTTTTGGATGATTATATAAGGAGAATTTAAAAAAACATACAATTTCAAAGGCTCTGCCAGTCTAAGAATGCATGCTTTGGAGATATGGTCATAACTGAAGGATTTATATTGCTCAGGCTTTATAAATGCTGGACTAGACTATATCCTACAAGACCCTTATAGATTCTTTTTTAATTTTTTAAATTTTAATTAATTAATTAATTTTTTTCAAACAGAGACTAGGTCTCACTGTGTTGCCTAGGCTGGTCTCAAACTCCTGATCTCAAATGATCTTCCACCTTCAACCTCCCAGTGCTAGGATTACAGGCATGAGTCACTGTACCCAGCCAATACCTTTGTAGATTCTGTAAGCAAATATAGCACAGAATCCCAAGAGATGGACTCACCTGTAATTCCAACATCCGATGAGAATGGATGAATTGGAGATTGAGAATTGCCTAGGAGTCAGAAATATAAGGGAGGAGTGGGTGCGCATGCACACACGTGTGTGTGTGTGAATCTATAAAAGAAATTGGAATGGTAGTTTCTCTTTTTTTTAACTCTTAAGTTCACGGTACAAATGCAGGTACGTTACATAGGTAAATTTGTGTCATGGGGGTTTGTTGTACAGATTATTTCATCACCAAGGCATTAAGCCTAGTATCCATTAGTTATTTTTCCTGATCCTCTCACTCCTTTCACCCTTCACCCTCTGAAAGGCTTCAGTGAGTGTTGTTCCCCTCTAGATGTTTATGTGTTCTCATCATTTAACTCCCACTTGTAAGTAAGAACATGTGGTATTTGGTTTTCTGTTCCTGTGTTAGCTTGCTAAGGATAATGGCCTCCAGCTCCATCCAAAAAATGTAATCTTATTCTTTTCTACAGCTGCATAGTATTCCATGGTATATATGGACCATATTTTCTAGTCTATCATTGATGGACATTTAGATTGACTCCATATCTTTCTTATTATGAATAGGACTGCAATGAATGTACATGTGCATGTGTATTTATAGTAGAATGATTTATATTCCTTTGGATATATACCCTGTAATAGGATTGCTGGTCGAATGGCTCAGCTATTGTGGAACAGATAATGTGGCAATTCCTCAAAGACCTAAAGAGGAATTGCCACACTGTCTCCCACTACCTTGAGGTCTTTGGGGGAATTGTCACACTGTCTTCCACAATGGATGAACTAACATACACTCCCAACAACAGTGTATAAGTGTCCCTTTTTCTCCACAATCTCACCAGCATCTGTTATGTTTTGATATTTTAATAATAGCCCTTCTGTCTGGTATGATATGATATCTCATTGTGAGATATCATCTGATTTGCATTTCTCTAATGATCAGTGATATTGAGCTTTTATTCGTATGCTTATTTTTCACATGTATGTCTTCTTTCAAAAAGTGTCTGCTCATGTCCTTAGCCCACTTTTCTAATGAGGTCTTTGGTTTTTTCTTGTAAATTTGTTTAAGTTCTTTATAGATGCTGGATATTAGACCTTTGTGAGATACATGGTTTGCAAAAATGTTCTCCCTTTCTGTGGGTTACCTGTTTACTCTGTTGATAGTTTCTTTAGCTATGCAGAAGCTCTTTAGTTTAATTAGACTCCATTTGTCAATTTTTGCTTTTGTTGCAATTGCTTTGACATCTTTGTCATGAAATCTTTGTGCATGCTTATGTCCTGAATGGTATTGTTTAGGTTGTCTTCCAGAGTTTTTATAATTTTGGGTGTTAAATTTAAGTCTTTAACCCATCTTGAGTTAATTTTTGTGTATGGTATAAGGAAGGGGTTCAATTTTAATCTTCTGCATATGGTTAGCCACTTATTCCAGCACCGTCTATTGAACAGAGAATTGTTTTCCACTGTTTATTTTGGTCAAGTTTGTCAAAGATCAGATAGTTGTAGGTGTGTGGACTTATTTCTGTATTTTCTACTTTTTTTATTGGTCTTTGTGTCTATTTTTGTTCCAGCACCATACTGTTTTGGTTACTGTAGCCCTGTAATATAGTTTAAATTCAGGTAGTTTTGTTCTTTTTGCTTAAGATTGCCTTGGCTCTTTGGGCTCCTTTTTAGTTCCATATGAGTTTTAAAATAGCCTTCTCTAGTTCTGAGATTATCAGTGGTAGTTTAATAGGAATAGCATTGAATCTATAAATTGCTTTGGGTGGTATGACCATTTTAACAATATTGAAACTTCCTATCCATGAGCATGGAATTTTTTTTCATTTGTCTGTGTCATCTCTGATTTCTTTGAGCAGTGTTTTGTAATTCTTGTAGATCTCTTTCACCTCCCTAGTTAGTTGTATTCACAGGTATTTTATTCTTTTTGTGACTGGGAAAGGCAAAAGCTGGCAAGGGGACTGGGAAAGAAAAACTTGAAATTTTGGTCTTTTATAATG
>NW_016807296.1:1426254-1459988 GCF_001698545.2 Rhinopithecus bieti
ATCTTAAGATGCTTGATTCTAAGATAAATGAAACTTTTTTCTAAATTTGAAATGGATAAGCCATAGCGTATATGTTTTTTAACTGAATAGTTTCCATTACTGCAAAATGGAAAAAATTGGAAATTATGTGTATGATCAAATACACAACAGACTTATGTGAAGAAACAAAAAGTTATTTCAAGTATCCATATACAAAGCAATAATTAATATTTTACAGATTTTAAGCTTTAGAATAATTTTTAAAAGAATTTAAAATTTGGAACTTTCATTGCATTTGGCAAATGCAACAAAATATTCAAAGAAATTTAATAGTAAATATGTAAACAAATTTATATTGAACCACTCGCCAACTTACATCGTTGAATACACTTATTTTTGGAATAACCTTCAAATTGTCTTTGAAAATAAAGTTTAATGATTATCCCATAAATCTTTATTTTTTCTGCTCATTTTGCAATAGAACTTAAAATCTTCTCTAAAATTGCAGTTTATCGTCATTCTGTATCTTATATAAAACAAGTTACAACTTCTTTATTGTGACCATAAGTAAGTGAAAATAAAAGAAATTGAAATGCATCTAAAAAGAAATACAGATTATAATGTAACAATGTACATTGCTAATGTTGTATTTCAATTTAATTTAAGGATCATGCATTTATATAAATAGACAACTAGAGATGATAATAAGGTATTATTTCCATAGAAATCTATTCATAGCAATACACAATGCAAAATAGAAGATGACTTTAATAGTGGCATGCTATGTAATTCTCTTTTTGTTGTAACCATTCAAAAGAAGATGGCCCTGAAAAGGAGCTTTTGAAGATATTGGTTAATTAACATGTTAGTTAGTGAACCCAGTTCACTCAGAGACTGCATAATCTGTAACTGTCTTGGTGAAAAGAGAATAAGGTCAGTCTTTGCAATTATGATTCTTATTCTCCCATTCTCTATTGTGATGTGACTAAATCTCTATTATACTTTACTTAAAAATATCTTTAGATAATTACAACAACAACATACTCAAATATTTAATATTTTGCATCAGTGTGTTAGTGATTCCCAAGACCACTCCCAGCTATGTTGATTCGCTAGGAATACTCACAGAAATTAGCATACAGTTGTACCCTCAGCTGTGATTTGTAAGCTTTATTGACATATAATTGATAGACATTTCATGAGTTTACACATACTCATACATTGTATTGTACTATCACCACAATCAAGGTACCAAATATATTTATCACCTCCCCCAATTTTCTTGTGTTCTTTTGTGTTTTTGTGTGTCTGTTAAGAACACTTATGATAAGACCTGTCCTCTGAATATATATTAAAGTGCACAATACTGTGTGTTAACCATAAGTCCCAAGTTGCACAACAGGTCTCTGGAACTCATGCAGTTCACTGTTGTTGGGAATGGAGTTTCCTCAAAAAATTAAAAATGGAACTACCATGTGACTCAGCAATTCCACTTCTAAGTATACATTCAAAAGATTTAAAATGAGAATTTCAAAGAGATATCTGCACTCCCATCTTCTTTGCAGTATTATTCACAATAGCTAAAATATAGGAACAACCTAAAATCCCATTGATCCATAAATGAATAAAGAAAATCTGATACATACATACAATGGAATTTTGCTCAGTATCAGCAAAGAAGGGAATCTTAACCATTTGCCACAACATAGTCAAACCCTGAAGACATTGTATTAAGTGAAATAAGACAGCCACAGCTATGATGTATTACAGCAAAAAGAATAAAAGAATATCAACAAAAGAAAATGGAACATGGGGTGAAGTTTGGAGGAAACGAAGTGCAAGGTGCCAAGAGTCATTTCCTAGTACATAGACGTGACTAATTTTTCCAGCAATGAGTTGTGACAACTTGTGTGAAATGTCATCTACCAGGGAAGCGCACTAGAAATTCAGTGTGGGATGAAACCTGGATGAAACGGGTTTGTGGGAATACCTCTCTCTATCATATATTAAGTTTCTAGCTTCCAAGTAGGGAAGCAGGTGTTCAGTATAAATTATATTGTATGCACAAACTGTTTAGGCACATTGAGACACTCTTTATTCTTATTTAAAACGCACAGAACTTTGACACATGTGGAAACACTCTTGAAATCCATTTTTCTAAATGCCAACCAAGAGGCAGCAATGCAAGCAAGGCTTTCTGAGGATAATATTTTCAGGGTTGCTATGTTAACTCTTTCTGTGTAATATGATGTAGTAATTAAATTTACTGGGAATTATGTTGGGAATATAATAAGTCAAATTTTTCAAATTTAAATATTGTCTTACCATTTTTAAAATAATAGGATCATCTTAACAAATACTAGGCAAAACCAGAATATAAATGAAATTATGTTCGGGAATCAATAGAGATAAATAAGGTAATATCAGGAATATAGGGTCACGTTAGAAAAAAAGGCTTTTACGTTTTAGTATAATAATTATATTATGTCACTTCACCTTTTAAAATGTATTTTAAATATAACATATGAAAAGTCTTTGCACAGTTTGAGAAATGCTAATATAAACAGTGACATTAAATACTCTATGCATTCTATTTTACAAAATTATTTGATAGAAGTACAAATGTGAGAAAATGTATGACATTTCTCACATGTGTCAGTTTTGGTATTTATTAAAATCCATTTATAATTTTAAAATGAATTGAGCAACTAAGGGAGGATAACTGGAAGTTATTATCCATCTGGATACAGCTCACATAATTACCAGCAGGTCATTTTTGGCCTAAATCTACTTTCTGTTGACTCTACCATTTCTCAGTGAAGGTGTTTGTTCATCATTTCTTTGGTCTTATTTCATTGTGAGTTGTATGTGGTTGATAGTGTTATTTGCAGACTCTGAAGACAAGTAGAAGGATGCTTTTCTGTGGACAGTGATTACATTTGATGTAACCAGAGCCTAAATAACTTCAGATTTGAACCCCAACTATCCCTTGCCAACTCTTCATTTTGTATGTGAGTGCCAGGTTCAACGTCTCCCTTACTGATATGGGGAAAAGCCCCATGGGCCCAAAGCAATACTGATTTTATTTCTGTCCACGTAACTGACTTCTGTTTGCTTTCAGTGCTCACCACTTAGGTTCAAGCTCATGCTTTTCATCTCTCTCTCTCTTTTGATTTGTAGTGTTTTTTGATTATATCCTGCAGTCTAGAAATGAAGCATAATTTGTGTTTTATGCAGATTTTAGGTAGCAGGAAGGCCCCCAGAGAATTTAACCCACTCTGTTGATGGAAACAGTACTCCAGAGCACTTTGATGCTTAATATTCAGTGAATGGCGGCTAATACTGTATCATGGAATTATTACACAGAGAAAATTATTATGGAAAAATAACATCCATTTATCACTTTCTCATTCCATAAACATGAACAGTGTTTACTGAGAGACAAGCACGTTACTCAGTACTGAGGCTTCAGAGGGGAATAAGTAATAGTCCCTACTCTTACGGACCAATGCATAGTGAAGGTACAGACCAACTTGTAAGTGAATAAATTATAGTACAATGTTATATATACAAAATTAGGTGAAAACAGGATACATGAGTCCAAAACGATGTTATGTTTTCATCAAATTCTCATATGCCTATTCTATGAGCGTCCTGAAAACTCTCCTCCCCAACTTCTTGCAATTGTCCAAGGCCATTTGAATATTAATCTGTCCAGTTAAATGTGGGACAGATAGAAGCAGGCCACTCCAAGATTAAAGCTGTAAAATCTGCTGTGCCATCCTCCAGTTTCTCTCTTCCTCTGCAGGGGCAATATGGAAGTCTCCTGTGGGGTCACAAGCTCAGAATAGCTTGGATATCATAACGTGGAGCAGTGCCTTGGGCCATCACCATGATTTACTGTGGGGTTTCTGAAAGTAGGCGAACCAATGAGAAGTTCCATTAGTTTATTAAATATAGCATAACATGGACTATGCTACCAATAAAATATGGAGGCAGCACAGAAAATGGAAATGACTTTGTTTGGTAAAGGCCAGGAAGGATTTCTGGAAGAGCATTGTTCACAGGTAGACATAGAGAAGACCAGGTGGAGACATTAAGGTGTCAAGATAATTAGAATATTGGGGAAATGATAAACGATCATAGAGACAATTATTGTAGATGCTAGGAAAGAAAAGAATATTAAGAAGAAATTGATCCTACTAAAGAATATTCTATAACAATGTCTAAGAGTTTGGGGCTGCATGTAATAGAAACGGATTCTAGTTAACTTAAGTTTTAAAAAAATCAACTGGGTAAGTCCTTAGGTAGAAAACAAGATCTAGAGAACCAAGCTTGGAGAACTGATGTAACCAAAAGATTCTGGTGCAGGAACCACTTCCAAGGTTGTCCAGCATAGATAGTCTGACACCTCTCCCCCTACTTAGCAGCTTCCCTGAACGCTCCTATTCTTGACTCTAGATTTTGAGGCTCCTGCCACTAGAGTAATGCTTTGAGATAAATTGCACAACCTTTTAAAATTTACTAAATATTTGCCCAATGCTCCAATCCTTTTCTAAAAGCATCGTCTGAGCTTAAGTAATGTGCCCCTATTTGCTGCCAGGGTATAGGGAGTTTCCCAGAGGAGAAGGCAGAATTTGGACATAGGGTAGACAAAACACCACCACCAACAACAACAACACAAACAAACCATCCACTAATAAGCTGCGCAAGATTTGATCCTGTCTTGTGTCATTTCTCTCCTTTCTCTCTGTATGGCAAATACTGCAACATTCTTTTATTTCTTCAAACAAGGCTGACTCAAGTCTATACACACTTCAATTTCTGTTCCCTTTTCATGAAATTCTTTTCCCACCTATCTTTTAATTTATCTTTTTAATGACTGAGTTATCACTTTGATAGGTCGATCTTTCTTATAAATCCTATATAATTTCACCTACACTCCCTAGACCATCTATATCATATGATTGATTTATCAATGTATGGCCCTTGTTAATATTTGAAGTGATATTATTCATTTTGTTTGATTACAGGATCATTATTGTTGCCCTAGAAAACCCTGAGAAGGCAGATGTTTCTTTTTGAGTACGAGTATCCCAAAACCTTGAGCACCATGTGGCCCATATTCTGTGCTCTGTATATACCCATTGGATTAAAGATTGGGAAGTAGCAACTCCACTGAACATGAAAAACTTCCTAATTATTTAATAGAAATAATTTTCCATGTAAGTCTAAAAAGCAGAGCCGAAATTGTAGTTTGAGGAATGTTTATGGTAATATGAAAACTAACATGAAATCATAAAAGTAATAACTATTATTTTTTCTCCCTTGGAAAAATCATTGCTGATCCTCAAGCAGATATACCTCCCTTTATGAAGCACATCTAGTTTAAATTACTTTTTTTCTGCTGATCTCAAGGCTTTTCCGCAAATGTGCTAATTTTTATTATTTTAATGTCAATTTCCAAGCCTCAATGAAATTCTTTATCTTAAAGTAGCACACTAGATTCCTTTGAAACTAAAATAAGTTTGACTTAATAGAATAATTCTTACTCCTCTTTTTTCATGTCAAAATCAAGCAAATTTCTGTGAGAATTAAAATGTTATTATTTAATGATGTTTAGCTTGTGTTGCGATTTCCTGTCCCTTTTACACTGTTCCATAATTTATGAAGGATTTTCTTCTCCTTAAGAGAATCATCATTTCTACCTCATTGGAAATCATCCTACAATTGTAAGGTGAATCTTAACATTGAAATAGGAAGCAATTGTTTCCTTTCTGGTGGTGTAAAATCAATGGCATGTTTTCAATTAATTATGCATTCCACTTGAATAAAAGCCACAGAATAATTGAATTACTTTGAAATAGAGATGAATTAAAGAGTGATTCAGTGAGTTTGTTCTTTGTTGTATGAAAAAATGCATAATGTTTGAATATCATGGAAAAAATTGCAAATATATCAGGTCTCCACTAGTACAGATGGCTACATGTAAATTGGTCATAGTTCCAGCATATTAGCGAATGTCTTCTGGTAAAAACAAAAAACAAAAAACAAAAAAAAATTATTTTTCAACATCTATTCAGTTATTAATAGAATTTCTAAAAGCCAATAATAAAGTAATGGTTTCAGAAATATAATCTTGTCACCTTAATATGAGTTATTTTATCATATAAATGTACATCCTTAATTCTATCTAAAATAAATTTCTTAATTAGAAATACAGCATATCGAAAGCTCAACTAAAAGGAAAGACATCCCTTATCCGTAGATTGGAACATTTAATATTACTAAGGTGTGAAAACAACTTAAAGTACAAGTAAAATGCGATCCCTACTAAAGTTTCAACAACCCTTTTTTTTGGATAATATTAAGAGCAAATTGTCAAATTCATGTAATATTGTAAGGGAGTTCAAATAGCCAAAATGACATAGAAAACAACAAAGGTGAAGGACTCACAGTTTTTTATTTCAAAACTACTATAAAGCTACAATAATTAAACCAGTGTGGTGTGGGCATAAAGATAAACATAGAGACTAATGGAATAGAATTGAGAATCCAGAACTAAAACCAAACATCTTTGTTCAATTGATTTTCCAAAAAAGTGCCAAGACCATTCAAGAGGAGAAAAATGTCTCTTCAACAAATGATGCGAGGACAAGTGTATTTCTGAAAACAAAAGAATAAGTTGAACTGCTTTTATGTCATACCATGTACAAAAAATAACTCAAAATAGATCAAAGGCCTAAACATAAGAGTGGGAACCATGAAACTATTCATGGGGATAAAGAGGAAAACATGGGGAGAAATCATCATGAATATGTATTTGGCAATAAAATCTGAGCTGTGACACCAAAAGCATGAACAACAAGAGAAAAATTTGACTTTATCAAAATTAACTTTAAAAATTTTGTTTCACGAGCAAGAAAATAAAATTGACTTTATCAAAATTAACAAGTTTTTGTTTTCCACTCCAGAACATGGAAAATAATCTTAACGAGTCACAAGAAACCTAGGATTGAAGCAACTCATAATATCACAAAAGAAGGTAAGATAACAAGAAACACAAGAAACCTAGATACAGTCTAGATTTGGATTATTAATATTGTATATGTAGTGAGATGTTATCTTCCTGTGCAGGTTCTGAAGCCAGCATGTTGGTGAACTTGACATGTAGTCAAATTTACGTTCTAAAATCCTCTCTTTATTTTCCTGAAAATACAATATACATGATGTACATGGCTGTATAGCTGAAAATGCATTTTTTTGAACAGTAGTATTCCATGAAGCAAAGTGAGGTACTCACAATATGAGATGTGTGTGGTTATAAGGGCCTAGAGAAGGGACTGTCAATCTTTAGTGGGCATCAGAATCTTCTGGAAAGCTGGTTGGCCCCAGCCACTCTGATTCAGTAGGTTGGAGTTATAACATGAGATCTTACGTTTCTAACAGGGTTCCAGGCGATGCTAATGCTGTTGGTCCAGGGTCCACACTCTCAGAACACTGACCCAGATACTAGCATGTTCTAACACCCTGAGGATCCACACTTGGTATGGACATTCAGTCACTGCTTGCTTATCTAGTCTCCTGTCCCCCCGTTCCATCTCCTGGAAAACGCCCATATTTTTCTTAATGAATTTCACATTTTCTCTTTAGAGCCCTGAGATTTTGGTGGTATTAATGTTCCTCCAAACTCTGAGGTTTAGCAGAGGTTAGCATAAGCCCATCAGTGCCATCTCTTCCTCCTCCTATAGTGACTGAAAGGGAGAAATACAGTGGGAAGCCTGCAATTAACCAGCACACACTATTCCGCATGCCAGTAATTGTCTTAGATTTTCCACTGGCAAAGAAAATCAGGAATTTAATTTGGTGACTGATTGGCGAGAAATGATCTCCCCTTTGTATATAAGTAAGGGACCACATAGCTGTGCTTGCTCCTGGATATAATTTAGAAATAATGAGGGAAGACAAAGCCAACAGAGGAATATCCTCACTGGAAGAATCACCAAGAACCAGAGACAGGGTCCAGGCAGATGCTAGCAATATCGTTTCATGATCCAACAAATTCCTTTTGTACCATAGGTTATTTTTAATTTTAAAATATACTAAATCACTGGTGTCTCAGCCCCTAGACTAAACATCATCTTAGTGTTTTGCAACATTTCCTGTAGAATATTTGAAAGACACAAATATAAAGGATAAATTGATGCCTTCTTAATCTGATTCCTTTGTTTTTTCATTAAAAAAATTTTGTGGGTACATCGTAGGTATATAATAATTTCATTTGTTTCTTTCCAGATGTAACCACTGTTTTAATTAATTAATTTATTTATTTTGAGATGCAATCTCGCTCTGTCTCCCAGGTTGGAGTGCAGTGGTGTGATCTCGGCTCACCACAACCTCTGTCCGCCTCCTGGGTTCAAGCTATTCTCCTGCCCTCAATCTCCTGAGTAGCTGGGACTACAGGTGCATGCTACCACACCCGACTGTTTTTTGTATTTTTAGTAGAGATGGGGTTTCACCATGTTGGCCAGGCTGGTCTCAAACTCTTGACCTCAAGTGATACACCCACCTCGGCCCCCCAAAGTGCTGGGATTACAGGTGAGAGCCACTGCTCCCAGCCCATAACCACTATTTTGAATGTGCAGTTTTGTATTTGCATATATGTTTTTCAAAAATAATCTCATCACATATTTATGAATTTATAAATCATACATTATTTTGGTAGGTGTAATATCTTAAAACCAAGACAACGTATTGTATATTTCTTTGCAGTCATCTTCTATTTGATTGACATGTGTAGCTCTAGTTTATTCACCAAATGCTAAAGGATTATACTGTATAAAATCCTCTATTTTATTAATTCACTTGTTGTTGGGCATGGAGTTTGCAAATATTTGTTAGTAACAAGTAATTCTGCAATGAGAATTCCAAGTATAAATCTCTTGTGTGTATTGGTAACGTTTTCTAACCAGTGTGCCATGACTTGGTTACAGCCTTGAGTATTATTCACTCAACTCTATGGTTAATATTTTTAATAGTATTGACTTCCTCTCATGATTAGCAGCCTCATTCATTTACACAGAATGCCATTTTGAATGCACATCATCATATGACAAGTGTTTAAAACAGCAGATCTAGGATACATATCTAGATGTAGATTTGGAGAATTTTCAAATGTGTTCCCCTTCCTGGAGCTGGCTGCAATGGTGCATCCAGAGCACTGCACCTAACTCATTTCTAGATATTAGCTTCTATCAGAACTGATGGCACCAGGAGTACACTGCTTGGGCTAGAATCAGGGACTTAATGAATCTGCTGCCAGAACTTTCTGTTCCAAAGCTGTGTGATGCCTGATAATCATTCACTGGCAGTATAGATACCTCTACCATTGTTTAATTTTTCTACACTTAATAGTGAATTCAGGTCACACAGGAGTGCATTTAACTGCAGAAGCAGAATTAGATATGAAATCCTCTATATGCTATATGCTTTAAGCTTTCCAGTTTGTGTACTGAAAGACAACACACAGGAGATAATTTGAGTAAGACAATTTACCATATTCACCATCATTTTGGATTGTATATTTTCAAATTTATGTAAATGGAAACAATTTTTATTCATTTTACTGAAACATGATTTCATCCAATATTCATTGGGATCCTATTTGTTCATATCTAAGATATAATGAAGATGTAGTCATTCTATAATTTCCTATCTATTTTAATCTTTGATGAACATTTAGGTTCTTTTTCTAATTTTTTTCATTGTGGTGAACATATTTTAGTATGGTTTCTTTGTTTATATAAACATTTCTTTAGGGTAAGTGATTAGAAGTAAAATATCTTGGTAGAAAATTCTACATCTTCAACTTTCCTAGATTTTGGCAAATTGTTGCCCAGCGAGTCATACAGATTTCCAGTAGTGTATCTGAGGTTTCCTTCCTCCTTGCCATTACTAACATTTGATATTGGTTTTAATTTTTGAAATCAAAATTAGTGTGAAGATGTATCTCCCTGCACTAGCATTTACTCCCTGATTAAAACTGAGGCATTAGCATACTTCCATAGGTTTACTAACCATTTGTGTATGTTTCTGTGGATAGCTTGTTCATGTCTTTTGAAAATTGTTTCTATTTCACTGTTTATTTCTTATTGATGTAGGTTTTATTTATAATTTTCTATCTCAGGTACATGAAGAGAGTCTTCTACTACTTTGAAATTTTCATTTAAAAAGTACTGACTTTAGTCAATCTGGATATACTTTCGGATGGCAGGAAATAGGGATTATATTAAAAAGTTGCTGTCTAAAAACCCGTTATTCTGAACATAATGCTAATACGTATATATAAAACTAACATATAGATACACATGATATATATGTTATATATTTATGTTATATATATGCATGATTCTGTTTTGGAACTCTCTATTCTGTAACTTTAGACAACCTCTCTATTCATTTGTTGATACCAGAAAGTATTTGTTATTATATCTTGTTAGTAAACCTTGATTTTTTCTTGGCCTACTTTCCCACTTTCTGCTTTTAGTCCAGGAGTGCAATGGAAATGTTTTTTAGTTGCATGCATATACACACACACACTCACTACCACCCCACCCCCACCACCAACAATATGACCACCACCAACAGCACAAAAATTGGAATTGCACCAAATTATAGATTAATGTGGAAACTTTTAACAATGTAATATGTATATTCTTTAAGTTTTTGTACTGATTTAATTTATTCTGTAAATTTTTCCATAAATACAGTAAATGTTATCTTATATCTCCAAGTATATATATGTGTGTGTGCATATCCCTAAGTTGTTTGTTTTTTGAAATTCTATTTTCTGTCTTCTAACTTGCATTGTTTTTTTAAGAAACATGCTGTTTGTTTTTATCCTCATTGTGTAGAGAATATCTTTTCTTTCTGCTGTTTAAGATTTACTCTCTGTATTGGTCTGTTCTTACACTACTATAAAGAACTGCCCGAGACTGGGTAATTTAAAAAGGAAAAAGGTTTAATTGACTCACAGTTCCACATGGCTGGGGAGACCTCAGGAAACTTACAATCATGACAGAAGGGGAAGCAAAACACGTCTTTCTTCACATGATGCCAGGAAGGAGAAGTGCTGAGCAAAGGGGGACACGCCCCTTATAAAACCATCAGATCTCGTGAGGACACACTCACCATCATGAGAACAGCATGAGGGTAACCACCCCCATGATTCAATTACCTCCCACCGGGTCCTTCCCATGACATGTGGGGATTATGGGAATTATAATTCAAGTTGAGATTTGTCTGGGAACACAGTCAAACCATATCAGTCTCTCTCCTTGGGGTTCAGTAACTATAGCCTGATAAATCTTCTGATGGGTATTTTTATTTTTAACTGGCTTGGGATTTGTTGTGATTCTCAAATCTGATAATTTAGATTTTCTTTCATGATTATTGACACATTCTCAGCCAATATATGTTTTTCTATTGTTTGCCTCTTATCTATTCTCTAATTCTACAGCTTTAATTGGAAGTTTATTTATTCTCATTGTAATCTCAATAACCCTTTTTTAGGGGGGTTGTTTGAGCAATGGTTTTTAAAAATTATTTCAGTAGTTATTGGGAAACATGTGGATTTTGGTTACATGGAAAAGTTCTTCAGTGATGATTTTTGAGATTTTGAGGCACCCATCACCTAAGCAGTGTACACTTTACCAGTGTGTAGTCTTATATCCCTTACCCTACTCCCATCCTTGCCCTGAGTCCCCAAAGTCGATTATATCATTTTTATGCCTTTGCATTCTCATAGCTTAGCTTCCACTTTCAAGTGGGAACATACAATATTTGATTTTCCATTCCTGAGTTACTTCACTTAGAATAATGGTCTCCAATTCCATTCAAGTTGCTGCAAAGGCCATTATTTCATTTCTTTTTATAGCTGAGTATTATTCCATGGTGTGTATATACCACATTTTCTTTATCCAGTCGTTGCTTGATGGGCATTTAGGCTGGTTTTATATTTTTGCAATTGTGAATTGTGCTGCTATAAATATGCGTGTGCAAGTGACTTTTTCATATAATGACTTATTTTCCTTTGGGCAGATACCCAATAGTGGGATTGCTGGATGGAATGGTAGTTCTACTTTTAGTTTTCTAAGGAATTTCCATACGGATTTCCATATTAGTTGTACCAGTTCACATTCCCGACCAACAGTTTAAAAGTGTTCCTTTTTCAGCACAGCCATGCCAGCATCTATTCTTTTTTTATTTTTTAATTGTGACAATCCTTACAGAAGTAAGGTGGTATCTTACTGTGGTTTTAGTTTGAAATTCTCTGATCATTAGTGATGTTGAGCATTGTTTCATATGTTTGTTGGCCATTTGTGTATTTTCTTTTGTAACCTCAGTAAATCTTAATCTTTTTTATATTTTCAAACATTTATCCCTCTGTTTTGCATTCAGGTCTATTTCACTTTTAGTAATTCTCACTTCTGTTTAGTTGAACCTACCTGTAACTGCAATTTCAAGGGCACATGTGCAAGTTTTTTCATATAGGTAAACCTCGTGCCACAGGGGTTGTTGTACAGATTATTTCCTCACCCTGGTATTAAGACTAGTGCCCATTAGTTATTTTTCCCGATCCTATCCCTCCTCCCAACCTTCACCCTCTGGTAGGCCCAGTGTGTGTTGTTCCCCTCTGTATATCCATGTGTTCTCATCATTTAGCTCCTACTTATAAGTTAGAACATGCAGCATTTAGTTTTCTGTTCCTGTGTTACTTTGCTAAGGATAACAGCCTACAGCTCCATCCATGTTTCTGCAAATGGCATGATGTTGTTCTTTTTATGCCTGCATCGTATTCCACAGTGTGTCTGTACCACATTTATCTCTATTTTTAAGTTCCTTGATTATATTTTTCTTTGGGGAAAGTTATGCTTTGCTCTTTATCATTTTCTTCCTGTCATTGTTGATGGCATCTTTTCCTTTCTTATGTTTTATATCTCTTCTCTTATCTATTTTAATATTTTAGGAATATTTTCTACTTATAAATATTAGAAAATTATGTTATGTGAATTTAGATGGTACTGATAATTCTAGGAATGATTCTGGTAGCACTGAAACAAAAGACCTTTGTTGTTGTGTACTTTCTACTTTTGAAGTGATAGTTTGTACTTAATAGGACTTTATATGTGGCATTTCTGGACAAGTCCCACCGGAGAAGCACCAAATTAGTTAACTCTGCCAAGATACTCAGGACATTACTGACCTGAGACTGATTTATGTAAATTTCTAGATTTAGAGTAATTTAAAACCACACAGATAGGATATTATAAATTTGAACCCAAATCTAGATGTTAAGTGTGAAATGTATTCAGCAACTTAATTCTTGCATCTGTCTTAGTAGCAGGTATTATTCTATATCCAGGAGCCTCAGAGAAGTTAAATAACTTGCCTAAAATAACACAGTTGATAAATGATTAAATTGGAATGTAAGCATGGGCAGTCCAATGCTGAAGTTTACAGTTTTAACTGCCATAATATTAGTATTTAATAAATATTTTAATCCATTAGTTCCATTAATCTCAGTACCTATTCAATTACTACGTGATTTTTATAAAACACTCATATTTTGTTTGGGGGGAATAATATACAAATATATACTTTACCTGTATAAATGTCAAGAGCAATTTACTTTTAACATGAAAAGGAAATATTGTTTGAGTAAAATATGTTTGTGCCTATCCACTCCCTTTTAACATTTTGTATTTATATAATCCAATGTATTCTTCCTCTTGATCTTCAGGATACTATGAAATATGAAAATGCTCCTACATTTTAAGTTAAAATTTCCATTTTTCCATGATTTTAGCCAGTTTATCTATAATTTCACTAAGAGTTTAATTTGACATGAAGAAAGGTTAAAGCAAATAAACCTTGAATACATTCAAATGATTACATTATCAGTAATTCCATACTTTTTGAATGTATAAAAATACATCATTATGGTGAGTGCAAATAGTTTACTTCAGTCTACTGTATACAAATAAATGCAGAGTAAATAATACAGCATACGCACAGAGAGAAGTACATTGTAAGTTGTAGAAATACAACCAGAAGCCTAGAGACATGTCTTCAAATGATATACTAAAAAACAAGAGTTCCACTTGAGTAGTCAAATAGCTCTTGTACTTCATACTAGAAGCCCTGACTTAAAAGACAGTGCACACATGAGCAAACCAAGTGGAGTTCTTCTGAAAGAGGATAGAGCACTGGAGCGTAAACCACAACATCTTGCGGACACTCCTTAAATAGCAGCAGGATTATGAAACTTAAAATGAAATTGAAAGAAAATAACTGCACAAAAGTAGGCTTCAGTATGTACATAAAGCTGAAAATGGAAAAAGACATTGCTCAGAGAAAAAGGATGACTCAGGTTTAACACATCACATTACCAAGTGGTAACCAATAACACTTAGTTTTTCAATTATTATACGTGAAGGTTGGCCCATATTTTCTACATGCACAATAAGAATAGGTATTGTAAAAAATGTATCGTAAAATAGTTGAGAAAATGGAAGATCAAAGGTGAAAGATTCTCTCAGCATCATAGGAAATCTTCCTCATTTGATATTGTCTATATTTATTTCATAGGAAAATGTGTTCTTATACTTATGAACAATGTCTTAACTGTACCTGTGTCATGGGGTCTCTAAAAAAGATAGGATCAATTTTTGATTGAAGACTCCTTTATTCTAACTTGAATATTGGGACCAACTTTCTGGTATTTTCATTTGAAAACTTTGAAATTAAATATACATTCAGTTTAATATGAAATAAATGGCATTATATTATCATAGATCAAATATTTCTTGTAAAATCAGAGATTTTTTTTCCAAGTTTCAACATCTCTGTGAGATGATATATTTAGATGAGGTAAAACGAGAATTAAATGTGAATTTCCTTGATATTAGATTAGTAATTTTGAATTGGGACAGTGAAAGTTTAGGTTAGCTGTTAATTTATTAATTCTAGAAGTATTTATTAAACCCCAAATACCATTTACTGGAGATAAAAAAAAATAAATAGGGTTAGTCATTATCCTCAAAAAGTTCACAAGCAAATAGGTATGAAAAGCCAAGATAGTTAATTTATAATACATTACAGTTGCTATAATAGTTAAATTTCAGTGTACAGAAAAATAGTTGCATATCTCTAACTATACAGTTTTTTACTACCAGACCTTGCTTATTTTCTTCATGAAATTTTCAAAACATTGTATTAAATATTTCATTGTTCACTTGTCTTTCCATTTAGATTTTAGTCTATAATATCAATCAGTGGGGAATAATAATGTTCAATTAACATATCAAACACAAGATATGTTTTTAATACTACATTCACTTACTTGGTTCTGAAACCAAGCACAAGGTTTCTAATGACTTAAAGCAATCAAGATGTAGGTTTCTGAAGCCACACCTTCTCCTGCACGGCAGTGTGATAGGAGCCACATGGTTATGCCAGTGGAGTCTGTACCATAGGAGAAACACCCTGGAATTATGGATCTGGGGGCTTATATAGAAGTCACAACACAGTTACCACCCTCTCTTCTGGATCTCTCCAAAAAGATAAGGGGAGGTATCTGGTTTACAATCCTTTGGAATGTAGACACATAACTGCAGAAATAAATCTCTATATAATTCTGGACTTCTCTATCTATTCAGACACCCTTTAACATCCAAGTATTGTCATGTAACCCTGGTTTCCAGTAATTTTTCCTCAGAAACCTCTGACCATGCAGAAACTGAAAAAAAATATTCATATTGCTTCTCAACTCTAAGGGAGTAAAAGACAGTGACATACAGAATAATTTAAAGGTATGTGTGGTCACAAACTAACTCCAATTTTTCCCATTCTTCCCTGTCTTATCTTACTGCTTGAAATATCACCAATGAATGTCATTTATTTAGATTGTTTTGCCCGTGACTTGCCTTATACTTAAAAGATTCAAATAAAAATGGCAAAGCAGAAATTAAACTTACTAATAATTTATTGCAATTTGTCCATTTTCACTTGTGACACATGAAGTAAGTGTATATGCACAAAAGCAGAGAGAGACAGAATAAAAGAGTAAAAAAAAAAAAAGAATGATGTGGGAGCCAAATATACTCCCTCTCCAAATATTTCACAAGATTTCCTGAGCTAGCCTATGTGGAGTCACATAAATGTTCCTATTGATATAGATGTATATTTTCCTGTTGATTTTAGGAAATACTCATATACTTTTAATGTCTGCGAAAAAATAGAACCAGAAATAGAATATGGAATCCCAGTTATGCTCCCTCTGTCATGACCCTAGACCATGTTGAATATGACTCTATATATGACCCATATAGAACATGACCGTGGGCCATATTCTGTAGGATTATTTTTCGTGACTCATTTATGAAATTCTAGGTTTGGACTTCATGGTAGTCCCTGATATTAGAAATTGTACAGTTAGACTAGACAAAATTGTGAAGTTTTCACTATGTGCTATTTAAAATAATTTTCCACTCAAATAATGTGTATATATGCTTATATTATTATTAAGAAACAAAGTCAGGGAAAAATTTTCTGAAATGATAGAAACCAAAGTCATTATATTAAGAAACAAATCAGGGAAAAATTTTCTGAAAATGATAGAAAGCTTTAAGTAATGTTCTTTAAGTCAAGTATTGTTACTTTTTTACTATGTATGTATTACACATTTTATAAAACAGTTTGTTATTTTGCATTGATCTTAGTTTTTCAAATTGTGAGCAAGGATCTTGGTAATAAAATTTGTATTTACTCTCCAATGATCCTTTAATTGTTTTTAGGGAATGAATACCATTGCTGATTAATCAGCAATGTTACACCTAAGCACATAGAGAATTACATTTTAATAAACCTAAACATAATGAAATATTTGCTACCACTGTTTGAAGTTACATATTCACACTTAAGAAGTATTATACTCAAGTGAGAATCTTATTAGAAGATTTTACAACATTTAATAAATGTTAAATAATGATATCTTAAGATCGTGAAAGTGAACATCTGACTGTTGTAATTGCAAAATAAATTTCTCTACATGTTAGGGTAAACCATTAATTATCTTTGGCAACTGGTAAAAAAAAAAAAAACAAAAACGAAAACAAATAAACCTATGTAAATTCTTTTCTGTAAGCTCAGCTTCCCTAGTATCTTAAATGCATTATGAAACTGTTTTTTGCAAAAACAGAATTTAAAAAAAAGAAACACACAAACCACACCCAAGCACTTATACACACACACACACACACACACACAAATAAACACATACTTCTACAATGAATCAGACAGTAATTTAGGAATTGTCTTAATTAATTCTAGTTTACATAACTCTCACTTCTCTATTATATATACTATTATTTGATTCGGATGATTACCATTAGGAAAGTAATCAAAAGACAAATTGTTGTAAGCAGAATTCTAAGATAGACCCCAAGATTTTTGGCCCCTGATGTACAAACCCCACAAAATTCTTCTAGACTGAGTATGAGTAATTTCCTCTCATGATAATTTTAAGTTATGTGGCACAATTGACTTTGAAAAAAGGAGATTTTCTAATGCATGCCTGACTTAATCAGAACTCTGCTTTTAAAGAAAGTAGAGTATTCGTTTTCCAGCTGATCACAGAGGGATTTAGAGATGAGTATCATGAGAAGCATTCAGCCAGAGGAAGATTTTCCATTTCTGGCTTTGAAGACAGAAGATCCCAAGGATTTGAGAGCAGCCTCTAGGAACTGAGAATGGCCTCATCTAACAGCCAGCAAGGAAACTGACACCAGTTCTACAATCAGCAGGAAATGAAATCTACGAACAACCTCAATAATCTTGGAAGCAAATTATTCTCCATAGCCTCTAGAAAGGCAAGCCTTCCAATACCTCAGCCTGTGAGACCTTAAGCAGAGGAAACAGCTAGCTTTTGCCTAGGCCTCTGACATTCAGAACTGAAACTAATAAATGGATGTTGTTTTACATTTCTATGTTTGTGGTAATTTGTTATGTAGTAATAGGAAAATGATACAAGAGGAAAAGAAAGCTTGTAGGGTAAACTTCAAAATCTTATTAAATAAAACTTTGTCAGATGGTATGTTATATCAAGTTGGCCAATCTAAAAATGATGATTAAATTAAAACAACGAATTGGTGAAAAGTTATGATTCCCATTTAATAGATTTTATAGCATTATTTTTGTTCAATGCTAGGATGGTTTTGTAATCTATTAATATATTCATAAAATTATATATATTTTAAAACTTTTATCAGTTTTTTCATTTTATATCTAATACTTTAAGAAAATTCTACTGTCCCAACTTGATTTGAAAATTTAAGGGTCGTTGATTAATAGTAAAGAAAGGTAGGAATGGAGTCCTTAAAGATTCACTGGGTTTTGACTCCTTATAGTATTGCTCATGTTATAGCAATATAAAATTTTAGTTGCAATGCATCCTACTACATTTAAATACTGGAGACTGTCACTCACTTTTAAATTGTAATGTAGGATCAAAAAAGTATTAATCCTATTTAACAAAATCACTCCCTAGTTATCTTCTGGCTTCATGTGATGATTTGACTGTCAAGTCAATGGACAATCCTATGTTTAATTTTTGTCCTCTTTTCTAGGAAACATACAAAAGTCTCCTGTAAAACAAAAAAGCACGATGTTTTTAATGCTCATTTTTTTTTTACCTGGGCGTATCAGGAGCAAGTCTTGATTTCAACCAAAATCATTAGGTTTTACTATATGATAAGTAGATAAAAGATTAATATATAAATTTACTGAATGTTAAAATAATGGGTACTAGAATTAAGGGGTATTAATTAACAAAAATGGTATCCACTTTTGTCCTATTTGTCTCTCTCTCTATATATATATTTTGTTGTTTGTTTGTTCATTTGTTTGTTTGTTTTTGGTTTTTTTTTTGGAAACACAGTCTCCCTCTGTCAGTCACCCTGGCTGAAGTGCAGGGGTACAACGTCGGCTCACTACATCATCTGCCTCGGGGATTCAAGCGATTTTCCTGCCTCAACCTTACAAGTAGTTGGGATTACAGGCACCCGCCACCATGCCCAGCTAATTTTTGTATTTTTAGTAGAGTGGGAGTTTCGCTATGTTTGCCAGGCTGGTCTTGAACTCCTGACCTCAGGTCATCCTCCTGCCTCGGCCTCCCAAAGTGTTGGGATTACAGGCGCGAGCCATGGCGCCCAGCCATTTGTCTCCATATTTTGTTAGTTAATTTTCATCATTTATCAGTGGAACTCTAGGGTCAATGTAAGTAAAATCTTTGTTAAACCAAAGATAATTTTAAAGGCTTTCCATTGCTTACTATCTATTAGCATTAAATAATTAAAATAGCTCCTGAAGATATCAAATACAAAATCAGAGCATTGCATATCTCTTATGCAGCAATGAGCTTAATTTTTCCCAAAAGAAATTTTAACTAAGAATTTTATTGTCTTTATCATGTAATATATTCAGATTAAAATGAAAACAACAAAGTGCAAACTAAAGATCATCATCATTTAAAATAGACAATATTATTTTACAATTGCCTAGCTTATTAAATATTTATTAATCAAAAGAATTTTTTCTGCAACACCACAAGTGTTTACTAATAATTATCCAAATAGTAAGACAAATTGAGTGTTTAAAATACCCCCACATCCTACCTCCTGTAAGTTTGTTGTAAAAAGTGCAGGAAAAGATAATAAAACAGCATACTAAATTTTCATCTCCTTCAGAAATAACAATGGGTTAACAACACAGAGTTTTATAAAACTACTTAAACATTTTTAGCTTAGAAATTTAAATTCTGAAAACAGCTTGGCTTATTTCTTTTAGGAGAAAAGTCTCATGCATTTTATCTATGTCTATGTTATTTAATATTCTACACCTTACTTGAGCTAAGTTTCTATTCTGAAACAAAAATTTTAAAAAGGAATACCACTGAGATACTTTGAGAGTGCACTTTGCCAAATATTATTATGCCCTGGTCATATTTGGGCATTATCATTAGTGTTTTGCTGTAGTCTTATTTTCACTCTTTTTTTAACCTTTGTTATGACCTTGGGCATGGATAAGCTCATTAAAAATTAAATTGCTTATTATAGCCTGGCATCACTTTCCACTTTGATCAGAAAGCACAATAGGTTCCTTGAGTGGATTTATCTATAAAATATTCTAGTAATGAGAACAGAAAAGGCAAGTGTAATAACCTTAATGCTGAAACAAAAGCTGCAGAAATGCTACCAAGAGGGTGATAATAAACATTTTATATGGAGAAAGAAACTATAGATTTGTGATACTAAAATTTGGTTTTCTAGCTTGTTAGGTAAGCATCACAACTTGGAAATCTAGTTGCTTATTTTAGTCATACAAGATTATATTCTGCCACTGTACATATTTTGCTGATAATATGCTCATACCAACCAACATCCCTCTCCTCTTCACCCCAGGCTGGAGAGTACCATGAACAACCCTTGAGTAATTATACAAAACAGAAAACAATTTAAGTGGGTAGCATTAACATGAATCCTAAATTGGGTATCTCAATATACAGAAAGCTTTGTTCTTCTTTTTAAAATTCTGAAGCCGTATTTCACAGTTTTGATGGTGCTATAACAATTTAGGTCGGTATAGCTCTATTTCTAGCGTTTTAATATAACTTACAGTTTTTTACCTTTTCAGCATATGGGAAGAGTAATAAAGTAAAAGCAGGATGGATTATACCATACATTTATAGTAATTGTATATGAATTAAAATATTCTGAAAACCTTTACTTGCATTGAAATTCCTCCATATTTACAGTTCATCAACTCATTTACATTTGAAAGTTAAAGGGTCTGCCCTTGGGATTTGATTGTATAGAGGAATATGAAAAGAATTGACAATAAAACCATGTTTATGTCTACTCACTGTCTTTGAATGTATTTATATTAACATGGAGAAAAGAAAACTTTTCAAGTTATTTCCTTTAATGCTGAAATAAAATGTATTCTAATCAGAGTATAAAATGTGCTATTATTTAAATAAAAACCTTAATACTGTTCAACAGAAATTGCTGATTGTGACAAAATGCTTGGACTCCTCAAAGTACATCATGATCAAATCACTACTCTTTTAACATTAAGTTGAGGCCTATCAAACAAGCAAGGCCTACTGTGTGCTTAGGAGTTTCTGAGATAAAAAAATGAATATAAGCTATTATAAATCAATGATGTTTAAATCAAACACTGAGATAAAATGCACTTCTATTATTAATGATTAAATGAATTTTGACTTGTAATTCACTTTGTATTCCAAATATATGATAAAGGAATTTGAGCAAAGCAAATACTTGTCATTCATATATTGCATCCTTCTGGGGCCACACATTTTTCTGGCATGAGTATGTACTTACAGTCCCATGGAGTATTTACTCTGGGTATTTCTTGGCACTAAAATTTGATTTATTTCTAATTTCTAGTAATTTTATTACTGTTGTCCAAAATTTAGATGCAATATGTATTACTAGTTTTTACATACATAAGTAATCGTTTTAAAACATTCAATGTTTATGACATCTTACAGTAAAGAGAATAAAGATAGTCAACTACAGCTAGAGCCAGAGATGTAGATTTGGAATTCATTTACAAAGACAAAGGCCACAGCAGTCCATTCTATGTTCCCATGGAGTTGCTACCTTCCATATATTCACCTATCCTCGTATTATAGTGGAACTATCATGAGTTTTAATTATAAATAATGCTATAACATTTATATTCTTGTTTTATATTTATAGCTTTTTACCTATGGTGGCATTTGCTCCATAAGATATATTAGCAATCGGCCGGGCACGGTGGCTCAAGCCTGTAATCCCAGCACTTTGGGAGGCCGAGGCGGGCGGATCACGAGGTCAGGAGATGGAGACCATCCTGGCTAACACGGTGAAACCCCGTCTCTACTAAAAAAATACAAAAAACTAGCCGGGTGAGGTGGCGGGCGCCTGTAGTCCCAGCTACTCGGGAGGCTGAGGCAGGAGAATGGTGTGAACCCGGGAGGCAGAGCTTGCAGTGAGCTGAGATCCGGCCACTGCACTCCAGCCTGGGCGACAGAGCAAGACTCCGTCTCAAAAAAAAAAAAAAAAAAAAAAAAGATATATTAACAATCATTACATTTCATGGTGAAAACTATATATAGATTCTAGTTCTTTAACCTACTGGTAAATTGGTTAATAAAGCCATTTTATTAGTTTGCAGCGACATGAGCAAAGGAAAAATGATAACATGTCTATTATTTTCTCAATATTGTTACTTTATATGACAGTAGCAAACAAAATCTATTATTACTTGAATTAAGGTATATTTTTGTTTTATTTTAATTTTACAATATGTTTTCTATACCATTTGTCTACATGTCTACTACAGTCTAGAATATTTTATGAAATTAGATGAAATGTACTTAGCCTCTTTTGTAACATGCTCTTTCTACAAGTATAAATTAGTCCTGAGGCTTTTATTTCCCATGTTTTGATTTCAGCAATGTTTTAAGGAGTTGAAGCAACCGGACTGTAGCTCATTTTTCTCCCCTTACCTGTGGGACATTCCCAGAGAAGAAAGGCAGATGACCCAGGCTAATCTTCCTGAAAACATGCTGATAATTGGACCTCTTGGCAAATGGACTAATTATATTGCTATGAGGAGAGTCTTTATCTATGATATGCTTAAGCAGACTGCCTGCAGTGTAGGATTGCTTTTGGAAAGCAAACCTAGAATCATTGGATTTATGAGACACTCTTCTTGGAAAATGTCTTGTAAGCTACAACTACACGAGTTACAAGCAAAATTCTCTTTGTGAGGCATCTGACAAATCTCCTTAGAGATTTCATCCATCATTCCAACCAGAAATCACATGTCCTAAAGCAAAGATCGGTGGTGGTTCCCCGATATCCCAGCCAACTCCCTGCTTCCTCTGTGAATTACCACTTGTTACTTTAGAATTGCTAGAAAGTATTTCATAAGGAATCTGATTCATGAGAATCTGATTTGACAAATCAAACTTTTTTGTGTTAACTCATATATACACATGTGAATGCACATACACATTCACATATTTACAGTAGTATGTTTCTTGTTTTCAACGCCATTTTTCTGCTAACAAAATCTCTTACGTAAAGGTTGAATATGTACATATATAAATATGTGTACATATATAAATATGTACCCTTATGTGCCAAAACTTGTGCTAGGTAACAAATGAGACATTGTAATTAATAATTTCTAATGTAGTGAGTTCTATAGCCTAGGTGCAGAATGAAGAAATATAGAAAAGAGAAACTTTTCTATATTTGATTTTATTTCTAATTTCTAGTAATTTTATCACTGTTGTCCAAAATTTAGATACAATACCTATTACTAGTTTTTACATGCATAAGTATGTACATACTTATGTTTTGTTCCAAATTAGATACATAACATAAGCTATAAATTGACATAAGCTACATTTTATGGAGACTTAGGGATAGTTTATTCCTAGCCCAAATATACTAATAAAGATATCATTACCACCAGTGGGGTTCTACATTTATCAAAAAAAAAAAAGTAGCATAGCCTCTTGTGGTGGGCATTGAAGAGTAAGAAACTTTATTTGAAGATTGGAAAATCATCAATCAATTGCAATGTGTTGGTGGGTCATTTCATAAAATTGTCTCCCATGCAACTGACAAGATAGATAATATATTAAATGAGCCCTTGGTTTTCATTGAAGAAGTCAGGAAATAAAATGTCTCTTAACATTGGCTGAATTTCAAAGGGTACTACAAGATGAGTTCAGAAAAGCAAGTCCTTACAAATACAATTTTAAACAAATTCAATGAGCCTCTGTTTTGGGACTTGCACATTTAAGAGATGTAGCTAATCAACATCTAACTGTGAAAACAAAACTGAGAAGACCATGGTGGGGCAAAATAGAATAAAATCAGTCTCATGGGAAAGACTGAATCAACGTAATGGCCACCATTCCTCTGTTAAATGTTCTAACTCTGATTACATTGCTATCCAGTAAATACTTCCAATTGGTAAAAGTAGTTCAGAGGAAAAAGTCTAGCATACCGTAATTTTGAGTTCAAAGTGTCTATAATTAAAACTAGAAAGAGACTTTTGCTACAAAACTTCGTGTATGGCTAGTGGCACATGGAGTTGATTGGATAAAGGTTTCGGAGAGATGTAATTGGCCAGTGATTGGCCTTGAACACCAAATTCCTGTGGAAAATAGCTTGGGTCCCAAGGAGAGACTTTCTCTATTGACTTTTTTTCATAGGACCGAGGAGGATATCAATAAAGAATCCAGAAGGCAGAGGCAAGGTTCATAGAAAAGAGTGATCAAGGATACTATCCTCCCCCAGAGGAATTTCATAATTGTTGTGGAAAAGTATCTGTTCTGAAACTGTCATTCCTCCCCTTTGTGAACAAGACACCTTGTCAAGGTTATCCTCTATTTATTGCTTGTGTCCTTTGAATTATTTGGTCCTTAGATCAAGATAAGCTACATGCAGGTCTGACCTGGAAAATGTCTTGTGACTCTGGACATTGATCCTGATGCTACACTGGGACTCATGGACGTACTTCCTGCAGGAGGGGTCTGAGCATATTTGCATGTAAATGGAAAAGAAATGACATTCATGACCAATAGGACTATCTATCTATCTATCTATCTATCTATCTATCTATCTATCTATCATCTACCTATCAATCCTTTATCTATCTATCATCTATCTATCTTTCTATCTATCATTTTTATTTTCAAATTTTCATTTTCTCTGTCCCATTGATCTCAAGCTTGGTGTTATATTTGTGGGGGTGAAAAATAATGGTACCTCCAAGGTGTCCATGTTGTAATCTCCAGAACCTGTGAATGTATTACATTACATGGAAAAATAAACTTTTGTCAGGTATTATTCACTTTCCAATACGATTGCAGATATAATTCATTTATGGATCATGGGATGGGGAGAGAATGTTGAATTTTCTAGTTGGACCCATTGTAATCACAAAGGTCTTTAATAGGGAGGCAAGCAGGAGTGTCAGAAGGATATGTGAGGAGAGAAGCAGGAGGGAGAAAGAGAAAAGAGAGAGGGAGAGGAGGGGAGGGCGAAGAGAATGAAGAGGAGAAAGACAAGAGAGTGCTGAAGGGGAAGGGAGTGAGAAAACAAAGGGCAGAAGAGAGAGGAGAAAAAGTGGGCAAGAGATAGGAATGAGATAGAAGAGGAGAGAGAGGGAAGAGAGGAGCAGGGAGGGAGAGGAGAAAATGAGGAGAGGCGAGAGAGGAGGAGAGAAGAGGGGAGAGGGAGAGGTAGAAAGGAGGGGACAGAGAAAAAAGAGAGAAAGGAAAGAAGAGGGATAGAGAGGGGAAAGAAAGGGGAGAGAGAATGGTATTTGAAAATGCTATTCTGTTGCCTCTAAGACAGAGGAAGAAGACAGTAGTCAAAAATGCAGGTGGCCACTAGAAACTACATAAAGAATAAAAATGGGTGTTGCCTCCTTGAACCTCTTTCTAGAGGAAAGGCAGCCCTATTGATGCCTTGACTTTAGGAATTCTGACCTCTAGAATGGTAGAATACTGAGTGTGTAGATAAAAGATTGTGGTAATGTGTTATAACAATGGAAAACTAATACGACTTTCCATTCTCATTCCTATGGTAAATTATACTTCCCCACCATATGATGTCCTTCTTGACAATGTGACTTGCTTAAATTAGTAAAACATGAGCAGAAATGCAATGCCCCTCCAAGAAGCTTAAAAGCTCTCACATTTCTACTGTGTTTTCTTAGGCTTTGTCTGTCACAAGAACAGCAGTGTTCCAGATAGGAACAGCACCATTAACCTGGGCTCCTCAGTGAAGAGTAAAACTATACATGAACCACAGTGGTTCTAAATATGAATGTGAATTAAACCATGCTGTCATTCTTCACTTGCTATAAAGTTAGTTTGGCCAGACGTATAGGATAATTAGGACAGAATGGAGATCTTTCTCCAAATTTTCTGTCTTTACATACAAGATTTATATGCATTGCCTTTCATATTTGTTTTTACTTCAGCACAATTTTCCAAATGTTTCATTATATATGTTATAAACATTTCTTGATATTTTCACTAGATGTTACTCTTTCATACCTCCTTATCTGCAATTCTTGGTACATAAGAATAAAGAAACATGAATTTGACTTTACATAATTTGAAGCCTATGTGTATAAAAATAGATTAGAAACCCTTGCATTTCATTAAATGTCTTTTCCATTGTGCTTGACATTCACACCCTTGTGTAATCCCTTCTACTTGAATGCGGGATGGACCTAGTGACTCACTTTTAAGAAAGAGAATACAACAAAAAGTGATGGAATGCCACTCTGAATTGTGGTACAAGAAGATTATGAATTCATCTTACTTGTTCCAACATTCTCTCTGGGTTCAACCTAGGGGAAGTCGGTTGCCATATTGTGAACCGTCCTATGGAAAGATCCACATAGGCCATGTGGATTGTGGCCATTTGTGGTCTCAGGACTTTACCATGTGGGTTTAGGCTTGGAAGTGAGTCACCTCCCCATTCAAGACTTGAGATGACTGCACCTCTAGCCAACAACTTAATTGCAGCATTGGGAGAAACTCTGAGCCTGAGGACTCAGCTAAGCTACATGTAGATTTCAGATGCATAGAAATTGTGAGATAATCAATGCTATGGTTTACGTTGCTAAGTTTTGGGATCATTTCTTATGCATTGATAAATAGCTAATATATATTTTGGTACCTCAAAGTAGTGTGTTGACATAACAAATACCTAAACATTTGGAAGTATTTTGGGGATTAGCATTGGGCAGAGGCTGAAGGGATTTTGTGAAGCATGTTAAGAAAAGCCTGTTTCTTTGAACAGATTCAGTAGAAATCTTGACATTGAGGAAGTCAATGAAGTTCAAAAGGAGACAAGAATGAGGAACATGTTTTTGGAAACTGGAGGATGGGGGATCTTTGTTCTAAAGGGATAGAAGGCTTAGAAACAGTATTACCTTCATGAACATGGAAAATATAAAATGTGGGGTGATCTAGCTCAGGAGATTTCCAAGCTAAGTATTCAAAATGCTACTTGCTTTCTTTTTGATGCTTATTCTAAAATGTGGAAGGAGAGAAATAAATTGAGGGAAGCACTGTTAACTAATGGTAACTAGGG
Source organism: Rhinopithecus bieti (assembly GCF_001698545.2). Classification (NCBI taxonomy): domain Eukaryota; kingdom Metazoa; phylum Chordata; class Mammalia; order Primates; family Cercopithecidae; genus Rhinopithecus; species Rhinopithecus bieti. Next base: position 1,453,497 of record NW_016807296.1, read on the forward strand.
GTTAGTTTTGAAATTTCTCAGCCTCTCCATATTGCAAAAGAGGTGAACATTAACAAATGGCTTTTGAATAAATTTCAAATCCAGGTCACTCCCACGGAAAATGTGAAAAATGTTTGTTGTTTTAACCCACTACATTTTGGGGTAATTTGTTATGCAGTAATGAACGACTAATACAATCATTCAGCTGGTGGCTCTATGTGACCAGAGGATTAACTATGCTGTCAAATTCCTCTAAAAATAATCATCCCTAGTAGTGTCTAATACTAAGAATCGAAGAATGCTAATACCTTTGCTTAAGGTACCATATCTCATCACCTCAAAAATCACTTAAACTCTCGCTCACTCTCTCCTATTTCCTCTCAGAACCAAAGCTATGATTCAAGCATGGATAGTTAGATCTAAATGATTAGTTTTTGTCAAGGTGACCGTGACCAATAAAATATCTTCCCTCTTGTTTCTTACAAGATGAACAATAAGAGGTGACTTAAACATTTTTCTCATATCTCATGAATGATAATAATTTGTTCCATATAAAGTAAAATCAACTTAGTACAAAACGGAAAGTTAAATCTCATTTTGCCCACTTTCTCCCATGATTACATTCTTCCATTTACTCTTAGAATTCTTCCATTACTCTTAGGAAATTTTTACAGTTCCACATGGTGTAGTTGGGACTCACTGTAAAGTAATGTCTGGTTTATACTGCAGACAGGCCTTCTTGAAGCTTTCTTCTGACTGGAATGTTGATAAGAATTTTCCATTAGTTTGGGAACGTGTGCTAACCACTGAATATAAATATAGAGGCATGGAAATGGAAGGTGATGAATAAGGGGAGTTGAGGTCAAGGAATACTGTGGAGTAGTATCAATAGGAGCAAAATGGGAATGGGTGGGTAACAAGGTAGCTTTCATTTGGCTTGAAAGAAATTCCCTTATTTTTATGAATAACTAAACACAAAAGTAAGAACTAAGGTTCATACTTTCTGCATTCCAGCCCTGTAAGGACCATTTCATCACATTTTATCTTTCTTACACTTTTATTCAGGTTTTCATTTTTTCTACATTCTAGAAAGAGATTGTTCCAAACTAAGATCTGTTTATGGCATTATCTCCGGGGGGTGGAAATTAATAAATGAAAGATAATGAATAATGTACAACTGCAAATTTCTTACAATTGGGATGGAAAATGCAAATTAAAGAAACAGTGGAATCTGCTTTTGACCAAGATGGAATAACTGGCACCAAATTTAACACAGCTCTGTCCCCTTCTCCCTAAAACAATAAAAATAAAAAAGAAAAAAAAAAAGCAGTGTGTGTGTGTGCGTGTGTGCATACACATACGTATATATGTATTTTTTAAAGTCAATCCCAAATATACTTTCTTTTTTACTTTTTTTTTTTTTGTCAGGTTCTCGCTCTGTCACCCTGGCTGGAGTACAGTGATGCTCGTGACTCCTCAACCTCGTGAGCTAGAGTAACTCTCCAACCTCAGCCTGTTGACTGGCTGGGATCACAGATGCCCAGTCCCATCCCAGCTAATTAATTTTTATTGATTGATTGACTGATTTTTATTATTATTTTGTAGAGACAAGGTCTCACTATGTTGCTCAGACTGGTCTCAAACTCCTGGATTTTAGCAATCTTCCCACTTCAGCTTCCCAAAGTGCTGGGATTACAGGTATGGGCTACTATGCTTATAGCTGCTCCAGATCCTTGAAGTCGACTAAATCATTTTTCCAATTCCTTACTCTCCCCTGTCATAGAGTTATACATCCCTAGCCTTGCTGGTGAGGCATCATTGGAGAGAAGGTAGAAAATGTGTCCCTTACCTACTGACTTTGAGCTTAGTCATTTGACATGGTTTTATCAATATTTATTAGCAGTTTTGAGGTGAATGGAGGCTTAAATGAACTTGATTGGGTTGGAATTGCCTTTTCATACCTCTGAATTCCTTGATGAGAAGAATGTCTCCCTGGGTAGTTTTTGAATCTAGAAAGAGGGTACCCAAAGAGCATACCTGTAAACAATGACAAGCTCAATTGATTTCAGCTGAGTGCAGCAGAGGCACACTTGACCTATGGCGGTCAGTAAGACAAGTATACGTTGTTGTTAGCCATTGACAGGCTGGGATGGTTGGATATAGAAAATTATCGAAGAAATGGCTCATACAATTGTAACATCATTTCATTATGTTGTTTTATCTTTTGGGCATGCCTCTCTTTTGGCTAAATTCTTATTTTATTAAATTCTATTATTCTGATGTTAACTTTATCTGACAAAGAAATTCCAACCATAGATTGATTTTGGTTCATATTGACTTGGGTAGCACTTTTTACATAACTTTATCTTCTGCTTTTTTGGCATGGTGTTATTTTAAGTATTTTTGTCTTTTGGGCAGCTCTTGCTTGCTTGTTGTTATTGGGATGGTAGGAGTAATTTTTGTGCAGTCTTCCAGTTTAGTATTTCAATGGATGAGCATTAAAATTATTGAGATTAATGTTGTATTAAGTGTTAGTTTTACTCCAATTTTAATGTATCTCTGATTTTCATTCTTTTATGTTTTCATGTTTCTATTTTTTTCATTTCTCCAATGTTTTTTAAGGATTCTTTTTCAATGTTTTGTTTGCTTACAGATTGTTTTTTTTTTTTCTCTGTAAAACTGCAAAACATAAACAATAGAGTATCTTTAAAACAGTCCAATAAAAATGTTGATCACCTGGGAACAAAAATTAGTCTGAGAGTTGATTCTTTCCTTTTTTTGAGACAAGAGCCTCACCTGGTCACCCAGGCTGGAATGCAATGGCACAATCTCGGCTCACTGCAACCTCCACCTCCCAGGTTCAAGTGATTCTCTTGCCTCTGCTTCTTGAGCAGCTGGGATTACAGGCACGTGCCACTATACCTGACTAATTTCTTTGTATTTTTAGTAGAGATGGGATTTTTGCCAAGTTAGCCAGGCTAGTCTCAAACTCCTGACCTCAAGTGATCTGCCCACCTTGGCCTCCCAAAGTGCTATGATCCAAGTGCCACTGCACCTGGCCTGAGAGTTGATTCTTAACAACATCATTTGGAAGCCATAAGTCATTTAGGACACTGTGAAGAAAGAACTGAGAAAAAATAGCTGTCAATTTAAAATTCTACATCAAAAAATAGCTTTTCAAGTTCAAAAGAAAAATTGGAAAAAATCAAACAAACAAAGCTGATGGCATTTATTAGCAACAAACTTTCACTTAAAATAAACATGAAGAATACATTGCAGATATAAAGAAAGTGATCTCAGGTGCAGGGATTGGGTAAAGAAAATATTCCTAGACCAAAAACAACAACAAAAACAAAAAAATATAGAAATACCTGGAATGCATATGTGGAGAGCTTGAGATCGAATTAAAGGGTTCTAAAGGATCTAGTTTTGTTCACAAAATGTAGATATGCATGTATAAAATATGCATGTGAAATTCAAAAAGTGGAATGTGAAAAAAATCATTGTAAAGTTAATAAAGACTTTAAGAAAAGTAGAAACACAAAATTTTAGACAAATAGTACATATTGAAGTCATAGAAACACTGTCAGCGTACCAGTAATCATATGCAGTTTATATGGTCTAAATGCCCTTTACAGTGGATGGTTATGAGACTGAGTTAAAAAATAATAATACTGGTTTTTTTCTGCTTAGAGACCTACTGGTAAGTAAACATACAGAAAATGTGAAAGGAAAAAAATGAAGAAAAAATAAACTGGGCAAATACTAATTAAAAGAAAGTTGATGTAGTCATATTAATATCATACAAATGGGAATTTGAGGCAAATGTCTTAGTAGACTCACAGTTACTTGCTATGTATTAATAAGGCCTTTTAAAACCAGAAATATGTAATATTTTAAAGGAGGTGCCCTTAATATCATGGTTTGAAACATATAAATCAAAATTTTATAGAACTTTATGGAGAAAATGACTAACCCACTCGAATATTGAGATATTTCAACAGGCCTCTCAGTAACTGATGTATAGAGACAAAATAGCAAAATGCAAATCAAATTTTTTCAAAACACAATAAAATTGCTTTGTGATTTTAAAATATGATATCCAGGGAAAAAAATCAAAATGAAATTGGAGGACTGTTTGAAAAGAATCATAATGAAAATATGTGATATCAAAATTAGTGAGTTGAAGCTTAAGCAGAACTTAGAAATATGTGCCCTTGAATACTTATCTAAAAATAAGAAAAGCTGCAAATTACTGTGTTAAATATCTGCCTTAGGCAGTTCATAAACAGTACAGCAATAAAAACTTTGAAAAATATGAAAGGAATTAATAAAGATTAAAGCCGGCATCAATGAAAAATATATTCAACAGAGAGTGTGAACAAAGTCAAAAGTTTGCATAGGCATGGATGTCATCAGAGCTTTTCACATTTGGTTCTTATTCTGCTTCCAGGCATTTTCCACCCTATTGAATTCAAGCATGGCTCTGCAACTTATTTTGACCAAGAAATTGTGTGCAGAAGTAACTTAGGATTTCTGTGTGGATTCTTTGGGGCCTACTTTTCCAGTCGAACCCTGGTGGCCAACAATGATGTCACCAATGGAGAGTGTTCCATCAGCTTCCAACCTGATGAGAGGATCTACAATTGAAAAAGAAACGAAGAAGCAAACAAAAACTCTGGATCACACTAAGTTTGAGGTATAAGGAAAAAAAAAAAAACACATTTCAAACCACTAAAAGTGTGAGATTTTATATACCTGCCACATAACTCAGCCTATCTTGTTGGTTCTTTGAAAATAATAATAAAACAGACAGTCTTGGCTAATCATAAACACACACATACAAACACACAAGCGTGCACACACAAACAATATGTGGATATATTTTTAAGGAAGAAAGAAATAATATACATGATGTGGATGTTAAAATATACTTTAAAGAGCTTTAATGACTGTCATGCCAGTGAATTTATAAAATAAAATAAAAATTAGAAAGGCTCTAGCAAGACTGAGTCAAGATTGACTCAAAATCCTTAATAGTTCTCTACCAATTAAAAATTTCAGTCAGTATTTTGAAATCCTTACACAAATGAAACACCAGATCCAAGTGACCTTAAAAGTAAGTTGTATCAAATAGTAAATAAACCTGACATTACATAAACTCTTACAGAAGTAAAGGAAGGAGCATTTGTTACCTTATTTTATAAGGTTAACGAAACCTTAATACCAAAACCTGACAAGGTAAGTGATAGGAGAAAGAAAATTACTTACCATGCTAGTCGTTAATACGCAGTACAGTATTAGCAAAATGAATCCAGTAGTAAACTTAAAGAAAAGACAAAGCTTACATAGTTGGGTTGATCCCTATTAACAGACAAAAGGAGGAAAACATAATATATGTTATTTTCCTGAGAGAAAAAAAGGCTGTTAGTAAAAATCTTTATCAATTTGTGATTAAGTTATTAGAAATTTAAAGCAAAATGCCCTCAACTAAGGGCATCATAAAATAATGAAGTAAACATAATTTTTATGGTAAAGTATTAAAGCAGTTGCTTTTAGACCGGATACACTGTCATCACTTCTTTTCAACATTGTACTTGAAGCCCTAACCATGAAAATGAAGAAAGAAAGAAAATTCATTGAAAAATGAAGTAACGAAAGCATGACTATTTTCAGATTGTCTTATTCAGAAACTCCAAAGAAACCATGGGGAAATTCTAAAATTAATACATGAGTTTGCTAATTTTTCCAGATGGGTGATCAATGTGTCAATCACAGTTTTATACACAACAAATAATAATTTTAATGTAAACTAAAATGATCATAATACCTATACTAAAATTAAGATATGCCAACTCATAACAGAGATTACTTTTTAGTATTTTATTTATTATTTTATATTTTATTTTAGATATGGTTTTCTTGCTTCTTTGCCCAGGCTGGAGTGCAATGGTGCAATCATAGCTTACTATAGCCTCAAAATCCTGGGATCAAGCTATTTTCCCACCTTGGCCTCCCAAAGAGATTATTTACTTATAGAAAATAAGACTTTATTAAAAGACATTGATGCAGTTATAAATATTGGGAGAAGGTTATGATTGTGATTGCAATATGGTGAAGTTGTCAGTTCTCCGCCAATTGATCATAGGTGAATGCATTCATAATCAAAACCTCATGGTATTTTACTTTAGAATTTATTAAACATAGTCTAAAATTTATATGAGAGAACAAAGGACAAGAAATAGCCAAAACTTTCCTGAAAAATAAAGAACAGGAGTTACTAACAGTATTAAGATTATGTGACATTGCGGCAAGAACAAGCAGACAGAAGATGTTCAGAAGATGTTTTAAGAGTGTATTTTCGGCCGGGCGCAGTGGCTCAAGCCTGTAATCCCAGCACTTTGGGAGGCCGAGACGGGCGGATCACGAGGTCAGGAGATGGAGACCATCCTGGCTAACACTGTGAAACCCCGTCTCTACTAAAAAATACAAAAAACTAGCCGGGCGAGGTGG
>NW_016807296.1:1462736-1472700 GCF_001698545.2 Rhinopithecus bieti
ATTATTTTTCTCGTATTTTCTTTCTAGCTATTCCATCTTAAACATTTCTGGAAGAATTTCTCACCTCAATTTACCAACTCAGTAATTTTCACTTTACCAGTAGCTCATGAGAATTTTAATTAAAAAATGAGCTTTGGATAGCAGATGTAAGGTAAGCTGACATAATGTAATTTGTATTGCTAACATTGTTTGAAAAATAATCATTTGTCAAAAAGAAAAGTGATATGATTAAATTTATTCTTTGTCAAAAAGAAATTTAACATGTCTCAATTTCTTTAAACCACTTAGAAAAATTAGACAGTCACCATAAATTTCTCCATATCTTTAATTATCACAGAAATTTTAGAATTATCTCATGTATTTCATGATGTTCTTTAAACACACACACAAACATTTTATACACACACATATATGCACACTGAATATTTTTAATCCTAATGACAATTTTTCTGAACTATTAAAAAGTAATTCCAAAATATTATGTTTGAATCACTTTTAGATGAGATCCCAATTAAAATTATACTCAAGTGCTTGAATATATATATTTTTAATTCACACAAAACAGATCAGATACTTTAAGCATTTCTTGAAGTATATTCTATATTTTTTATTTTTTAAACATCATATGTTCTTACAATGCTAATTTCAAAGAACTACTTTGAAACATAATTGTACAATTATCCTTTAAAACTTTGGAAAATTCACAAGCAGAAAAAGAGATAGAGTCACTTAGATTTTCCCTATGGCTTTTCAACAAAGTTACTTGTAAATATCTCTCCTGATTGTGGGCCACTGATTATCTCAATAGCCTCAGCCAAAACCTTTGGACTTCTCTACTGCTATCTTAATTATAGCAATAATTCTTATCTGTTTCACAGGGGTGGTGAGAAAAGGAATTAAATTCTTGTTTATAAAATGAAGGAGAAATGTACAATTAATAAAATCAAAACCATTTTAACTATTATACCTTTTTAAAGATATTCAAATTATCAGAATATCAAAATCTATAAATGAACATCAAAATAAAATTTATGTATAATAATTTAATTTATATTATGTGCATTCTGTATATGTTTTCAACTATAGACATTTTTTCACCAGACCATAAGTTTCTATATGTAGCGCATCATTAACATTAATTTTAAAAAATGTTTACATTAAATGATTCATATTTTAATTCAGCATTATGTTTTGTGTGCTATAAAGCAAACAAAACCTATCATTTATATATTTGGAAATATTAAATTTTGTTGTGGGTTTTAGTGAGATATATTTCAGGTTTATATTTTCTATTTAAGATATATAGCTTTGCCCTCATAATTGCTTAACTTTAAATGCTTAAATACTCAAATAATTATATATTGACTAAAATGGCAATAGTTTGATTGGCTGTCTCAACTGTACAGTGAATAATTAAGCATAAAATTGGCTTTCAATATACAGTATCATATCAGCTTATTACCTAAATACAATTTTATTTTGAATCAGTACTCATATTCATTTCAACTTTACAATCCATTACAGCACACTGCGTATAGTAGGAACTCAACACATATAATTTGAATAAACCAATTAATAAAAGCTGATAAGAAATGTCAGAACTTTGGTTATTTTGTCAACTAAGAGGTCAATTAGAGTTCCTGTTTGATGGATACAAACAGCTAATTAAAGTAGCTATTTCCATTTATATGATACCACCTTGATAATTTGGTACTAGATAAATATCTTTTCAATTACGTTTTCTCTGCTACCTTCTCTTACGGCATTTCCGAATCACAGGCCATGCTGTAATCTATTTCTATTCAATGCAGATTTTGATGAAACATCTCAGTATCATGGACTTGGGTATCTCCATTTTACTAAAACTTTTCAAGGACACGTTTAAACGTGACACAAATCCCTGGTGAACTCACAACTTTTCTGTTTATAATGGCAATAAAATCAAGATTAAAAGATATAGCACATATTTATAGCTATACTTCGAACATTCTGGGAAGAACATCTTGACACTGAATGTTGCCGGCACATTTTGCATGGGATGAACAAAGTATGTCACAGGTAACTGTTTCTATTCCAAATCTCTTTTGCACTGTCTCCATCCATGAAAAGTGGTCATAAGGGGCATCTTTGTAATTCATATACTCAAGAGCTTTAGTTTAACATTCAGTTTACAAATTAGATTCTACTTAGATTTGGGTCAGTTTTATGTTTGGTCATATGAAGGCCAACTTTTGTACCACAGAAAAGAAGAGATCAGGTGGGATTTGAACTAGGAAATCCAAGATGCCCTAGTTTCCAACCTTTCCTTTTATCTATAAGGATCTGACCATTTCATTAATTTAAATTCTTCATTCTGGTTTAAGCAAAGGTGAAAGTACAACTTTAGCTAAAGGGTAACTGTACTTAGTTTGGTATAGATTCACTTACATGGTATGCAGAATATGAAAATGAATACAGCAATAATAATCACTTTGTTATTGCAAATTTTCTATGCAACTCAGGGAAATGCTTCAAAAGAAGGATTCTCAAGGTAATTTCTANGAGTATATTTTCTTCTCCCTGAGTAGTAAGGATTTCTTAAATCAAATGTAAATAGCACAATGAAAATATTGATTGCCCTGTCAGTATTAAAATGTACACAGTTCTTTTCACTAAAAAATATGTACAGAAGGGCTGTGGTGTAGTCATACTGTCATTACACTAATGGTTTTAGAGTGTAAACTTATGCAACCATATTGTAAAACAATTTAGAAATCTCTTGTGAAGTTGAACTTTTATGTACCTTATCATCATAAAATTTCAAGGACAAACCTTACAACTGGGTACCAGGAGTGATGTTCCCATAGATACATCAATCAGAATAGATAAAAATATCAGCTGCCTCAATTTTCATTAATGGGAGAATAATAGAATGAATGGTTAAATTATGGTAGAATCATACCATCAAATATTATTTAGCAGTACAAATGATTAAATGCATAAACATTATTGATTCTGAAAATACAATATGAATTTAAAATTTTATAAAATAGAGAATTCCATTGTATAAAGGACAAAAAGGCAGATAAACAATTTACAGATGATAAATAGATCGGCAATAAAACTTTGAAACCAAGAAAAGAAGAATTCATGATATGATGACTCTGAGATTGGAGGAAGAGGAATGAACCCAGATCAAATGAATTTAAGGTTTAACTAATGTTCTAGCTCATCATCTGGGAGTGGAGTACATGTATGTTAATTGTATTAAAATGTGTATTCATGTGTGCATGCAGGTTTTTTTTTTTTTTTTTTTTTTTTTTTTTTTGTTTGTTTCTTTTTTTGTGTCTCATTATGTTGCCCAGGCTGATCTGCAACTCCTGGGTTCAAGTGATCCTCCCACCTCGGTCTCTGTAAAGGGTGGGATTACAGGTGTGAGCCACCGTGGCTAGCTCTTCTTTTAAAACTATGACAAATTTTACAACATTAGTATTTTTTTTTTAGACAAGTCTCCCTATGTCACCCAGGCTGTAGTGCTGTGGCATGATCATAGTTCACTGCAGTCTTGAATTTCTGGGCTCAAACGATCCTCTCGCCCCAGCCCCCTAAGTAGTTGGGACCTCAAGTGTGCGCCAGCACATCTGGATACTTCTTTTTTTTTGGTAGAGAGGAGGTCTTGTTTTCTTGCCCAGGCTGGTCTTGAACTCCTGAACTCAAATGATCCTCCCACTTTGGCCTCCCAAAGTGCTGGGATTACAAGCCTAAGCCACCACACCTGGAGAATATTTGCAATTTTTAAACTTAGAAAGGTATATTTATACATGTTATGCTTTTCTCCTAATGCTTACACCTATCTTTTTTTGACCTGTGTTTCTATGTTTCTCTTACCAACGTTAAAAGTTAATAATTATGTTCACTCCCCAAGTAAGCTTAAAAACTTTACAAAACTTGTACGTTTTCTAGTATTCCCCAAAACTCATGTTTATTTTATGTCATTGTCTATTTATTAAATATTTTTCTTCCAGATGTATTGTATGTAGAATAAATGTTCTGAGGTCTGGAATGCCTGGAGTCTTTTATGTAGCACCTTTGCATTTATGATAGTGTGAAACGCTTTACTTGTGGTAATTTAGGAGTATTACTTCATTTTTTTCTTCCATTCAGTGTTGTAGATGAAAAAGCTTATGTTGATCTTATGTTCCTAACTTTTATGAGGACTATTTTTGTTTTCTTTCTGGGAGATTGTCACTGATATTCTTTAATTTCACTAGCATGTGTTCAGTGCCAGTTATTTCTTATTTTTCCTTTTGGATGTTTCTGAGCCAGTCTTTTCAGTCTAAGTTGTATTAGCCTTATTTTTGAGCCCTGCACGTCATCCTCTACATTTCCGCATCCCCTGTGTTTCGCAGTCACAGTGGTGGACGGTGTCCTGGGTCTTCTGGCAGCATCTCACCTCAGATATCAATTGCATCTCTCAGCTTTTCTGCCGTCAGGAATTCGCTTATACAGGGTGCCTGGAGCAGACAAAAGTTTAAGGACCCAAGACTCTGTTCTGTGGCCTCTGTTCTCACTCGTAAGTGGGAATTGAACAATGAGAACACATGGACACAGGGAGGGGAACATCACACACCGGGGCCTGCCAAGGGGCGGGGGGCTTGCATTAAGAGAAATACCTAATGTAGGTGACAGGTTGATGGGTGCAGCAAACCACCGTGACACGTGTATAACTATGTAACAAAACTGCACGTTCTGCGCATGTACCCCAGAACTTAAAGTATAATAATAATAATAATAATAATAATAATAACAACAACAACAATAAACCTCAAGACTCTATCCTTGGAGACAGTGGATACCTGTTCTAAGTTGGGCCCTCAGAGTCTCCAGCAGGAATCCGCCACCATTGCTCAATAACAAGCCATTTTCTCCTGAGACAGCTTCATTCAAGTCTTCACTTGTGCTTCCTGGAATCACCTACATGAGGTGGTAGTGTTAGGTGCTGTTTCTGGGGAAAATAAAACTGTGAAATTTACATTATGTCTTTCTATACATCCGGAAGCTCTACTGAATATTATTTCTATAAATACTGTCTCCTTTCTATTTCCATTCTTCGAAAGCTCCTGTTAAAGAGAAACTGTTTCTTCTAATTCTATCCTTGAGTAATTATTTTTCTCGTATTTTCTTTCTAGCTATTCCATCTTAAACATTTCTGGAAGAATTTCTCACCTCAATTTACCAACTCAGTAATTTTCACTTTACCAGTAGCTCATGAGAATTTTAATTAAAAAATGAGCTTTGGATAGCAGATGTAAGGTAAGCTGACATAATGTAATTTGTATTGCTAACATTGTTTGAAAATAATCATTTGTCAAAAGAAAAGTGATATGATTAAATTTATTCTTTGTCAAAAAGAAATTTAACATGTCTCAATTTCTTTAAACCACTTAGAAAAATTAGACAGTCACCATAAATTTCTCCATATCTTTAATTATCACAGAAATTTTAGAATTATCTCATGTATTTCATGATGTTCTTTAAACACACACACAAACATTTTATACACACACATATATGCACACTGAATATTTTTAATCCTAATGACAATTTTTCTGAACTATTAAAAAGTAATTCCAAAATATTATGTTTGAATCACTTTTAGATGAGATCCCAATTAAAATTATACTCAAGTGCTTGAATATATATATTTTTAATTCACACAAAACAGATCAGATACTTTAAGCATTTCTTGAAGTATATTCTATATTTTTTATTTTTTAAACATCATATGTTCTTACAATGCTAATTTCAAAGAACTACTTTGAAACATAATTGTACAATTATCCTTTAAAACTTTGGAAAATTCACAAGCAGAAAAAGAGATAGAGTCACTTAGATTTTCCCTATGGCTTTTCAACAAAGTTACTTGTAAATATCTCTCCTGATTGTGGGCCACTGATTATCTCAATAGCCTCAGCCAAAACCTTTGGACTTCTCTACTGCTATCTTAATTATAGCAATAATTCTTATCTGTTTCACAGGGGTGGTGAGAAAAGGAATTAAATTCTTGTTTATAAAATGAAGGAGAAATGTACAATTAATAAAATCAAAACCATTTTAACTATTATACCTTTTTAAAGATATTCAAATTATCAGAATATCAAAATCTATAAATGAACATCAAAATAAAATTTATGTATAATAATTTAATTTATATTATGTGCATTCTGTATATGTTTTCAACTATAGACATTTTTTCACCAGACCATAAGTTTCTATATGTAGCGCATCATTAACATTAATTTTAAAAAATGTTTACATTAAATGATTCATATTTTAATTCAGCATTATGTTTTGTGTGCTATAAAGCAAACAAAACCTATCATTTATATATTTGGAAATATTAAATTTTGTTGTGGGTTTTTAGTGAGATATATTTCAGGTTTATATTTTCTATTTAAGATATATAGCTTTGCCCTCATAATTGCTTAACTTTAAATGCTTAAATACTCAAATAATTATATATTGACTAAAATGGCAATAGTTTGATTGGCTGTCTCAACTGTACAGTGAATAATTAAGCATAAAATTGGCTTTCAATATACAGTATCATATCAGCTTATTACCTAAATACAATTTTATTTTGAATCAGTACTCATATTCATTTCAACTTTACAATCCATTACAGCACACTGCGTATAGTAGGAACTCAACACATATAATTTGAATAAACCAATTAATAAAAGCTGATAAGAAATGTCAGAACTTTGGTTATTTTGTCAACTAAGAGGTCAATTAGAGTTCCTGTTTGATGGATACAAACAGCTAATTAAAGTAGCTATTTCCATTTATATGATACCACCTTGATAATTTGGTACTAGATAAATATCTTTTCAATTACGTTTTCTCTGCTACCTTCTCTTACGGCATTTCCGAATCACAGGCCATGCTGTAATCTATTTCTATTCAATGCAGATTTTGATGAAACATCTCAGTATCATGGACTTGGGTATCTCCATTTTTACTAAAACTTTTCAAGGACACGTTTAAACGTGACACAAATCCCTGGTGAACTCACAACTTTTCTGTTTATAATGGCAATAAAAATCAAGATTAAAAAGATATAGCACATATTTATAGCTATACTTCGAACATTCTGGGAAGAACATCTTGACACTGAATGTTGCCGGCACATTTTTGCATGGGATGAACAAAGTATGTCACAGGTAACTGTTTCTATTCCAAATCTCTTTTTGCACTGTCTCCATCCATGAAAAGTGGTCATAAGGGGCATCTTTGTAATTCATATACTCAAGAGCTTTAGTTTAACATTCAGTTTACAAATTAGATTCTACTTAGATTTGGGTCAGTTTTATGTTTGGTCATATGAAGGCCAACTTTTGTACCACAGAAAAGAAGAGATCAGGTGGGATTTGAACTAGGAAATCCAAGATGCCCTAGTTTCCAACCTTTCCTTTTATCTATAAGGATCTGACCATTTCATTAATTTAAATTCTTCATTCTGGTTTAAGCAAAGGTGAAAGTACAACTTTAGCTAAAGGGTAACTGTACTTAGTTTGGTATAGATTCACTTACATGGTATGCAGAATATGAAAAATGAATACAGCAATAATAATCACTTTGTTATTGCAAATTTTCTATGCAACTCAGGGAAATGCTTCAAAAGAAGGATTCTCAAGGTAATTTCTATTGAAAACCTGCAAAAGTAATCTTTCTCCTGCATTTTTAGGTTAAAAAATGAGTTTAACTAAAAATATGCCCCACACAGGCATTTTCTCCTAGTTTGAAAAATGTACTTAATTATCTTTAGAATAAGGATATTTTCTTTCAAATCTGCCCCCTGAGGTTCACTCACTTATTCCATACTTGTCACAGAAAGGTCAGGTCTCCCTGGTGTTTGTGGATACTTGGTCCACAAACTTAGAATGTTTGAAAGTCAAAGAAGAGAAAGAAGATGAAAATATTATTTCTTCCTTATATAATAGCTCTTTTCCTCTTTTTTAAAAACAAATTTATCTCAAAATAAAGTACAGATTATTTTCACTTATTAAATGCTCAAAATTGAAAAAAGAATTTCCAACTGTGAAATTATACGTTATTAAACAATTCACAAGGGCACTCGATTAACTGTGAGAAACCAATTTAGAATGAATCACCCCAAAATCGTTATGTTGAAGAATAATACTATATTACTTAATAAAATTCATTTTAACCCATGCCATACAATCATAAATCTGGGTCAAATTATTCAAGAAAATATTGCATAATTNTTAAATGCTCAAAATTGAAAAAAGAATTTCCAACTGTGAAATTATACGTTATTAAACAATTCACAAGGGCACTCGATTAACTGTGAGAAACCAATTTAGAATGAATCACCCCAAAATCGTTATGTTGAAGAATAATACTATATTACTTAATAAAATTCATTTTAACCCATGCCATACAATCATAAATCTGGGTCAAATTATTCAAGAAAATATTGCATAATTGTTATACTATATTACCAGATTTTTTTTTTTCTAAATTAAAAAACTAAAAGTTCCTAAAATTGGCAAGTTAGAAGTAAGAGTTGTCACTATCTAGGAAACTTTCCTTACCCCTTGCATAAGTCATCTTTATTGCCTGCTAGTTATAGATGTTAGAAAATGACTCTGGCCACATACACAGAAAATGAATTTAGAAATTTATAACGGGGTCACAAAAAACAATGCGAAGCCTAGAGAAGTAGATTCTGAAATCTCACTAGAATCAGGAAGCAGAGGTTAAACAGCTCAGCACAGTATGGTTAGAATGCTTCTACTGTCATGGCCATTACTGTATATTTGTCAATGTCACTCCTGTTTTCAGTTCTAATGGAGATGCCTGAAGAAACCTAATGCTGTGGCCTCTTTGTCTCCCACCGTCTGGTGTCGTCACCATGGGTGATGGCATTTTATCGGCTCCTTCTCTATCCTTTGCCAGTGCCCTAGCTGAGAGGAGATGCCCGGATTCAAAGTTCACAGTGTGGATTTTTTCTAAACAGAAATAGCCCTTATGTACAAGAAAATGTCCACTCCAGAACTACATTTCTCTTTCTGTCTCTCTTTTTTTTTTTTCATAGCACACAAATCAGTAGGTTTGGGGATACTAAATTTGTGGTGAATTTAGATGGCCACCTAGAATGCTAGTGTGATCATTCCTTCATTTGTTTGTCAAATTTGTAATTAACTTACAGAATTTTAAATAGGAAAAAAGAAAAAGGGAGAGATGAAGAGTTGCTTGATACTTAAATCCCTTGTGTTGGTTGCTGACAGCAGTTGCCTAATATCACCTCATTCCTTTCTGGACAGAACTTCGGGATTTTGTTCAGGGTCTCAGCAGTCCTGTGACTATTGCCTGAGGAACACAGAAGGAGTGCCAGGTATATCTAGCATCTGTGCTTTCTTTATGTCAGCATGGCATCCAATCATTTATAGGTGTTTCTTATTTTTTTAATATGGGCAATATCTTAATAACCAATGGCCCTACTTAGAGTTTCAAAGTCTTGCTTATTTCTATAGATTTTACTTCTGAGGGTCCCTAACTATCTACTTTTTTCCTGATGTCTAGATCCTGCATGTAAGCAAGAGAAAGAAAAGAGAGAGACAGAGACAGAGAGAGAGCGAGACAGAGAGGGAGATGATAGTTGGGAAATGTAAGTATCTAATATCACAGAACAGTTATTTATTAAAATGGTATTAATTTTTCTACCCTTTCCTAATATATTTTTTTATTTATTTATTTTTATTATACTTTAAGTTCTAGGGTACATGTGCATAATGTGCAGATTTGTTACATATGTATACTTGTGCCATGTTGGTGTGCTGCTCCCCTCAACTCATCAGCACCCATCAATTCATCATTTATATCATGTATAACCCCCCAATGCAATCCCTCCCCGCCTCCCCGCCCCATGATAGGCCCCAGTGTGTGATGTTCCCCTTCC
>NW_016807297.1:0-271 GCF_001698545.2 Rhinopithecus bieti
GCAGGAGTAGCTATACTTACATCAGACAAAATAGATTTCAAGGCAAAACTTGTAAGAAGGCACCAAAGGATCATATATAATGATAAAGGAGTGATTCAGCAAGAGAGTATAACAATCATAAATATATATGCACCCAACACTGGAGCATCTAGATATGTAAAGCAAATGTTATTAGAGCTAAAGAGAAAGATAAACCTCAATACAATGAGAGCTGGAGACTTCAACACCCCACTTTCAGCATTAGACAGATCTCCCAGACAGAAAATCAACA
>NW_016807298.1:0-675 GCF_001698545.2 Rhinopithecus bieti
TAAATGGATAATTTCCTGGACACCTACACTCTCCCAAGACTAAACCAGGAAGAACTTGAATCTCTGATTGACCAATAGTAGGCTCTGAAATTGAAGCAAGAATTAATAGCCTACCAACCAAAAAACTTCCAGGACCAGATGCATTCACAGCCAAATTCTACCAGAGGTACAAGGAGGACTTGGTACCATTCCTTCTGAAATTGTTCCAATCAATAGAAAAAGAGAGAATCCTCCCTGAGTCATTTCATGAGGCCAACATCATCCTGATACCAAAGCCGGGCAGAGACACAACAAAAAAAGAGAATTTTAGACCAATATCCCTGATGAACATCGATGCAAAAATCCTCAATAAAATACTGGCAAACTGAATCTAGCAGCACATCAAAAACTTATCCAACATGATCAAGTGGGCCTCATCCCTGGGATGCAAGGCTGGTTCAACGTACACAAATTAATAAACATAAACCAGCATGTAAACAGAACCAAAGACAAAAATCACATGATTATCTCAAGAGATGCAGTAAAGGCCTTTGACAACATTCAACAACACTTCATGCTAAAAATTCTTAATAAATTTCGTATTGATGGAACATATCTTAAAATAATACGAGCTACTTATGACAAACCCACAGCCAAAATCCTACTGAATGGGCAAAAACTGGAAGCATTCCCTTT
>NW_016807299.1:0-2039 GCF_001698545.2 Rhinopithecus bieti
TGGGTGAGTGTAGCAGCTTCAGGAGCAGACTGGTGACTTGTGCGTCCAGGGCCAGATACTTCTCGGTAGACCACCAACACAGGGAATTTCTAACAGCCTGTGGGGGCCTTTTCTCACCCCCTCTCACCCCAGCCCTCTTTTGACCCTCATTCCTGCAGTCTCAGGGGAGGTGCCACCCTGTCCCCCTGCTGCAGGGATTCCCTGATTCATTCATGCAGTGACATGCTGAGGCAAGAGCTGGGTTTCCCACCTCAGCACTCTTTTGGGCCAGGTAATTCTCAACTTGGGACCAAAACCTCTGCTGTGACCTTTGAGTCTGGAGCAGCAAACAGAGCAAAGCCTTGTCCTCAGGAGCTCCCCTTGGGGATGACACAGAAAGTGATGGCAAGGATGGTGGTCACAGTGGACACAGGAGGATCTGGGGAGGCTGGGGAGGCTGCAGTTTCAGAGAGAAAGCTCTCTCCTGGAAAGCCACTCTCCTGGTCCCACAGAAAGAGACCTCGTTCCAAACCTAAGAACGATGGGGCTGGGATGGGGCCTGGGAACATGCCTTTCCACAGACCACCCGGGGTCTGGTTCAGGGGCCACACTTGGAGAAATACTCACCCAGACCTCTAAAGAGACTCTCAGAAGAAAGAGAAGCCAGGACTTAGGGAAGGCAAGAGCCCCCCCCCCCCCAAAAAGGGGATGTGACCACAGCCAAGGCAGGGACTCTGGGGGTCGGTGACTGGCCCATCCTCACAATAAGGGGCCCAGTGTGGGAACAGCCCCCCACCACCGCAAGCTCTGAGTCTTTGTGCTCCCACAGGTTTGAGGCCAGGATGTTGACTGTGATCCTGTGTGACCTGGGGTGAGAGACAAGACACTGCGCCTCCATTTCCTCAGCTTTGAAGGCAGACATCACCTCACTGGAGGGTTTTCTAAATGTGAGGTTTGGAGACAATGTCTGGCACACACACAGGAGGCTCTCGGTGACTGCTGGGTGTCAGGATCATCACCAGTGCTTTTCCTGTTCTCGCCTTCCTCATGGGGAGGAAGTGCCAGACCCTCTCCTGCATCGTCCTGCAGGCAGGGGCCAGGATGAGCTCCTGGAGCTCTGCAGCTTCCACAGCAATGAGCAGATCAGACCCTTGCTGATGACACTGTGGGCCCCTGCATGACAGGAAAGGGCACTGAGGGTGGACCGGCCACACCCCCTCCCATGCTGATTGGCCTCAGGGCTCAGGAAGGATTTTGCAGAGCAACTGGGTGGGTTTGAAAAGAGAACTTGCAAATTACCCATCACCCCCCAAAGCTGCCTGGCCAGGGGCCTGAGAAGCCAGCAGGAGGCTGTAGGTGACAGCCATGTCAGGGGCTGAGTGAGAGGGCAGGAACAGAGGACCCAGGAAAGGCCAGCCTTTTGTCACTGGCATCTCAGGGGGTATCTGCCATAGCAGGGCACAGTGTCCTGAGAGGCAGCACCCATCCCCAGGAGATCTGGCACCTCACTGCTGCAGGGCCTACACCCACCAGGAGACCCTCAGCTCTTCCCTACCACTGCCCTAGAATAGGGGAGCCAACAAAGACCCCTCTTCCCACCCAAAATATTTCAAACGAGTTAGAGACTCACTCCTGGTCATACCAGCCCCTGAGAAGAGCCTGGGTTCAACTCTGAGACAGAAGACCTAGAGTGTAGGTCAGTGTCTCACACACCAAGAGCTTTGCCCCCACCTAAAGTGATGGGAAGCCATAGGCTCTGGCCAAGGGGTCTTGAAGGGATGTCTGGCTCTGTGGGAAGGGGGTCTCCACATGGCACAGCTGGGGTGCAGGTACTGGCAGAAGTACAATGAGGCAAGGCTCCCCCATAAACAGGCCCCACCTGGCTCCTCACAGCTGGAGATGGAAGCCTCGGAAGGAAGTGGTTGGTCCAGCCTGGAGAGCTGTGGGGCAGGTAAGAGTTGAGAGATTTTATGGAGAGCCTGTGGGTTGGCAGGTAAGAGTTGAGAGATTTTATGGAAAGCCTGTGAGTGGGGCAGGTAAGAGTTGAGAGATTTTATGGA
>NW_016807300.1:0-1625 GCF_001698545.2 Rhinopithecus bieti
TCTCCAACTCTATTTCTGAAACACAAAAAACAGTTCAATTAAGCCAGTCTTACCAGTGAAAGAGTAACAGAAAGGGGTAGATTTTTCCAAAGTGGTCTATTGTTTTTCTGTCATACTATAATAGATTTTCAGCATATGGTAGAATTCTATTTCATAGAAGATAAATAGTATTCTGACCTCAAAACCTAATATTTTTTAGTCCTAGAAACAAATAGGCAGTAACTTCCTCAAGTAGTTTCTTCAAGAAACTAACCTAAAATGAAATTTCACAAGGCAAGCAAAGGTGCATTATCTATTACCTTCTGTGTTCACAGCATCCTGACTGAGTTGAAATTGGGGAAAAATAAATATGGAGACTTTTTACTATAAGGATATTTATTGTGAAAGTAAGTACAAGTTTTCTCTAAAGCCCCTTTCCCTATAAAAACTCTAAACTATAGAATTTATTAAGGCGAGGGATGAGGTGGATGAGAAGGTGTGTGGTGGTATTTCAGTGAATTTATAAAACTAAAGCTTGATCTGGTTAAAGTCAAACATGGCCATTATGCCAATATGGCTGTAATAATGGGGAATTCTTTAAATACAAATCATAATTTTCAGTGGCAAAAATTAATGAAGTGCATTCGACTCCTTACCAGCTGACTCTGGGCTCTGATTAACTTACTGATTTTTGTATTAGGGAAAGAAAATCAGAAACTGCATTTTTTTTGAATGAATACAAAGAAGAAAGTGTTATTTGGAGGGTTAAGAAATCTCTATTTGGTCCAGTGAATCAGTGTGGGTATATTTCATTGCTGCGAATAATAACACTTTATGAATTTCACCATAATTGTTTGAATTATGAAAAATTAATTTCAGTTCTGAGTACAAGGATTGGATGTTTCATATAGCTACATCTAATTCTCCTATCATCTCTCAAGGTAGGTATTATCTCATTTTTCAAAGAAGAGGAAATTAAGCTTCAGATATCCTCAAGGTTATATTGTTAACAAATCTTAATGAGTGGGATTTAAACCCAGTTCTGTCTATTTCAAAATCCACGTCATTTCTAGTATTTCATGTGTCATCTAAGTACATAATTTTTTGGCTTAGTCTGTTTGTATAAACTCAAAGTTAAAATTCACAAAGGTGAAATATGCGTCATTGAGTGGTAACTTTTACAGTTTTTGCTAAAGGACAACTTCAAAATGGCAAGTAATCTAAAATTTAGTTTATGATTTTATTTTTTTGTATATAAAAATACAAAAGACATTCTTGAATTTTGACATTCTTAAAGAACCTTACTTTTCTTTGCACAACTACCCAATCACACCCTGGAGTTCTATTCCATTTTTCTATCAAATATATCAATAATCTTTTTATAGTAATGACCTGCCTATATCCTGTTAATCTTTTTACCCTTTCTTTCAAAATCCAAAACTTATCTTGGAAATAATAATTTATTTATTTTTATTTTTATTTATTTATTTTTTTTATTATACTTTAAGTTCTAGGGTACATGTGCATAACGTGCAGGTTTGTTACATATGTATACTTGTGCCATGTTGGTGTGCTGCACCCATCAACTCGTCAGCACCCATCAATTCGTCATTTATATCAGGTATAACTCCCAATGCAATCCCTCC
>NW_016807300.1:5560-41121 GCF_001698545.2 Rhinopithecus bieti
TTACCTGTCTGATTCTTACTTTGGAAGCTTCCTCTCAGGGGTGTACTCCACCCTGTGAGGTGTGGGGTGTCAGACTGCCCCTAGTGGGGGATGTCTCCCAGTTAGGCTACTCAGGGGTCAGTGACCCACTTGAGCAGGCAGTCTGTCCGTTCTCAGATCTCAACCTCCGTGTTGGGAGATCCACTGCTCTCTTCAAAGCCGTCAGACAGAGTCATTTGCGTCTGCACAGGGTTCTGCTGCTTTTTTTGTTGTTGTTGTTTAGCTGTGCCCTGTCCCCAGAGGTGGATTCTCAGTTGAAAATGCAGAAATCACCAGTCTTCTGTGTCGCTCGCGCTGGGAGTTGGAGACTGGAGCTGTTCCTATTCGGCCATGTTGCTCTGCCCCCCGGAAATAATAATTTTTTTAAAAAGCTAATAGGTGGCAGTCCGTTTAAGGGTTTCCAATCCAAAAGAAAGACTGATAGAATGTTTTCCTCTCATGTAAGAGAACTCTTAAATGGGGCCCTTGGATTTCATAAAGCTCTCCAGAAGTGTATGCTTTATTTTGTGGTTAAGCGGCTAAGTCCCTTTTTCTGCCAATAGGTTCCATATATTTTATTGCATTACCAAGGGCCTCATGACTGAAAAGGAAGGTTAAAAACTCCTTATTGTCTTAGCAAAAGCTTGATTTTCTCTTGATAGTGTCTATATAAATAAATGGAACAGAAAATACTATGAAGGCTAGTTGCACCTTATCAGATGAGGGCAAAGTATTTTCGCTTTAAAACCGTACACAAACTACATGCATGTTATAATCATATATACATTTTTTCCTGTTAGGACAAGTTGTTTGAAATTAGCTTACATCCTGAGGTAACCCCAAGTTATTGGGAACAAGACAAAATTTCCTGGAAGAATCCATTATTATTTTGAACTAGAAGAAAGGTTGAGGTGAAGTCTATTTTATACTGAGATATATAGGCAAAAGTTCCGTTGATATGAATAAAATGAAAAGAAAAGATAATAGGTTGCCAGTTTGTTTAAGGGTTTCTAATCAAAGATTCAGCTAGGTGCCCATCTGTGTTATCTAAATAGCCACTTCCCAAATTTAACTTTGAACTGGAACTTAATGACAGTTTTATAATGGAAATGACCCCTAAGTAGGACATACAGGTTTTTTCCTTGCCTCATTAAACCTGGAAGAGGTGACTCTTATGAATCTCCCTCTGTTATCTTCAATAACACAGTGACTTAATGTCATGTGTGAATAAGACATTTGCTTAATCCATCACACTGGAAAGTATTTTCCCCAGATGATACTAATTTCAAATTATACACACCCTTTTTGTTCCTAAAGACTCTAGTCTATCACTTACACAAAAGTTAGTTCCTTTCTAAGCCTAGCAGTTCAAAGTGGTTTGCAAAAAACTTCTTTTCTGAGCACTTCAACAAAGATTGCAGTGAACAGTGACTGCCCAACAGTGAGGTATCCTGGTGAGTTTTCATGTCATTGGCATTGGTGTTTTGAAACTGGTAATTCTCTTCCTTGTTTCATTTAGCCTACAATAATGATCATGCTCTTCCTAGACAATAAATGGATTTTGGATACCAGTTTTTAGAAATTGGAGCGTTTTTATTTTGTTTAATTTTACCTGTTTCATTAGGATACACTCATTCCTTAATCCTAGAAATAAAGACATTACCTTTTTTTCATTGTCTTACATTATATTCTGGAGTCCAAATTCTGCTTGTTTATGGGGTAGCATTTGGAACCCTTATCTTGTGTTCTAGTGGGTGCCAGGTGTACAGTTTTCTTGGACATCTTATAGATTTTGTAAGACTAGATTGTGGTCATCTTCCCTGTGCACCAGGAAGCACTTGTGACATTTCATTCAGATCCCTATGTATCCAGTTCTCTGTATAATTGATGGAATTGTTCTGACACATCTCCAGTGACCTTTGCTGGATTCTTACTATACCTTTATCAGAGTCCTCTATCTCCACAGTTCTCTGGAGACAGAATGCACTATAGATATACAGAGAGAGAGAGAGAACGCTTCAGATATCCAGAAAGGAAATTGCCACAAATCAGGCCTATTCTGTGGATAGGTATGCAAAAAACACCTGTACCAGGTGTACATTTTTTCCTACATTTTGATTTAACAAGTTTGAGTGGTCTCCTGTATAGGTCATTCTTGATTTTATTGCAAAAACAACTTTTAGTAAAGGAAAATACACATCCTTTGTACAAGTTTGCTGTCCCCTGTAAGTAGGAGAACTAAGTTTATCTTTCCCATTTCAAAATTTTCCCCATGTGATTTTTTTTCTCTGACCATGACCACATCTGTCATAAGAACAAATAAGTAAATCTTTGTAAGAAAAGTAGCAGTGGATTTAATTTCAGAATATATTTACATTTATGTACATTATGTAACATCAATCTTTTCCTTATTGTGCTCTTAAATTTTTATTTCTGACAATTACACGGAAACAAAATCCTGAGATGAATTATAAAATCATTTTTTTAAATTTATGGAATTATTTTAGTATAACTAACCAAAATTAGCCAAAATATGTACCTATGAATAATCAAACATGGGCCCATGAAAAATCAAATATTTGGAAGGTTTAACTCTTAAAGTAAGATTATTGAATTACTTTAATAATATTTCCAAATGCCTCTGCTTATAATGTTTTCAAAACGTTTTTAAACCTTTTTTATCGCAGTCTAGTTTTATTGAATGAACTGGTTTCTGCCTGTATGGATGATACATAAATATGTAAACTAAAGGGCAGCTCTTCAATGGCATCTCAGGACACTGTAAAAGCAGAATGTTTCCTTTACCCTTGACTTATGTTAAGTATTCAGCTCGGGTTAGAGAAATGGTTGTTTGATTGCCTGCCCTATTTTTCTTTGCCAGAGTAGATAGAGTATGCTTATCTATTAAAAGCACTCCAGAGCAACATTAAGCCAGGACACCTGTGGAGCTTGTCAAGGCAGGTTCTCAAACAGGTCACTGGTTGCTGGAGCAGCTTCAAGATCAGAATAACAAGCACTCTTTGGTATGGGTAACAGGAGTTTCAGTGCCTTCCTGTGGTCTGTGAAGAAGAGAAACTTAACAACAAGGAGAGGGAAAGGGAAGGTATTCATTTTCCCATTATTTCTGAATCGATCACTAATCTATAGCTTTATTTATAAATCCATGTACTAGTGCTAGTATCTACAGCAAACTATATTATAAATGTTTGAACAGAAGGTGTGTAACTTTTAAGGCTTTGATTTTTCTGAAGCTTGAAGACAATATGTGACATCGATTTATGGCAAATTGGGCTTTAATTGCCACCTCAAAACTTCTTTATAACAATGAAAAAAATGAGTGACAGGCAAACTTGGGATTATATCTTACTTTCTTTATAACTGCTATGATTTTGGAATTGGTAGAACCTCTGGAAAATAAATCTTTTTTTTTAGGTCAGTAAAATGTTTAAAATAGGTTTCTGATAGTTTTGAAAAACTATGATGTATAACAATTTATGTTTAGATCCTTTAATTGGAAGTGAGGCAGCAGGATGAAATAAATGCTGAAGGAATAGAACATTACAAGCAATTATTCAATGCCTAGTGATGAAATCACAGTGAGAAAAATATAAAAGGTCCGTAATGGGCAATATTGCTTTAAAAAAATTGATTTTTTTTTTTAGCTTAAAAGTCAGGGATTTTATTAAATAGTTAAATAGTATTTTTTTTCCTATTAGAACAAAACTCCTCATTTTCCTATGTGTCATTTGTAAAAGCTAAATGTAGGATATTGAGAAATAAGCTAGGAATCAGATAAGCTTATACTTTAGCTTCTTGGTACAAAATCAGTCATTATGTGGGGGGCTATAGGCATCATCCATGTATTTCAGAGGCATTTTATAGTCATTAGAGACAATATTATTTTTATTAGTCTTTTATTATCTATTTTAATTTTTAATTTTTATGAGTACCTAGTAGGTGCATGTATTTATGGAGTACATGTGATATTTTGATAGTCTTGTAATGCATAATAATCACATCAGGCTAAATGGGGGTCTCTATCACCTCAAGCATTTGTCCTTCCTTTCTTTGTGTTACAAACATTCTTTTACTTATTCTTTCATTTTTTAAAAAAAAATTTTCTGGCAGGGGACGGAGTCTCGCTCTGTTGCCCAGACTGGAGTGTAGTGGTGCAATCTGGGCTCACTGCAACCTCTGCCTCAAGGCAGAGACAATAGCTCAAGGCTGAAGCAATTCTCCTGCCTCAGCCTCCCGAGTATCTGGAATTACAGGCACCTGCAATCATGCCCGGCTAAGTTTTGTATTTTAGTAGAGATGGGGTTTCACCATGTTGGCCAGGCTGGTCTTAACCCTGTTGATGTAGTCGCCCTGTTGTGATAGCAAATATGAGATCTTATTCATTCTAACTATATTTTGTACCTATTAACAATCCCTCCTCCACCCCTTTGCAGCCCCTGGTAACCATCATTCTATTCTCTATCTCTGTGAGTTCAATTGTTTAATTTTTTGCTCTCACTAATGGGCGAAAACGTGAAGTTTGTTTGTCTTATGCCTGGCCTATTTCACTTCACATAATATGCTCCAGTTCCATCCATAATGTTTCAGATGACAGGATCTCATTCTTTTTGTGGCTGAATGGTATTATACTTCATTGTGTATATGTACCACATTTTCTTTATCCATTAGTTTGCCGACTAACACTTCTGTTGCTTCCGAATCTTGGCTATTGTGAATAGTGCTGCAATAAACATGGTAGTACAGATCTATCTTTGATATACTGATTTCCTTTCTTTTGGGTGTATATCTAGCAGTGGGATTGCTGGATCATTTGATAGTTCTATGTTTAGTTTTTTGGGGAACTTCCATACTGTTTTCCATAGTAGCTGTACTAATTTACATTCCCACCAGCAATGTGCAAGCGTTCCCTTTTCTCCACATCGTCATCAGCATTTGTTATTGGTTGACCTTTCAATAAAGGCCATTTTAGCTGGGGTGAGGTGATATCTCATTGTAGTTTTAATTTGCATTTCTCTGCCATTGGTATGTCTTCTTTCTTAGACCTTTTGCCCATTTTTAATCAAATTATTAGATTTTTTCCCATTGAGTTGAGTTCCTTATATTTTCTGCTTATTAATCCTTTGTCAGATGGATAGTTGGCAAATATTTTTTCCCATTCTATGTGTTGGAAGGCAACATTATTTCAATAAATGAAATCATATTCACTATGATGTCTCCAAATTACCTGTAACCAACCTTTAATGTTGGTATGAATTGAAGGAAAAAGAGAAAAGGATAATTTTCAGCATTAAATTATTTCTCAAAGGTTTTGCTCTTGACTTTTTAATAAATTGTGAATTTCTAACAGTCAAATTATGTTTAATGAAGTTGATGACTTCTGAAGAAAATACATATTTGGTGTGTGGTAGGAGAGGAAGGAGAAACTGTAGAGGATTCAAATGTAACAACAGTTTCTCTCCAGAGTGAAAACTCCCCAGATTAATTCTGAATCTGAGAGTTTGTTTTTGATAAACTCAGAATAAAACTGTTTCTTTAAATATCTGAATATAATTAAATGTCAAATTGAGTTTAGAAAATATAATACCCCAAAAAGTTAAAATAAATATTATATTCATGGTATATGTCCGGCAGCAGAGGTGTAGACTTGCTAGAACCTAACTCTGAGGCAAGGGCTGTAGCTGGCAATTGACATAACCAGGATCTCCATTTTCCCTCCTGCTGGAGGCCTGGATTCTTGTCAATGGTAGATAACACATATGATACCATCTCTTTGAATGTGCACTGCTATGTTCCCCAAATGTGTGTTTGCAGAGAGTTTGAACAATAGAAACAATGAATGTAATAATATTTTGGAAAAGTAATCTTAGCCATACCAAAAAGAATATAGTTTGAGAAGTTTTACGGTCTTGCCCTTCACAGCACAGATTTGGAGTGAATTCAAACAGGGCTTGACTCTCAGCCTGTTTATTGTGCCTGCCACTTTGGGAAAGTCACATAAACTCTCCAAACTTCATTATCCTCACTTGGAAAATAGGGATAATGTTATCTATGCTGCCCTCTATAGGGCTGTCATGAGGAATAAATAAAATAGTATATTTAAATGTCATGTCCACAGTCCCTATATATTAAGTGGTACTAAAGAAAGCTTATTGGTTGCTGTTGTTTGTTTCAGCATAGAATTGATTTCAAGTCCAGGTTCCAACACAAACTAGTCTGAGACGTTCATCTTGGAGTATTTTTTTGCTGCTCTTTCCACTTCTAAAGATTGTCCTGAAAGACCAATAAAGTATCATGCTCCTACTTTATAAACTCTACCTTTTCAAAGAAAATGCTAGCCATACATTAATTTATTAAAAATGTTTTGCAGACATGCATTGTGCCAGATGCTATAAAGCGCCAGGATAGAGCTATGCTGATATCTGAATTCCTTACCCAGGGAGCTTGCAGTCTGATAGGGAGACAGAAGAACAAATGGCCATTACAATGAAGAATGAAAAGAGATGAAGGGAGGGATAAAAACAGTATCTGAGGAGCCTCGGAGGGAAGACTTTCTAGATGTGGTCAACCTGGAGCTGAATCTTGAAAGATGAGAGGAAAGTAGCAAGGCAAACAAGCGGAGAAAGGATATTCAGACAGCAAAATTAAGAAATCAATTGTAAGCATGAGGTATTCAGAGAAATATAGGTAACTATATTGCTGGCATATAAATGAAGAGGCAGGAAGTAGCAGACAATGGAGGAATCTTCTTATAAACATGAAAGAATATTCATGATTTTTGTTACTGTTATTATTATTAGCACCAGATTGCATGAAGAATAAAATCTTATATTTGGGGTTTTATAATAGAGATGGAATGATTGACTCTTGCCACGTTCACTGAATTCAGTGGTGAGAGACAAAGCCTCCAATCCTGAGTCTTATATCATGAATATTTCTTCATCATTGACAATAAGGAAAAAGAAAACTTAGGCAAAAATATGTGCTACATTTCAGAAATAGTAAGTCAACTACATGTTGAAATCGCCATGTTTCACATGTAGTCTGTTAGATCAGAATCTTCAAAAACGATTAATTCTCTAAGCATTCTGCACACACACACAAGTTTAGATTGTAGCTGAGAAATTGAGACATAGAAAAAGGGTTTGTTGTGTGAATCCTTATCCATCACCGTGGCATAAATTTTCCATAATTTTCTTTCCTGCTTCCATGTAAACTCTAGAATCTTCTCTGTTTTCAGAATATCTATATTTTCTCCACTGTATACAGTGGTTAATCCTTGGTATAGGACAGCAAGAGTTAAATAAATTCTCCAGAGTTGAGAAAATTTGTGAGATAAAATTCCAAAGTAACTATAAACATCCAAGTCCAGGCCCTCATGCAGTCCAGATAGCGTTATTACTGATAACGAATGAAATCATCATATGTTCCTGTTAATTGTTAATTCTCTGTGTTATTTGCTGTCAGGAGACTAGAGTTATACCGATCAAATTATCTCGTTTACTTAATCATTTAGAACTATTTCCCTTCCTAAGCCTTCTTCCAGCTCACTATTTCTCGAATTTAGAGCTCATGCTGGAAAAGGGAGAAATAGGAAGAAATTCTGATTCATAAATAGCCTTGTGGAATTAGTTATTAAGAAATGTTCAAAATGTAGAGTTTTTCAATCTTACAGTCTATAAATATTACTTCTAGGGTCTCACCTGAACAAGAAACATGCACACACTCTCATAGAAAAGACGATTCAAGTCTTGTTTTTCAGGAACCTGTGCTGATCACTCTATTCAACTGTTTTGAAAATAATGCTTAATTATATTTTTCATTGCAACATGTCTATATACAAAATCTGAGTACTCAATCATGGAATAAATGAAGTTACTATGTTGCTTAACCCATTGTTTTTTCTTTTTTTTTCTTTTTCTTTTTTTTTCTTGAGACGAAGTCTTGCTCTGTCGTCCAGTGCAGTGGCGTGATCTCGGCTCACCGCAACTTCTGCTTTCCGGGTTCAAGCAATTCCCTGCTTCAGCCTTCCGAGTAGCTGGGATTATAGGTGCCCACCACCACGCCTGGCTAATTTTTGTATTTTTAGTAGAGACGGGGCTTCATCATCTTGGCCAGGCTGGTCTTGAACTCCTGAACTCATGATCCACCCGCCTCAGCCTCCCAAAGTACTGGGATTACAGGTGTGAGCTACCGTGCCTGGTCTAAACAATTCTTTTTATGTTGTTTGACCAAGTGCTTTTTAGGAAAACAGTTGTTGTATGGGATGTGGGAAAAAAATGTTGATATTTGAATATGGCTCTTACAAGCTGCATCTTACTATCACAATTGAAATATCTTCATATATGCCACAATATCCCCAAGGCTCACCTTTTTTCATCTATAAAGAGGGAACGATGATATCTAAGATGGTTGCTATACAATTTAAATGGATAATGAAGGTAGTAAAGCTTTGTCAGTTGTGAAATTTTCCATATTTCAGTGTTGTTTTCCCCTGGTTGTCGGTGGCAATGTTCTTTATACAACTAATGAAACAAAACAGAAAAGAAGAAAAAGTAAACAATCCAACTTTATGTGGGAGCTTCTCAGCCAAAGATCCGCGGTTATCTGGGAATAATTCTTTGTTCATATTGACATGAAAAATAGCTTCTGATGATTAACAGTTCCCACTGCTCTGATTTATGCCATAAAATCTGTATACTTATCTAATGCAGGAATATACATTAAGTGATTGAATAGCAAAGTTTTGAGCAGCAGATGGGAGGGAAAGATCATATTTAACATAATAACACAGGAAGTTCCTATATTCACTGACTTCCGTGAAATCCTATCAAATGCAGCTAGTAAGCTATTTTCTTCCCCTCTAGAGCCAGAGTAGTATTTAAATCACCTTTCTAGGTAGTACGTGACAAACAACAGGAATAAATTCAGTTCACCAACAAGAAATGTGCAGATAAAAAATACAACTGGGAAGACAGAGGTCATTCGTAAAAGAGGATCACTATTTTGAAAAACAAGCATTGCAATTCTGGAATTGCTTGCTGAGCTATGGGAACAAAGGCTGTTACAGCTGTTTCTGTAGGAAACTGCTACACTCCTTACCAGAATGGGTGTAACATTTTGTAATTCCCAACAGCAACGTATGAGTGATCCATTTTCTCTGTATCTTTGTCAATATTTTGTGTTGTCACTTCTTCTTATTGTAGACATTCTGATGGGTATGTAGTGTCATCTCGTTGTTTTAACTTGGATTTTCCTAAGAGCTAAAAATATTGAACATTTTTTATGTCCTTATTTGCCATCTATATATCTTCTTCAGTGAAATGTCCCTTTAGTCTTTTGCCCATTATCTCACTGGATTTTTGTTTTGAGTTCCTTATGTATTTTTAATACTAGTCCACTACTCCTTGGTTTGTGGATAGCTGTCTTCTCCCTTTGTCTTCACATGGTCTTCCTGTGTGTGTGTGTGTGTTTACTAATTTCTTCTTATAAGGACACCAGTCATATTAGATTAACGCCCATTCATATGACTTCATTTTCCCTCAAATACCTCTTTAAAGGCCCTATCTCAAAAAATCAGCCACACTTTGAGGTACTGTGGGTTAGGACTTCAACATGTAAATCTGGAGGAGGCACAACCAATTTAGTCTATATCATGTGGTTTGCAAATATTGCCTTTTCATCCTCTTAACAGAGTCCTTCAGAGAACAGTTTCAATTTTGATGAAATAAAATTTATCAATTTCATTATGTGGATTGTGGTTTTGGTATAAAGACTAACAACTCATTGTGTAGGTGCCAAAGTCTTCACTGGATTTTCCTATATGGTTTTGCCGTTTTTTTTTTTTTTTTTTTTACTGTCTTGTCCTTATGGTTTTACCTTTCCCATTTAAGTTTGTCACCATCCTGAGTTGATTTTTAAATGAGATTCATTTTAATTTGTATGAAATTCTCTATCTCATTTTGGGTTAGATGTAATGGTTTGTGCTTTGGAGAAATAGGCCCGTTTCATCTATGTTGTCAAATTTTTGTGAGTAAAATTGTTCCTAGTATTCCTTTATTACATTTTGGTGACTACAGTGATAGACAGAATCACTGTAACAATATCCCATTTCATTCCTGATGTTGACAATTTGAGTCTCTTCTCTTTTTTCTTTTTTGTCAATCTTACTAGTGGTTTATCAATTTTTTTCATCTCTACAAGAACTGTTTTAAAATTTATTTGTTGTTTTACATTTCATTAATTTCTGCTTTATACTTTTTCTTTTCTCCTGCTTGTTAGGGGTTTATTCTGCTCTTATTTTTCTAGGTTTTTAAAATAGGAGCTTACAGATTTGAATTTCCCTCTCTGCTAACACAACATTTAGTATTACAAATTTCTCTCTCATCGAAAGCAGTGTGGCACCATTTTGATATGTTGTATCTTTATTAAGTTCAATGTAATTACTATTTTTTTCTCTTGAAACTTGCTCTTTAACTCGTGGTTCATTAGAAGTGTGTTTTTGAGTTGGAAATTTCTCTTTTCTCTTTCTGTTATTGATTTCTAATTTGATGCCATTGTGGTTTGAGAACATGTTCTATATGATTTTAAGTTTGCTGAGATATTTTTTATGGTCAAAGATTTAAACTCTCCTTCAAATAATTATGAAGGTTCTTGAAAATAATATGTGTTCTACTGTTTTGGAATGGCCTATTAAGTGGATTAGAGACAGTTGATTGATGGTGATATTTTCTCTGTACCCTTGATTTTCTTTCTAGTTGTTCTGTCGATTAATGAGACAGAGATATTAAATGCTCTAACTGTAATTGTAGATTTGTCTATTCAACAATGAACTAAGAAATAAAAGTTTACAGTGGGTATATTTAAATGATAAATGGGTATATTTCAATAATAAATATTTTCTACCATAAATGCAAACAAGACTTTAGTTTACCAACCAGCCATGACAGTGTACAAGTTGAGGCAAGTGTTTTGATGAAATTTCAAATTCATTCATGTTAATTCAAGATGTTGTGGATTGTTATAAGCATATTAACCTAAATTTTTAATTAGTAGGGTCATGTGGCAAAATGTTAAGCATGTAATGGTGACATTATTGACAAAGACAATTTTACTTGCAACTCTTATGATTTGACATATTTCTTTTTGATATCAGAGCATTTTCCTATTTTTTAATGCACATCTGTATAACTCAAATGCATTTAACATTCAATAATAAAATTACTGTTAAGAAGTGGGACTGTATAAATAGTGCACCAAACTCAATTTATATTTTTTCAGTACATTACACACTTTTAACTACAGAATAATTAGTAACTTTTATAATGCAGACCATTTTTAGAAATTTCAAAACAACAGAATAAAATATACAAATTGGGTCATTATTCAGTCTTATAGTTTCAAGAAATTCATCATTGTCACTTAAAAATAATTCTTCTTAGGATATCATTAGGTGTTTAAAGAATATTTAAAAGATCTCTTATTTGCTTTTATAGTTCATTGTTTCACAAAGCTTGATCTCCTGACCACTTTTATCAGTCTCTCCCAAGAGCTTATTAAAACCTATATAACTAGATGCCAATAGGTTTGCTGAATTAGCATCTCTGGTCCAGAGCCTGGGGACTTCTGGAAAATAAGTGTTTTAAATAAGGTCCCCAAGTGGCTTCCATGCATGCTAAAATTTGAAGATCCTTCCCTAATTGCTTAACATCCAATGCAGACCATCAACTTGTAATTTAAAATGCAAATAAATCGAATTATATTCAGACTTTTCTCTTTGTCATAACTTCTTCTATTCTCTACTATGTTTTACATTTAAAACTGTATACAATTATTATTCAGCTATTTTTTTGCAATTCTGATAACATGTAATCTTTAAATTTTTTTTTCTTTTATTTCTAGTCCTCTAAATAACTCTTCTTCTCTGTCACATTACAATGGTAAATTATCTGGAGGCCGTTTCAATGACATTAGTGAGTTCAACATTTATTTTTTGTCGTCTTTTGAATTAGTAATACCAATCTGTTGGATTTTCACAACTTCCTTTAAGATATATCTGATATTCAACATCATTTACGGAGATAATTATTGTAAATTGACACTGCTATGCCCTAGGATTTTGTATGACTTGACTAGTATGACAATTAAAACGTTTGGAGTTATACTGGAAGTTTATGTGTAGACTAGAAACTTATTTCTCCAGTGTCTTTTTCCCCACAGTGGTATTTCTGCCAGTGGCTGTGAGTAGAATCTACCAGAAAGACCTAGCATTGTTGGAGAGCCACTGAGATTACATCCGTTTTGAACAAATTCAGTCTTCTTAGAAATCTTTTTCTACAAAGTACACTTAAGCTATGGCATCCACTTAAAACAAGAGGAGCTATGGCCAAGATCAAACTGTCTGGGGCTTATTCTCCCTGCACTTGAACCACTCACTTTGGCAAATTGCATTATGTTTTACAATTGTTGGATAACTTCCTTTAGAAAGAAGTTTGCATCTCTGCCCATAGCTATGTGACTTCAAGTACCTCCTTGAAGGTGGAATATACATTTCCACCCCATTATCTGGCCTGGCCATGTTGCTGATGTGGGCCAGTAGAGTGTGAGGAACACTGACAGAGTGTAAATTTTGAGTGGAAGTGTTAACTGGCACCCATGTCTCCCCTCCTGTCATTCTTTTTTCACTGCCACTGAAGGTCACCGAATGAGAAGATGCAGGAGGTAGAGCAGCACTTGCTGACTCAGAAGCATTAACATAAAACATGAGTAAAACAAATATGCTTCCTATAAATCATCAAGGTTTAAGGTTGTTACTGAAACAAAGTGAAATAATATACTGAGTTGTGTGTGGACATTAATGCTATGTTGATGTGACCTATTATCTTAAGAGGAGGTTTTGGCCATGCACAGTGGCCTGTAATTCCAGCACTTTGAGAAGTTGAGGTGGGCAGATCACTTGAGGTCAGCTGTTCAAGACCAACCTAGCCAACGTGGTGAAACCCTGTCTCTACTAAAAATCAAAAAAAAAAAAAAAAAAATAGCTGGGCGTGGGGTTGTGCACACCTATAATCCCAGCTACTTGGGAGGCTGAGGCAGGATAATTATTTGAACCCGGAGGCGGAGGTTGCAGTGAGCCGAGATTGTGCCATTGCACTCCAGCCTGGGCAACAACAGCAAAACACTGTCCCAACAACAACAAAAATTAGCCAGACGGTGGCAGGTGCCTGCAGTCCCAGCTACTTGAGAGACTGAGGCAGGAGAATCACTTGAACCTGGTAGGCAGAGGTTGCAGTGAACCAACATCAGGCCACTTCACTCCAGCCTGGGCAACAGAGCTAGACTCTGTCTCAAAAAAAAAAGAAGGGGTTTCCAGCTAGATGCTGCTAGTAGGCACATGTGAATCAGTTTTATATTTCTATGATTGTAACATATTTTATAGTGAGTACTTTAAGAACAGTTTTGCACTTGCTGACCTTTCTCTAGTAACATCTTTTCTCCCCAACCTTACATATTGCCCCACAACTTTTACTCTCTGACTTTTCTGTATAACACATTTAGCATTACTGATAAATTAGAGCTGTATTTCTTATAAACACTATCAGGAAAAGTCAAACAAAGACTTTTGACTTATCAATTGAGGTATGTCTTTTCTTATGGTGTTTATCTCTGCAGTAGAATAGAGAATCACTTCTATTACCAAAGATTACTATCATAAAATATATTTTAAGCACCCTGCTACAATTACTCTATTTGAGAGAGTATAGGGTATGTAGTTGAGAAGAGGCAAATAAAAGGGAGAAAAATTCTGATCGTCATTGGAACTTTTGAGTATAATTTAAAGTACACTGCTGTATCAAAAACGATGAGCACTGATAAATCCAAGTATAATGGGAAAATTTCTGTGGACTTGGAAAAAGCTATGAATTGCAAATAGTTTACTCTTAATTCACCTAATGGTCAAGTTGTTCAAAATTTGTTTTATATTTTTGAATTTGAAGTTAGTTGAAAAATAAAACAACCATGCAAATATAATGTTTCTCATGCTGATTCTACAGAAATAAACATTTAAAATATATATACTGAACATGACCATGTTCATGATCATACCTTCATTCCATCTTTGGAAATGTTCTATTCCTTACCTTGCTCACAAACTTCCAGAACTAATTAGGGTCTGAGTTGGTGTCTCCTTGCAATAATTGGTCATCTTTGCCCATGAAGTTTTGAGATCTGAGATCTGATTGTCATTTCTTGGCTCATGGCCTCTGCCAAAAATCCAATTCAACGAACAATTCAAGTAAAGGACCAGAAATCCAAACCAAGCCAAAAGCCTTCCAATCACTTTGCAACTTATATCAGATCTTGCCTCTGGCTATAAAAATTTTATTTTTTTTTCCAAGCAGATATGCTGTATATCTTGTAGGATTGTAGCCTAAGCTGAGAAGGATTGAAGATGTTTTCTTTACAACCTGACTGGTCTTTCCTTGGGTAAGGGAGTCTAGCTCTTAGTACACATGCTTTTTTTTTTTTTTTAAAGAAGAACTTTCATTTGTGTTTTTCTCACTATGATTACATGGGAACAGTGGCTGAGTCACTATGATTACATGGGAACAGTGGCTGAGTTTCTCAATTAAACTTAGTAACGTGCTGTTTTTACACTGATACATAGCAAATCTGTGCTATTCAGTGAGCGTTTCTTGCTACATTTGTCCTGCTGGCTGTCAAGCTAGTCAAGGGCAGTTGGAAACAAAACAACAAGCAGACGAACTAGATTCTAATTGATAAGTGTAGGCTAAAAAGCTGAGTCTGCATCATACGAGAGGCACAGGTGGACAGTCAGGGTGCATTTCTTCTCTGTTACGTTCAGCTTTCATTATCCACTTCTAAAGGACTTCTATTTGTATCTTGGGTTTTGGTTAATGGAATGTACAAATATGAATTTGTAGCATGGTAGTAGAATTATTTTTCTGTTCATTTAATTGTATGTTATTTATTATATTAATATTTGTTGATGGATTACTTCTAGGTACCTCAACAGAGTCTTTCTGTGATCCAGGCTGGAGTGCAGGGCACAATAATGGTTGACTACAACCTCAACCTGCAGGGCTCAAGGGATCCTTCCACCTCAGCCTCCCCAGTAGTTGGGATTACAGAGGTATGCCACCACACCAATCAATTTTTTTTTTTGGTGGAGATGGGGTCTTGCTCTATTGCCCAGGCTGGTATTAAACTCCTCAACTAAACGAATCCTCCTGCCTCAGCTTCTCAAAGTGCTGGGACTACAGGTATGAGCCACTGCACCCAGCCCTTTATTGACTTTTAAAAGCTTGCAAATGCACTGTTTGATACTATTTAATAAGAGGAACATGGAAGTTTAAAAAATAACTTTATACATTGCTTTCCAACATAGACATATTGTGAGCCAGAAATGCAAGTCACATATATAATTTTAAATTTTTGAAAAGCAACATTAAAAAGGAAAAGATGTAGTTGAGATTATGACATTATATATGTATTTCACCCAATATTTACAAAATTATTTCAAGATAGAAATTATTGATGAGATTTTTACATTCTTATTTTTTTCCACACTATGTCTTTAAATTCTGCTGTATGCTTTACAGTTACGGTATATCTCAATATGAAGTAGCTACATTTCATTGCTTTTATAGCCATATGTGGCTAGGTGCTTCTGTAGTAGACATTGCCCTATAAAACTTACTCAGAATAAAATTCATATTCTATTTAGTCTTGGTAAACTGCGTAATAACCTGTCTTGAAAAAAAAGGAAGTAAAATGAATTGTCAATAGAAAGCAAAGTGGGAATATAGAACCTCACTAGAAATAATAAATTATTTACCTTACTACACTAAATTCAAAACTTATTTGAATGAATTGTCAAAAATTCTCTGAAGTTAGTTTTAAACTATTAGGTGGAACTTGTTGGCAAGACAAAAAAAGTGACCACTAGAGATATATGACATAATTTCACATGCTTTCAATTTAATCAGAGTAACACAATCACTAAACTTTTTGTAATAATATTAATTCTAGTACATCCATATTTGCAGACCCATAAGCACTGTTCTAAATAAAGACCCTACACATCAAGATCATTAAAGATCTTACTTAGAACATAGTATTTATACACATACATGTGTTCAAGTATATATATATATTCACATAAGTGTATATATATACTCATATGTATACACATTGAGTATATATATACACTCATATATTTACACCCTAAGAATGTGTGTGTATGTGTGTGTGTGTATATATATATATATATATATACTCTTAAGCAAAATATTTGAATATACAGAACTCTTATTATCTGAATATGCCCAATAATGCAAAATTGACTTCTTGATATTAAAAAATGCATAGGTAAAGTTCTTCCACAAGTGGATTTCTTTTTTCTTAAAACAAAGTACAATAACCAATAGGTGATCATTTTTAATATTTCAGATATCAGTGGTTTTGTGAGTTTAAGAAAGAAATCATATATGAAGAATAATTTAACTTGATGAATTTTAAAATTTTTTTAGACTTGGATGAATTTTTAAACAGTTGGGTAGTTGCTTGCAGAGTATTTGGGGTTCTGAGTGATGATTTTCCAAGTTGGAAGAATCGATCTTCACAAAGTTTGCTAAAACCCCTACGAGTTCACAATAGGCTTTAATAAACGTGAATCCTTCTTAAATTGTTTTGGTTGGAGAATGACGAAAATTTATTCCTGGCATTAGTAGTCAATTATATAGTTCCATGGAAATTCTCTCGATATTGTCAGCGCAACTCGCATTCCACAACGTGGTCCGAACACCACTTCAGCTAATACCAAAGGTTTCACTGTGACTGCAATGATGTCTTTTTAATTATTTTTATGTTTGTTGCATTGGAGGAGAAAAGGCGTTCTTTTTGGAAAACATCAAAAGTTTGAGGAAAGATGTTTGCAAACTTGGAATTTAAGCAGAAGCAGTTCGGTTTTCTTGGTTTCTGCACACATTTAAGATGTAATTAGAACAGTAAACTTCCAACACTAATGAGAGAAATGACCTTCACTGTGTCATGATGCCAGAATTTACTTGCATAGTCGCAAGTTAAATGATTTATTCCAATGAAGGAAAGTATTAGGGGGGTACATTGTTAGTCGCTAGGAATTATGATGCGCAAACATACATTTGTATTTCTTTCATGGAACCAAATTGGGTTGGTTGAAAGGATAATGGGTAAAGAATAACACAAGGATCTTTAACAGCGTCTGACAAACCCGACGTTAATATTAGAGAGTAATTCCCAGTATGTAAAATTTTAGGTGTTGCTATTTATTTACAAATTGATAGTCCGGAGGACTATATTAACTTAGACTCGAAACAGAACACTAGTGTATTAAACATCTACATTTTAGATTAGCATACTTCCCCAGATTAACAGGAAGCATACGCAATGTTGTGAATAAAAATTTATTGAATCAGTACTGTACATCTCCTTTAAAATTAAAGAATATAAAATTTTAAATAAACTTAAAACATCTGTTAGAATATAAATAAATATGGTATACATAAAATTTTAATAATAAAAATGTCTTTATGGAATTATTTGTATAATATTAACTATTTTCTATACCAAAAAATTTTATCAGGTAATTAAAAGAAATGGTTTACAGAATCAAAGAGTTCTACATGACAAATAAAGACCAAAAACCCTAGACTCTCAAGAGACAGACATAATATTGCTTTTCTGGAGAGGTGTTTATCTCCCTATTTCTAAATAAACTACTTATATAATTATTTCTGAATTTCTAGTATTAGATATTATCTATCATATCTCCTACAGTTAAGGATGAGGATTGAGCTCTCCTATTCCTTAGCCCGGTGCCCCAAGGGACACATGTACATATTCTTCCCTATTCTCTATTTTAATTAATTTATTCTTTCTAAAACAGTCCCTATTGCACGTCAGGTATTATTGTGAGTTCTGGAGTTAAAGCAATGAACAAAACTGATAAAAGTCCCTGTGCTCATGGAGCTTACATATTATTGGTAGAAGGTAGAAATAAATAACTACATTACATTATGCATTTGAAGGTGGTAAGTGCTACTAAAAAAATATATATATAGATAGATAGATAGATACAGATATAGATATATATGCGCCAGGTATAGGGATGAGGAGTATGAGCGTGGGGGAAGAGTTGAATTTTAAAATAGTTAGGTCTCTCTGAACAATTCCCATTTGAACTTTAGAGGCAGGTCAAGCAGCCAGTGTGAATATCTGAAGTGGAATATGCCGGGGGTGGCCAAGGAGACCAGTGGTGTTGGAGCGAAGTGAACAAGGGGGAAGTCATGGAGGGAGGAGGGAGCGGAGATCACATAGAGATACATATACAAGACACTGATTAGCTTTTTCTCTGAATGAGATGGAGAGCCATTGGAGTTTTGAGCGGAAGAGTTACATACATTCACAAAAATAACTGGCTACCCTGTTGTGAATAGGCTATGATGGACAAAAGTGTAAGAATTGTTAGTACACTGTTGCAATAACCCAGAAGAGAAAATGGGGGCTTGGGCTGGGGAGGTAGCTGGAGAGGTGATGAAAAAATGACTGGATGCTGGAAACATTTTGAGATAGAATCAAGAGGATTTCCTCATGGATTTCTATTGGCTTCTGAGGGATCATGGGGTAACTCAAGGATTCATCCAAGATTTTTTGGCCAGAATATCAAGAAGAATAGAATTACTATTGAGTTTGAAAGGAATGTGAATAAAGCAGAACTTTGGGGAGGGAGCAAGAGGAGAAGCGAAGAATTCACTTTGGAAATTTAAGATGCTGTTTAGACATTCTAGGTAGAGATGTTTGAATAAAGATTTGGGTAAACCATTCAAGAATTCAGAGACATAGAGCTATAGCATCAGCATGTATATGGATTTAAAGCCACACACTGGAAAAGATCATTCAGGATGTAGTGTAGATACTTGTGGATGAAACTCTGTGGATTTTCATTGTTAAAAGTTTAAAGAAAAGGGCAGAATATAGCAGAGGAGATAACTAAGGACCATGCCACTGTGAGGCAGGAGGATCAGCACTTGGCATTCTGTAAGCTACTCTTCCTTCCATTCAGTGCCTCTAGAGAGTGCATATCCATCCCATCTCGTATAATGGGGGAGAAAAGTGTTCCCTACATCTTTGACATGAGAGAGGTTTCTGGAAGAGCTTATCGCTCAAGTCCTATTCTGTCCCCTGACATTTAAAATGCATGTGAGGCTTTTCTTTCCTGATCTTCTCTGAGTTCAGAGATTGGAATTAGCTTTTGTTTTCTCTAGTATTTCTTCCCAGAGTGAGTTCAATTTTTAGATGTCTCTGGTATGCCAAGTCATTTATCACTTTTTCGTCTATTCGCCAACATTTCTAAAATAGATTGCCACAATATGGATTATGAGATAAAGGAATATGAAGAAACTTGTGATTTGTGAAATATACAAGAAATGGCCTCTATGGATATTGCACTAAAGAGAATTTCTTCTTCATTTCTTACAGTTATCCCACTGATTGAAGTCTGTGATATTTAATAGCTCTTCCGTCTAATTATATCAATATGTTTCTGGATTGGTACAATCCTGCAAGTGGTTGGGGCTCCTTTTCACCACCATGTATGTCCCTTTTGTTGCGGATATTACAAGATTCAGCATCATTTCAGACCCCAAAAAATTCCTGAAAATTGAATTCTCAATAGATAATGCAGCTCCACATAGTATCTGGATTTTGTAAATGCTTGCTAATAATGAATTATTTTACAACGTGGGTGAGTTTAGGTGTGTAGATGATTTCCACACATTGAGAGCCAAAACATCAAATTTTAATGTTGGTCTGGTGAAAGATATGTCATATTTGATGGTTCATGAAGAATACTACAGTATAATAAGCATTTTAGATCCAGGGTTATTTCTTTGTATGACTCAATCCCAATTTTAAAAATAATTTCTTTAATATATGTGAGATGCTGTCATGTGTCCTAAAATGACAAAAATAAATTAGACACATGTTTAATCATCATTATAGTTTGGTTTATTCACTCATATTTTATTGATTAAAACAAGTCAAATTATTTAGCATGTCAAAGTCTCAAGTGTAAACCTCTTGGAGGAAACAGCAAAGAATTGGGAACAATATTACAGTCTATCATGTGAATTTTATCACTACAACCAGAAACTAACACTTGGAAGAAACCCTAAGAAATATACCTGTAACCTGAAGAAGATGTAGACTAGATGCCAAAGACAGAGAATGATTTGAAGGGAAAATTTTGCAGCTAAACTCTTTTCCTTTTTTGTGTGTATCAGGGCAAAACAGTGCCTAATTTTTTCCTCATTTTGTATCATGAGGCAAGAAAACACATCTGTCAAAGGTGGCAGGGTAACCTCAGAGAAAAGCTGGAGACAAGCTATGGTCACATGTGTATGTTAAATAGATGGCTCAACATTAGAAAATGTAACAAGTTAATTCAACACATTCATAGACTTCAAGAGAAAATTTAGTCAGCATTGCAATAGAAGCAGAAACACATTTGAAAAAGTCCAGTATTTATTTGTTAAAAACTCATACCAAATTGTAAAGACCATTGACGCTATGAAGAAACTGCATCAACTAATGGGCAAAATAACCAACTAGCATCATAATGGCAGGATCAAATGCACATATAACAATATTAACCTTAAATGTAAATGGATGAAATGCCCCAATTAAAAGACACGGACTGGCAAATTGGATAAAGAATGAACACCCATCAGAGTGCTGTATTCAGGAGATGCATCTCACATGCAAAGACACACATAGGCTCAATATAAAGGGATGGAGGAATATTTNCATTACATAATGGTAAAGGGATCAATGCAACAAGAAGAGCTAACTATCTAAAATAGATATGCATCCAATACAAGAGCACCCAGATCCATAAAGCTAGTTCTTAGAGACCTACAAAGAGACTTAGACTTCCACACGATAATAGTGGGAGACTTTTACACCCCACTGTCAATATTAGATGAACGAGACAGAAAAATTAACAAGGATATCCAGGACTTGAACTCAGCTCTGGAACAAGTGGACCTAATAGACATCTACAGAACTCTCCACCCCAAATCAACAGAATATACATTCTTCTCAGCACCACACTGGACTTATTCTAAAGTTGACCACATCACTGGAAGAAAAACACTTCTCAGCAAATGCAAAAGAATGAAAATCATAACTAACAGTCTCTCAGACCACAGTGCAATCAAATTAGAACTCAGGATTAAGAAACTCCAGTCAAAATTGCACAACTACATGGAAACTGAACAACCTGCTCCTGAATGACTACTGGGTAAATAATGAAATGAAGGCAGAAATAAATATGTTCTTTGAAACCAAGGGGAACAAAGACACAATGTACCACAATCTCTTGGACACATTTAAAGCAGTGTGTAGAGGGAAATTTATAGTACTAAATGCCCACAAGATAAAGCAGGCAAGATCTAAAATCGCCACCCTAAAATCACATTTAAAAGAACTAGAGAAGCAGGAGCAAACAAATTCAAAAGCTAGTTATAAGATCAGAACAAAACTGAAAGAGATAGAGACACGAAAAACCCATCAAAAAATCAATGAATCCAGGAGCTGGATTTCTGAAAAGATCAGCACAATTGATAGACCAACAGCCAGACTAATAAAGAAGAAAAGAGAGAAGAATCTAATAGATGCAATAAAAAATTATAAAAGGGATATCAACATCGATCCCACAGAAATACAAACTAGCATCATAGAATACTATAAACATTTCTATGCAAATAAACTAGAAAATCTAGAAGAAATGGGTAAGTTCCTGGACGTGTACACCCTCCCAAGACTAATCTAGGAAGAAGTCGAATCCCTGAATAGACCAATAACAAGTTCTGAAATTGATGCCGTAATTAATAGCCTACCAACCAAAAAAAGTCCAGGACCAGACGGATTCACAGCCAAATTCTACCAGAGGTACAAAGAGGAGTTGGTACCATTTCTTCTGAAACTATTCCAAACGATAGAAAAAGAGGGAATCCTCCGTAACTCATTTTATGAGGCCAGCATCATCCTGATACCAAAACCTGAGAGAGACACAACAAAAAAAGATGATTTCAGGCCAATATTCCTAATGAACATTGATGTAAAAGTCCTCAATAAAATACTGGCAAACCGATTCCAGCAGCACATCAAAAGCTTATCCACCATGATCAAGTCAGCTTCATACCTGGGATGCAAGACTGGTTCAACATATGTAAATCAATAAATGTAATCCATCACATAAACAGAACCAGTGACAAAAACCACATGATTATCTCAATAGATGCATTAAAGGCCTTCGACAAAATTCCACAGCCCTTCATGCTAAAAACTCTCAATAAACTAGGTATTGATGGAACATCCCTCAAAATAATAAGAGCTATTTATGACAGACCTACAGCCAATATCATACTGAATGGGCAAAAACTGGAAGCATTCCCTTTAAAAACTGGCACAAGACAAGGATGCCCTGTCTTACCACTCCTATTCAACATAGTGTTGGAAGTTCTGGCCAGGGCAATCAGGTAAGATAAATAAATAAAGGGCATTTAATTAGGAAAACAGGAAGTCAAATCATCTCTGTTGGCAGATGACATGATTGTATATTTAAAAAACCCTTTCATCTCAGCCCAAAATCTCCTTAAGCTGATAAGNCAAAAAAAGATGATTTCAGGCCAATATTCCTAATGAACATTGATGTAAAAGTCCTCAATAAAATACTGGCAAACCGATTCCAGCAGCACATCAAAAGCTTATCCACCATGATCAAGTCAGCTTCATACCTGGGATGCAAGACTGGTTCAACATATGTAAATCAATAAATGTAATCCATCACATAAACAGAACCAGTGACAAAACCACATGATTATCTCAATAGATGCATTAAAGGCCTTCGACAAAATTCCACAGCCCTTCATGCTAAAACTCTCAATAAACTAGGTATTGATGGAACATCCCTCAAAATAATAAGAGCTATTTATGACAGACCTACAGCCAATATCATACTGAATGGGCAAAACTGGAAGCATTCCCTTTAAAACTGGCACAAGACAAGGATGCCCTGTCTTACCACTCCTATTCAACATAGTGTTGGAAGTTCTGGCCAGGGCAATCAGGTAAGATAAATAAATAAAGGGCATTTAATTAGGAAAACAGGAAGTCAAATCATCTCTGTTGGCAGATGA
Source organism: Rhinopithecus bieti (assembly GCF_001698545.2). Lineage (NCBI taxonomy): Eukaryota > Metazoa > Chordata > Mammalia > Primates > Cercopithecidae > Rhinopithecus > Rhinopithecus bieti. The sequence continues at coordinate 28,858 of NW_016807300.1, forward strand.
CATGATTGTATATTTAAAAAACCCTTTCATCTCAGCCCAAAATCTCCTTAAGCTGATAAGCAACTTCAGCAGTCTCAGGATACACAGTCATTGTGCAAAAATCACAAGCATTGCTATACACCAAGAACAGACAAGCAGAGAGCCAAGTCATGAGTGAAATCCCATTCACAATTGCTAAAAAGAGAATAAAATACCTAGGAATACAACTTACAATGGATGTGAAGTATGTCTTCAAGGAGAACTACAAACCAGTGCACAAGGAAATAAGAGAGGACACAGATAAATGGAAGAACATTCCATGCTCATGGTTAGGAAGAATCAGTATCATGAAAATGGTTATACTGCCCAAAGTAATTTATAGATTCAATGCTAGCCCCATCAAACTACCATTGACTTTCTTCACAGAATTGGAAAAAATTACTTTAAATTTCATATGGAACCAAAAAAGAGTCAACATAGCCAAGACAATCCTAAGCAAAAAGAACAAAGCTGGAGGCATCATGCTACCTGACTTCATACTGTACTGCAAGGCTACAGTAACCAAAACAGCATGGTACTGGTAAAAATCAGATATATAGACAAATGGAAGGGAGGCCTCAGAAATAATGACACACATCTACAACCATCTGATCTTTGACAAATTTGACAAACACAAGCAATGGGGAAATGATTCCCTATTTAATAAATGGTGTTGGGAAAACTGGCTAGCCATATGCAGAAAGCTGAAACTGGATCCCTTCCTTATGCCTGATACAAAAATTAAGATGGATTGAAGACTTAAACATAAGACCTGAAACCATAAAAACCCTAGAAGAAAACCTAGGCAATACCATTCAAGATATAGGCATGGGCAAAGACTTCATGACTAAAACACCAAAAACAATGGTAACAAAAGCCAAAATTGATAAATGGGATCTAATTACACTAAAGAGCTGCTTCACAGCAAAAGAAACCTTCATCAGAATGAGCAGGCAACCTACAGAATGGGAGAAAATTTTTGCAATCTATCCAACTGACAAAGGGCTAATATCCAGGATCTACAAAGTACTTAAACAAATTTACAAGAAAAAAAAAAAACCATCAAAAAGTGGGCAAAGGATATGAACAGATATTTCTCAAAAGACGACATATATGGAGCGAACAAACATATAAAAAAAAGAGTTAATCATCACTGGTCATTAGAGAAATGCAAATCAAAACCACAGAGAGATACCATCTCAGGCCAGTTAGAATGGCGATCATTAAAAAGTCAGGAAACAACAGATGCTAGAGACGATGTGGAGAAATAGGAATGTTTTTACACTGTTAGTGGGAGTGTAAATTAGTTGAACCATAGTGGAAGACAGTGTGGCGATTCCTCAAGGATCTAGAACTAGAAATACCATTTGACCCAGCAATCCCATTACTGAGTATATACCCAAAGGATTATAAATAATTCTATTATAAAGACACATGCACATGTATGTTAATTGTGGCACTGTTCACGATAGCAAAGACTTGGAATCAACCCAAATGCCCATCAATGATAGACTGGATAAAGAAAATGTGGCACATATATACCATAGAATACTATGCAGTCATATAAAAGGATGAATTCATGTCCTTTGCAGTGACATGGATGAGGCTGGAAACCATCATTCTCAGCAAACTAACACAGGAACAGAAAACCAAACACAGCATATTGCCACTCATAGGGAGTTGGACAATGAGAATACATGGACACAGGGAGGGGAACATCACCCACTGATGCCTTTCATGGGGTGGGGGATTAGGGGAAGGTTAATAATAGGAGAAATACCTAATGTAGATGATGGGTTGATAGGCGCAGCAAACCACCATGGCACATGTATACCTATGTAACAAACCTGCACTTTCTGCACATATACCCCAGAACTTAAAGTATAGTAACTAAAAAAAAAAACTCATAAAATTTTAATACAAGGGAACTTGTTAAACTTCGTAAGTCCTATCAAAAGTCTGTTGTATGTACTAATAGAATTATTTTAGGGCATTACCTTTAATTAAGGGAAAAGATATGATGACCATCAATATCAGTTCTTCTGGACATAGTATTGGAGAGCTTGGCAAATATCACAAGATGAAAAAAAAAAACAGATATAAATACTCGGAAGGAAAATACTCTGTGTAGGGGAAACAACCTACACATTTTTCCTCTTCATTGCTCTAGTAGAAATTCTCCATGAGGGCCCTGCCTCTGCAGCAGACTTCTGCCTGGACAGCCAGACATTTCCATACTTCCTTTGAAATCTAGGCAGTATGCTCCTTTGTCTTCTGCATACCTGCAGGCCCAACCCCACATGGAAGCCAACGAGGTTTGGGTCTTGCACCCTCTGAAGCAATAGCCCCAGTTGCACCTGGGCCCCTTTTAGCTATGTCTGCAGTTGGAGCTGCTGGGATGCAGGGCACCAATGTTACCAGTGTCTTATCTAAAGCATAGCAAGAGTGAACTTTACTCCAGTTCCCAGTAAGTTACTTATCTCCACCTGAGACCACCTCAACCTGAACTTCACTGTTCATATTACTATCAGCATGTTAGTCAAAACCATTCCACAAGCCTCTAGGAAGTTCAAAACTTTCCCACATCCTCCTATCTTCTTATGAGCCTTTTAAACTGTTCCAACCTCTGCCCATTACCCAGTTCCAACATCGCTTCCAGATTTTCAGGTTACCTTTATAGCAGTGCTACACTCCTGGTACCAATTTCCTATATTAGTCTATTTCACAGTGCTATAAAGAACTGCCTGAGACTTGGTAATTTTAAAAGGACAGAGGTTTAATCACAGTCCTGCATGGCTGGGAAAGCCTCAAGAAACTTAAAATCATGGCGGAAGGGGAAGGGGAAGCAAGGCACGTCTTACATGGCAGCACGACAGAGAGAGAGCTAGGAACTGCCAAACACTTTTAAACCATCAGATATTATTAGAACCCACTCACTGTCATGAGAATAGTATGAGGGAAACCACCCCCTTGATCTAATCACCTCCCACCAGGTCTCTCCCTCAATACCTGGGGATTACAATGTGAGATGAGATTTGGGTGGGGGGACAGAGCCAAACCAAATTAGTGCTCATCATCACTAATCATTAAAAAAATGCAAATCCAAACCACAGTGAGATATCCTACACCAGTCAGACTGGCTTTTGGTAAAACGTAAAATAAATAAATAACAGATATTGGTGAGGCTGTGGAGAAAAGGGAACACGCATACACTGTTGATGGGAATGTAAATTAGTTCAGCCACTGTGGAGAGCAGTTTGGAGATTTCTCAAAGAACTAAGAGCTGAATTACCATTTGACCCAGCAATCACATTACTGGGTATATATCTAAAAGAAAATAAGTCATTCTACCAAAAGACATTTGCACCTGTATACTCATTGCAGCACTATTTACAATAGCAAAGAACGAGAATCAACTCAGATGTCCCTCATTGGTGAACCGGATCAAGAAAATGTGTGTATGTACACCACGTAATACTATGCAGCCATAAAAAATGAAGTCATGCTTTTTGCAGCGACATGGATGTAGTTGGAGACAATTATCCTAAGTGAACTAACTCAGAAACAGATAGATAAATACTGTAATTTCTGATTTGTAAGAGGGAGCTAAACGTTGGGTACACATGGATGTAAAGGTGGGAAAAACAGACACTGAAGACTATTAGATGGGGGAGGAAAAGAGAGGGACAAGGGTTGAAAAACTTGCATAGTATGCTCACCATCTGGTTAATGGATACATTTGTACTCCAAACCTCAGCATCAAGCAGTATCCCATGTAACAAACCTGTATATGTGCCCACTAAATCTAAAATAGACATTGATAAAAAGTTCTTCCACATCAGCAATAATTGAATTGAAGGTGTAAAACTGTAATAAAAATTGAGACACTATAAAGTATCCTGTAGTTTAAGCTACAAAAAAAAAAAAAAGAAAAAAGAAAAAACCTAAAACCATCTATATAAAAAATTTTAGGAATTGATCTTAAAGGAAATCTAAATAAGTGGAGAATTATGTCATGTTAATGAATGTGATAATGTAATATTAAATAATATTTTCCAATAAATCTGATATGGTCATTGATTTAAATATTTGATCCTAAAATGAGCATAATTTTGATAAATAACTTGATTAATTTTAGAAATGCAGAGGGTCAGACTTGCCTTATCAGACATCAGAACTTATTACAAATATATGGGGAAAAATGTGGTAACAGGTGAAGTTTTAGTTTCCGTTAAGAAATACTAGATCTGGCTGGGCATGGTGGCTCATGCCTGTAATCCCAGTACTTTGGGAGGCTGAGGAGGATGGATCACCTGAGGTCAGGAATTCAAGACCAGCCCAGCCAACATGGCAAAACCCCTTCTCTACTAAAAAAATACAAAAATCAGCCGGGCGTGGTTGTGGGTACCTGTAATCACAGCTACTCGGGAGGCTCAGGCAGGAAGAATCGCTTGAACCCATGAGGTGGAGGTTGCAGTGAGCTGAGATTGCACCACTGCACTCTAGCATGGGTGAGACTACATCTCAAAATGAATGAATGAATGAATGAATGAATGAATGATCAAACTACTGGATCTCACTGGCAATGGAAAGGGAAAGGAAAATTACTGATGGCAGTGTACTACTAATGGTAAGTAAGCACATGAAAAGATGCTCAACATCATATATCATTAGAAAACTGCAAACTAAAACAATGATTTCCTACCACATACCTATTACAATGGCCAAAATCCAAAATACCAACACTACTGAGTACTGGTAAGATAAATGAGCAGAAATAATTCTTATTCATTGCTAGTGGGGATGCGAAATGGTACATCCACTTTGGAAGACAGTTTAGCGTTTCTTATGAAACTAAGCACACTCATTATATGATTCCATAATTATGCTCCTTGGTATTTGCCAAAAGAGTTGAAAACTTCTGCCCACACAAAACACGCACAAAAGTGTTTATACCAGTGTTATTCATAATTACCCAAACAGAAACAACCGAGTTACTTTCAATAGGCGAATGGACCAACACTCTTTTGTGTAACCACGCAATGGAATATTATTCAGTGCTATCTAAAAAAAGAGAGAGCTGGCTGGGTGTGGTGGCTCACGCCTGTAATCCCAGCATTCTGGGAAGCTGAGGTGGGTGGATCACAAAATCAGGAGTTCGAGACCAGCCTGGCCAATATGGTGAAATCCTGTCTCTAATAAAAATACAAAAATTAGCTGGCCGTGGTGATGCACGCCTGTAGTCCCAGCTGCTCAGGAGGCTGAGACAGGAAAATCACTTGAGCCCAGGAGGCGGAGGTTGCAGTGAGCCGAGATTGCACCACTGCACTGCAGCCTGGGCGACAGAGCAAGACTCTGTCTCTAAATAAATAAATACATACATATATATATATATATATATAGAGAGAGAGAGAGAGAGAGAGAGAGCCATAAAAGGCATGGAGGAACCTTAAATGCATAATACTGAGTGAAAGAAGCCAATATGAAAGCCTATACACTATGTGATTTCAAGTATATGACATTTTGAAAAAGGCAAAACTGTGGAGACAGTAAGAAGATCAGTCATTTCCAGGGGCCCCTGGGGAAGAAGGAAAGGAGGAATAATCAGGTAGAACACAGGGGATTATTAGGGCAGTGAAACTATTATTCTGTATAACACTGTCATGGTGGATACATCTTATTATACATCTATTAAAATCCATAAAATGGACAACACAGGGAGCAAACCCTAATATAATTGTGAACTTTAGATAAAAATAATTTATCAACATTGATTTATCACTTGTAACGAATGTAACATACTAATGTTAAAAATAGGACAAATGGGGTGGAATGAGAGAGTCTTCGGACACACACTTTAATTTTCACTAATTTTTGCCTGGAAACCTAAAACAGTTCAGAAAGTAATGTCTATATATATATATATGTCCCTCTCTAAACATATGTGGTTACTATACTGTCTTATTCAGATTAATACACAGTGAGAGACTGTGTCTAAGAACTGACCTGGTCTTTAATTTGAATAACAACATTAAAATGCAATATTAATGTATTTATAAATTAAAATAAGAAAAAGTAAATTTTTCACATATGAATTATTTATAACACTTTACTGAAATAACTCTCACATCAATCCTCATCGGTTCTGATGCCCACATAATAATTAAAGACCTCCAGCAGGTCCAGTTTCATTCATTCCTAGAACCAATGAGTTTCACTCCAGCAGGCCATGAGTAGCAGTTCTTCAACTGAGAATGAGATTTAGAAAGAGAAAGATGTGTTCTATTTCTTCACTTCTTCAACCGAGAATGAGATTTAGAAAGAGAAAGATGTGTTCTATTTCTTCATGACTAGTGTCCTAAGTCATGGAGACAGAATCTTGGGCTTGAAAGTAGCATCATCTTCCAGGTTGCTGTGTAACCCACATTCCCAAGGAACAGACTGTCTGGCAAACCCTTTGGTCTCCATCCTTGGGATTTCTTCTCCTCTATGTTTTGTTTCTCTTTTTTTTTTTTTCTAAATCATTTTTTCTTTTTCTGCCCAATGATGCTTGTCCTTTTGTCCTAGGACTGGATCTCATTTATCTTTTCTGGGAATAGTGCCATCTCTAAAGACCCCAAGTTAACTCACTTCATATCTAATCATTCCAGTCTACACACTAAATATTGCGGTGTCAGTCAACATTCCCAGGGCCAGATCTTACCTCACACCTCAGGGTCATAACTCTCTTGACTACACTGGGTTTCGTCCTACTTTCCTCATTCTTGGCCGTGTGTATTTTGTCCTATCCTGGGAACAAGGAGAGGAGAAAAGAGCTTTGTCTTGCATTTCAATATTAACCCTACCATTCTTCCCAGAAAGCCAGGAAATACAATGCCAATGTTTTCCATTCAGTTTATATTTCATGTATAATTAACTTTTGTGTTGAACATGAATAAACTGAAAATTTCTTGAAACAGAAACAATTTGATAAAATTTTGTGGGTACAATGTATACAACCTGTGTTCGGTAAATTACTGACATCTAAACTTGTTATAGATCTTTTGTTTCATCATGTACTAATTCTGTAATCCTATTGCAATAAAACTAACATTTGTTTGTTAGTTATAATTTGTTCTTGGTAAGTCTTTTTCTGTGTTTTGCTTATGTTTCCATTATCTTCTAGATGAGCACTTTTGTATATCTAATTTAGAAGCTTTACATTAAGAACAGTAAAAGAAAATCCTTAACTCTATATTTCCACTTAAAATAAGATTAAAATGGTTAAAATAAGATTAAAATAAGATTAAAATGGATAAAATGGTTACAACAATCCCTCAAGTTTCTCAAAGACAGTGGGGGAAATAGGCATATAAACAACAAATATTTTGCACTGTCATATTGGACATTTGAAGGCTGCCTAATGGACTGTGAGACTACAAAATAAAATACAGTCAATTTGTCCTAAGAAGGTCACTCATGGGGAAGTGAAGACTGATATCTGTCACAAAGGGATAGTCAAATTTTCCAGGCCAGCAGGGAAAATGCTATTCCAGATGGCAGGAACACTGTGAGCAAAGTTAAGGATCTAGGAAAAAATATAAGTATGAAGAGAAGAAAGTAGAGCCATGTTGTTCAGAACAAAGGGTGGAGTATTTGGTGGAGAGAAATGAGAATTAGGAGGCAGAGACGGACAGGGTCTGATCAAAATGGTCATGGTCAACCTAAAACTAAGGAGTTTAGAATTGATCATGAGACTAGTAGGTGTCGTTCAAAGATGTTATAAGGTGCAACGTAAGATTTGCTGTTCAGAACCACAGCCCTGATATTCGTGTAGAGGCTGGATTACAGGTGGGGATGGAAGAGCTGTGGTGGAGATCAGGGTAGGAGAGAAAGGAGTGTGAGGAGTGGTGGGGTGAGTAGGGTGGGGATGGAATTCCTAAAAAGGTGATAGAGGAAGAGAGATTGGGTTGGGGCATTCAGAGGCGAGAACAGAGAAGAAAAAAAGAAAAGAAAAAAAAAAAAACAGATCTAAAAGGAAGGAGAAGTAATAGGCCTGTGTACCAATTTGAATAACAATACTACAACTGTTTGAGAGCTCGTGATGTACCAAATATGATATTTTAATCCTCGATACAATTAATGTTGGAATTTTTTTTGTTTTGTTTTACTTCTATCAGTTGATATTCAGAGGAGGTAAATCGCTTACTGAAGGCCATGTCGATTTTAAGTTAAGGGATGAGGTTAAAACTAAGTGCTACTAGATAGAGATGGTGTCCTCTCAACTACTTTCTTTGGCCCTCTTAACTGAATCAGCAACAGGAGAGAGGGCAGAGACTAGAATAGCTCTTCACAGTTCTCTGGATCTGGCTGGATGCTGACCAGTTTGAAGGAAGATGATGAATTAAATGGAGGTAGCTGAGAGATATACAAGTGCAAAAGATAAATAAGCAGTTGGATACACAGGTCTGAAGAAGGTTCCTGGTGACACAGGTTGGTAGATAGACTGAGAGCTGAAATTCACCTGCAATAATTGTTACTCTGTGTCTTCTGTTGCATTTATGGGTCAGATCAATATATATTTTCCTCTACCTTTTAAAGACAGAATGTACAATACCATCTAATAGTGACTTCCTGTAAAGTAAAAATCTTTTGTACTAGTATTTCACTGGTCATGTTGTTTATTAATGATATCCTCAACAAATATGTATTCGTTAACCATTGGGTGCGTTGTGCAAATTACACCACACTATTTGATGGAAAGAATGAGGTCTCTTCTTGCTAAATAGTTCTAATCATCTACCTTTTATAGTTTCCTTTGTCTTTAGAGCAATTTACTTTTCTATTCATTATCTTCTTACATGTTCTTTTTGCTTCACTTTCTCTAATCCTGTTTTGCAGGAGAAAGATTATAAATAAAACATCTATATGTAACTATAAAGCTTACACTCTCATAGCTGGCACATATTTCCGCAAAAGAAAAGTTGAAGACTTTAGCTCTGTTGTAGCTATGATTTTGAATTGAGATGGCAGGAAAATTAAGTGGCCAAAGGATTTTGATATATGAGTAACAAAAGGGGGCCTCTAGGGACAAAGCAGATAATACATCGAGAATGAACAGAAATTATTTCTCAGGCTGACTCTGCCAGGACAATTCTTGTCCCTTCCTTATAATTAATTATTTTCTGGTTTAACTGAGAAAATATGAGACAATCTCAAATTTCCTCGGAACTAGATTACAGTATTCCATTTTATTAACCCTAGAACAACATTAATAGAAGCTTTCGTGGTAGCATTGTCATCTATGCTGAGGTTTGTTAGCAGTGCATTATTACCTAAGAGATAGCTGCTTGTTTAGCCCGTTAACTGGAGGTCACTAAAATGTTCTGCTCTTGAAAGAGAAGGCGGTGAGGGGGGTGGTGTTGGGGGTGGGGAGAGAGAGAGAGAGCGCGCGCTCTTTCACTGAACAATTCATGTAAATGCATGGCCCAATGGCCCAGAGATCCATTAGTTAAATTAATTAGACTTCATAGCATTTGCTGATGAACCATGATGAAAAAAATTGGAAGGGAACAGGAAACACATACACTGCAGCATCTGGTTTCGCCAGAGTTGGGCCCTTGAGAATTATTAAGTGATAGTTTGACACAATTCAGAGTAAAATCTGTCTGCTCTCTGAAAGTGTGTATTTTCATAATTTAAGTAATTCATGCAAATTAGCTTAGATCAAAATCTGAGCTCCATTGTTGCCTACAAGTCAGCATGACTTCATGATTGGTGATACAATAGTATCATCACCCCAGGGAAGGATATTTCTGTGAAATTAAGTGATATAGTCCTGAGTAGGGATATCACACCTGAAAAATCCTGCTAGTAAATATAGGTATTATTTTGATATTTTGGCATTTTATAGGGAATTAAATATAATAAAATAATGCATCCTACTGAGGTCAGACATCTGAGAACAACGGATCAGTCAAATCCTCATTCCTGTGGAATTTACCAAGGGGCTTTTAAAATGGCCAAACGTTAAAGTATCTAGCATGATGCTTGAAATATAATATGTGGAAATACACTAAACTAAAATGGCCTTGTCCAGTGTCATGGCTTCAAATACCAGCCCCGTGCTAATGATCAAATTTTCTATGCATTCAAAACTCCTGAACTCAGATTTAGATATCTAACATCTCTACTGGTTTATTCACCTTGCTGTTTCCCACACCAAACTTCTATTCTTTCTTTTCTTAATCCATTTCCCCCCACCTTTTCCATTATATTAAACATAATTAAATAGGGACTTTTGGCTCAGGCTCTGAAATCTGACTCACGTCCCATGTCAAATTCATCACCAAATCCTCTCAACTCTACTTTAAAAATATTTTCAAAATATGACCACTTCTCACCACCACCACTCTAGTGCAAATCATCCTATCTCCTAGGTGACTGCAGTAACATCTCACTACCTGGATCTACCCTTTGTCCAATAGTCAATTCTTTTTTTTTTTTTTTTTTTTTTTTTTTTNGAGACGGGGTTTTACCCTGTTAGCCAGGATGGTCTCGATTTCCTGACCTCGTGATCCGCCCGTCTCGGCCTCTCAAAGTGCTAGGATTACAGGCTTGAGCCACTGCACCCGGCCCCTTGTCCAATAGTCAATTCTTATCTCAGCAGACAGCAGATGTTAAAGCTGTGAACCATATCAGCCTGTATTTCATGCGCCTTCAGTAGCTTTCATTTCACCTCCACAGAAATTTCTATGATGACATCTAAGACTCTCCATGGTTGGTCCCCCTTCTTGCCTTACAACTAAAAACGCTTCTACCATTTCCACTGTATTCACTCTGCTGTAGTGGGAAGACCTATTTGCTGTCCGTTAAACAAAACAGATGTCTTTCTCCTCTGGTCTTTGCATTTGCTGGTCCTGTTACTGGGAGTGTTATTTTTTACATACACTTGATGACTTCTCTCATCTCCTTCAAGTCCTTGATGGAATGTTCTTATACAGTGAAGACTTCCCTGGCAACCATATTTAAAACAGAATCTTCAGTCCCATGTCCAGCACTCTTTATGTGCCTTCTCTGTTTTATAGTAGTTTGAGAAAATGCGTACGTATTTTGGGGACACAGCGCTTACCACTACGTGACATAATTAGGGATAAAACTGTATTTCTTAATTATTTTCTTATGTATTTGGCTCTCATCATCTAAGCATTTAGCAGAAATTGTCTATTTTATTCACAATGGTATTCCTAATTCCTTAAAAAGTGTTTGGTATAAAACAAACATACATTGAGCATTTGTTGAATGAAAGAATGATATGTACAATTACAGTCAGGAATTTTTCGAGGGGAAAACTCTTGTCCTCTAAACAAATTTATTTGGATACCTGGCAAATTATACTATAATTAACTTGGGAAATAAACTTGTTCCTCTTATGTCAATTAAGGGAATCTTTGGCAGGAGCATTCTGTTTCATCTCCAAGTCTTTTTATTCAAAGCCTATTGTTATTTTTTTTCAAATATGACAACCCTATGGGGCCTGCCCAACTGAAGATTAGCTGGGACACCCAGTTCCTGTTCTCATTGTGGAGTGCCAGATTTCCTGGGCAAACAGTGTGAGTAGGTAAAGCACCTGGGGTGGGGTCAGGTCGCAGGCATCAGTCCATTCCAGGCTTTGCTCTTCAACACATACTGTCCGCCTGAACCAGGACGCAGACCATGGCTACTTTTGCCTCTGTACATCTGTTCTGATTTCTTTCTTCATATAGGATGCCTCTCTATCTTTTTCGTGCTTTTAATATGGAGCTTCAGTCTCTAAGCTAAAAGGCCAAGTACAGATTCACCTGCCAATGAAACTCTTTAAATTTTCTCTTCTTTCTCAGGACTCACTGGCTGTAAGTCCATAGAGCAAACTCAGAATTTGCTACTTTTCATTGACATTGTTTTAGTTGAGTTGTGTGTTTAACTTGTTGAATGAACTGACACTGTACATTCTCCTTGTAAAATAACAGTGTATTTTCTATTGTGCCTCATCTGTTGCCTCAACTTGGCATTATGTTAACTTATCCACCAGCCAGTTTATTTAGGTTGTATTCAATTTAGTGTTTTGTGACATAAATAAAATCAGTGATGTGATGATAAAAGAGTGGTGCTATTTATGTAAAAATATGTTGGGTCTTGAAAAGATTAGAGAAAGCTAAGTTGATTAATGTGAGTGCTAAGCAACTAAAATTTTAAGAAAAAATTATAAAATTAGAATAATCAGAATAA
>NW_016807300.1:44433-82130 GCF_001698545.2 Rhinopithecus bieti
AAAAAAAAAAAAAAAAAGAAAAGAAAATGGAACACTGGTTTTATAAGTAGTTCCTTCATTCTATTCTTTATGAAGTAACTAGCCTTGATTTGAAAAGTTTTTAACATGACTAGCTTTCTGAAACTCTAATGCTCATTTTCGAAGGTTGTTGTCCTGTGAACTATTTTAACAAAGGGTCAGTGGTATGTCTTTAAATTTTGATTTTAGAGGAATTACTAAATTCTCATTACTTTCACATATTATTTTATCTACTGTGGAATGATAGCTTTGTTAACATGAGGGTTTTCAAGCTGTCACTGTATTCTATCAGGTATTTCTGTTAGTTCATCAAAGTGAAACAAAATGAAATGAAAATGCAGGAAAAACAAACGAATAGAACATAATTAAGAGTAATTCATTTTGGCCAGGTGTGGTGACTCACGCCTGTAATCCCAGCAGCTGGGGAGGTCAGGAGTTAGAGACCAGCCTGGCCAACATGATGAAACTCCATCTCTACTAAAATGCAAAATTAACCAGGCATCATGGTGTATGCCTTCTGGTGCTGGAAGGTACTAGAAGGCTGAGGCAGGAGAATCACTTGAACCTGGGAGGTGGAGGTTGCAGTGAGCCACTGCACTCCAGCCTGGTCAACAGAGCAAGATTCCATCTCAAAATAAGAAAATAAAATAAAATAAAGAGTAATTCATTGAAACACCAGTTTGTAAAGCATCAGGGATGCTTTTCTCTTGTTAAATATAACATTGTTGTTGAAAACTCTGCTAAAATTTTGCATTTTTTTTAAAAAAAGTATGTCATGCATAAAAAATTATGGAAAGTTGACATCAATATAAAACTTACTGAGCTACTTTCAAGTTTTTTTGCTTTCTTCTTAAACTTTTATTTTAGGTTCAGGGGTACAAGTGCAAATGTGTTACATAGGTAAACTTGTGTCATGGGGTTTGTGGTACAGATTACTTCATCATCCAGGTATTAAGCCTAGCACCCATTAGTTATTTTCTCATGATCTCCCTTCTCCCTGCCTCCAATCTCTGGAAGTCCCCAGTGTGTGTTGTTCCCCTCTATGTGTCCATGTGTTCTCATCATTTAGCTTCCACTTATAAATGAGAACATGCGGTGTTTGGTTTTCTCTTCCTATGCCAGTTTGCTAAGGATAATGGCCTCCAGCTCCATCCATGTCCCTGCAAAAGACATGATCTCTGTTCCTTGTTATGGCTGCATAGTATTCCATGGTGTATATGTACCGCATTTTCTTGATCCAGTGTGTCACTGATTGCCATTTTGGTTGGTTCTGTTTCTTTGATATTGTGAATAGTGCTGCAGTGAACATATGCATGCGTGTGTCTTTATAATATAATGATTTATATTCCTTTGAGTATATACCCAGTAATGTGGTTGCTGGGTCAAATGCTATTTCTGTCTCTAGGTTTTGAGGAATTGCCACATTGTCTTCCACAATGGCTGAACTAATTTACACCCCACCAACAGTGTATAAGCATTCCTTTTCTTCACAACTTTGCCAGCATCTGTTATTTTTTGACTTTTAATAATAGCCATTCTCACTGGTGTAAGATGGCATCTCATTGTGGTCTTGATTTGTATTTGTCTAATTATCATGAACAGTTTTGAAAATTTTGCAATCTTATGAAGACAAATTAATACAGAATTTTCTGAGCTGGGGTACAAATGACTTTTCTGGGCAAGATTGTAGAGATTAACAAAATGAGGTTGGGAGAAATTGAACTACATTATTGTCAAATTTAGCTTGCTGGGAGTAAAACAAAACAACAAAACTGAAGTCTTGAACTTATTAATAACTATTCCTGGCTTCCTTCCCTCTGCTAAACATGGGTTGTCATATTTCTCTCTGTGAGTTGTCCTCACTCACTACGAGAGTCAGTCAATGGCCCTGCACTGTATTCCCTGGCAATGATTTTGCAATGAGTTTCATTCAAGTTCTTAACACTTTAAGATAGTGTCAACATTCTCCTTTAACTTCTCTCTGCTTCCAGTGTCTTCCATTTCTAATCCACCCTGCACATAGAACAGTTTATCCTTTTAAATATGGAAACCACTCTCAATTGTCTACAGGATAAAGCACAACCCTTTTAAACTTTACCCAACTAACTTAGAAAATAATTTCCCATTTTGTTGTCTCACAGATACTAGAATATACTGATTTATACCTACTTATTTTCCCACACAAATTAGCCCACTATGAATAACCTCCACAGTCTCTTTTGTTGTTATCTATCTGAATTCTGCCCATTTAAGGTAAACCTATGTCCAGAATTACTCCTGCTCAAGAACTGCTAGAGCCTTCTAACATCTGGTAACCTAGTCCCTCTTTAAAATACCTACCACCATGGTTTCAGTTTTCTTGACTCTATCCTAACAGAAAAAAAATAGTATAAAGGGATCACAAATGCAGAATAAAAGCTAGAAAGATAGAATTATTAATATTCACAAATTTTAGAGTAATGGATGGATGGTTTCATTGTAATTGAAAGTGCAGAGGAATTCTGTGAATTATATATACTTTCAAAGCATTATTTCACTGAATCCATGGCTGAGCACCTACTCTAATCTAGGTGCTGCCATCGGCAGCAATTCTTTTCTTGTCTTTTCATAACAAGAAAAGAAGAATAAACCATGGATTACAAGGCCTTCCCTTCAAGGCTGGTCTTGTTTATTTCTGAATGTGTTTTCATAGAGAACTCAGTTCTGATTTTGCAGAGTTTTATATTACATGCACAGGAGAGAAAATAGTGACTAGGGAAGCTCTGAGATTTCTAGCATGTCTGTTGAATAAATAATACTATTTTTTCAACTTTCTTACTGCTTTCATCTTAGGATCTACAACACTCTAAAATATTAGTCCAACTTCAGAATACCCCTGTACTATGCTTATGGGTGATCTTTTCTGAGATTTACTAAGGGGAAAATTTGATGGATCATAGGCTGCCAAACAAGTTCCCTGGAAGATGCAGATCAGACCAAGGAGCAGCCTTTTGCCACAACAGGTAGTCATCTTACTGCTTCAGGACTGCAAGATGGAATAGATGAAAATCTGTGAATGTATGAGGCCTTAAGAATGTCACACAGAATTTGAAAAGTGAGAACTTGTCCTTAGAAAATAAAAGGCTAAAGCCTGGTAGACGAGACAAGATACCAGACGAGATAGGACTGGACACTTGCAGAATAGACTGATATCTTCTTAAATGCTGGGCTGACTTAAAAAAAAAATTCTGTGGTCTGTTTTGCTAACTAGACCCTGATCTACTCTTCTTAGTAATATCCCCACACGGAAATCACCAACTTTGTGCCGTTAGTTCAGCCTCAGATGGAAAGAATGAGAAATCATCTAAATAGAGATGCAGAAAAGATTTAGCAGGATGAAAAGAACTGAACAGCACCAAGAGATGGGTGATACATAGTTCTGGAATTATACATTCAAAACACAAGCTGGTGAGACATTTAGAGAAAGCACTTTTGCACGCACTTGTCTTCAGCCCTCTGCCAAGAAAGTCCTCTAGTCCATGAATAAAAGCAATGTTTCGGGACAACCAAGGGTTCTTTGAATCATCTCCTGTGTTTCTGTGGGATTTCCCTGGCCTTTGGATCCCTCACATTGATCACTGCGCTGTGTCTCAAGCCTCGTCTCCTTGACATCCATATGGATTAGCTTTCTGGTTCCCGATTTAGCTCCATTTCCTTGATTCTGACAACTTTACGCATTGGTATGCTGCCATTTACATTCCACATGGCTCCTCACACATGCGTACAACATTCACTAATTCGTTTCTTTATAAAGCTGAAATTCAGTGAGTTCCAACCATATGCTAAGGACTGTGCTAGGTGCTGGAAATCAGTAGTGAGCAACCCACTGACTTTTAGGAGCTTATATGTTAAGAGGAGAGGTACTAAAATATTAAAAATTATTAAAACAAAAATTATTGGTATGAATATCATGTAGAAAAACATAGAATGTGTGATGGCAAATAACAAAGCTCCTTGTCTAGGGATTCCGGTACCTTGTCCCAGAGGTGTCATCTCTAAAGCCTATAGCTATTGAATATGAAGGGACATTGGGTGGGGTAGAGTGGCAAGGACTCCTGGGTAGGTGCTTTGTGTGAAATTTTGAGTCAGGAAGGATCTGCTCTCTCTGAGGAATGAGTGTAGGCTAATGCCACTGCAGCAGATTAAGCATGAGGCAGGAAGACTTTGTCTTGCTTTGCAAGGGGACAAATGCCTGGGTAGCAGAAAGGAAAATGAAGGAAAGGAAATTAATTCAACTGCTGATTGGGACCTGGGGACAATTAGGTTGAGGGTGTGAGGAACGTGAGGTGGCCGGCATGGCTTCATGTTTCTAGAAGAAGAAAGGACGTCTGGGCAGCATCCACCTGATGTTGACCAAGCCTATGATATACAGCAAACAGGCGCCCAGTTTCATCTGTCAAGAATAATACAAATGTAGCAACACTGTTCCCCTTGTCGCATATTGTGCAAGCGTGTGTGTGTGTGTGTGTGTGTGTGTGTAAGGTGTGGAAGTCAAGAAAAGACTGCTATCATGCTCTCTCGGTAGTTTTTGAGTGGAGACAGGAGGAAAGACCCAGGAAATAAAATGTAAATGAGATGCATAGTCATGGTGAAATAAAAAAAATGGAGTAGGAAGTAACCATGAATTAGATCTTTAAGGCAGAATGTTCTGAAGGAACATGGAGAGGATAAACAGCTTAGCTGAGTTCTTAATTACATACAGAAGTGAAACCCTTGCATATAGACAAAATTATATTAATATAAGAAGTCTTTGGTGTGAAGAAAGGACATTAAACTTACTGAGCATACATGGAGTCATTATTTGAATTTTTTTGTATATTCAAATTATAGTTGTATTATTTTTCTGGGTACAATGTTATAAAATGAAGACAAACTTACATGGGAATATTGGCTGGAAAGTAGAATCAAATACGCAATAAATTTCTAGAAATCAACAAATAGTTTCATTTACACTATAAGCAATTATTGATGTATAACCATTAATCTTTTCATTTGTTTTCTGACTTATAAACACTTCAAATAACATTTATTTAAAAACTTTTTAATTGATTCAAAATTAATCTCAATAATTAGAACAATTTTCGGATAAAGTTTATGTAATCATTATTATTATTAAAAATGTAAAAAATCCAACTATATATAACGTTAAACCTTTATGGAAGACCACAGACTTATTCAAGCATATTTTTGCTCTGTCAAAAACATTTTTCCCTTAATGTCAANCTTATAAACACTTCAAATAACATTTATTTAAAACTTTTAATTGATTCAAAATTAATCTCAATAATTAGAACAATTTTCGGATAAAGTTTATGTAATCATTATTATTATTAAAATGTAAAAAATCCAACTATATATAACGTTAAACCTTTATGGAAGACCACAGACTTATTCAAGCATATTTTGCTCTGTCAAAACATTTTCCCTTAATGTCAAATAAAAGACTATAGAGCTAAGTAGTACCTTTCTATGAAAAGAAAAATAACAATGACAACAATGAAAATAAAAATCAGGACTTAAGCTAAGAAAGAATAGAAAACCTTAAGGAATATAAGTCACAGGCAATTTTAGCATTAATTATATCCTCTCTTATTTAAAGTTAAACATAGCTATGAAAAAACTGAAACATTCTCTTGCTGAATGTGATATTCCAACTGAATAGTGAGAAGGTTTGGCTTCTAAATAGCTTAAACTTAGCCTGGAAATGCAGATTGTTGGTATTTTCTCTGCCCTCCAAAATTGTGATAATGAAATCTTTTAGTCTTCCCATTTCTGTTATGCATAAATATGGTAAAACGGGAAAAAGAAAATATGTTTTCACTGCCTTAGGATGATGCATTTGAACTCAGAGTCCTTATATAAATATTATATTATCAGAACTTCTACAATGACAATAGTCAATACTGAGAGCAAAAGGAATCCTAAAATTTTTCCAAAATGAAATGTATTAGCAAAAATATATTTAACAATTTCAAAGTATTTTATAGTCTAGAAATCACATACATTCACACATATGTATATTTGAACAAATGCCTAAGAAAATGAAACCAAAGTTTAAAGAAAAGACATTTTTAAATTTTAAAGCAAAGATCATTTATAGCTCTAACTAAAATGTTAAATACCCCTTTAGTGTGTCTAGGATTCATAGGCAAAGCTGACATTACTCCTGATGGATTTTATGTCTTGACAATTTTTGCTCACTAGAAATCTCTAGAAAATATGCCCACCAGGTTAACAACAATTATAGAATAACTTATGAATTGGCTCTTAGGTAAAGTTTCTGAATAGTCATTGTTGAACTATATCCTGCTCAACACATAAATTATATTTTTTAAAAATACACTATGTATTATTATTATTACATGTGATCAAGTGTCAAACATGTCCCCAAATACCTGTACACCTCTTCCACATGGCTGAATGGCAGAAGTTTTAGAGCAACTACCCCAAAACAACAATGTCAGCCATGTTCTCCAATCTTCCCTACACTTCTCACAGCTTTCTCATAGGTGACAATATGCCCTTCACTAAGATGCATCCTTTCTTAATTACATGGAAAACCTCAATTTCATAACCCATGAAGAGAAAGGGGAAAAATCTCTCATTCTTTTACTCTCTACAGTCCAAATATACTGTTTGATTTTTCTCTTTTTGCCTCTCTGACCCTATTTTCCTGTGTTTTTTTCTCTCTCTTCTCTGGTTTTTAGTGATCAGGTAATTGCTTCTGGTCCAAACTGTGGCCTCTTTTCTGTAGTTTTATTTTCCAAGCACTCTCTGCATTATCAGTCCTTCAACTCCTCTCCCTCTCTAGATGACACCGATTCTCTCTTTTTTAGTAGCTTCATTTTGGAAACACCAACAGTGGCATTTTTAAGAACACAGTACATTTTTGTACACACACACACACATACACACACACACACACATGCACGCACGCCTCTATTTAAGACCTCGAAACCCAGAAAGTTCTAAAAAAGTAGATCAGAGATGTACTTCCTTTCAACAAATCTCAACCAAATTTTGGCCAAAAATATCCTTTTTTGTGAATACTTTGTAAATGTATACTCTCATCTATTGAAAATTATGCATAATGTTTCCAATTGTGTTGAAATGCTTCAGTATAGGTTGACATTTTTTCCTTATTTTAGTTAAGAACTGAATAGAACCAAATGCCAAGGAGGAGTGACAAATGAGATCCTTTCCTGAAGCAACTATGAGGGGAATATAAGGTCCACAATATAGCACCTTTTTGAAATATTTGTGATAAATCATTGAATTACACTAACCTCCTTGTAAAACTCTGCATTATGGTAGCATGTGCAGTACTGGAAATTTAAGAAATATATGCAATTCTTCTATACACTTAGAGTTTTTAGTCCAAATGACAAATGACAAATTGTAAATGCTGAGCACTAATGTTTTCCCTTCAAATTGCATTAAAAGTGCTCTGCAGCATAGGAAATGGAAATTTTAATTCACTAGTCTACTAATCTTCTTATAAAATTGCCTGTCTTACAAAGTATATTTACACATCAATTTCCTAAACTGAAATTAGGGCATTTGTAAGAATTGAACTATGTATAAAATATTGATGATGTATAATTAGCATTTTATTATTGATAACATTTTCTAATTAGAAGAAAAAACATGGTTTATTATGAAAAGCCAGCAGAAACATGCAATTGCCAGATTATATCCTGAAATATTCACTGATGTCTTGTTTCCATTTTATTTACCCCAGTTTAACTTAGTAATCTTGAACTCAGCAAATATTTATATACGGTGGCTATGTATCATTTACAATACATAGTAAAAATCACTGACAATTTGAATGAGACATTGCAGGAAGTATCCTAAACAACACTAGGAAAAAAATCCATTGTTAATATATTAACAAATCACAAAGTATCACAAAAGAAAATCCATCCCTGTTATGCTAAAATAATGAAATTTGTTCTTTGTAATTTCCTAGAAGTAGATGGATAAAGTAATTTACAAGCGTTGGGTTGGTATATTATTTAACTTATTTTTTCAATATAAAGCAATTCTAACATATGGAAAAGGGAAGCACATAATATTCTTTTCACTCACATGCTAGTGATGCCTTCTCATTTTCAGTAGAGTAATGCTTGGAATTTTATATCATTGGGCATTTGCACTTCATAACAACAACCTAATCAGTTGGTGAGGTGCCAGATAATATGTGCTAATATTTCATTTATCCCGTACTTAGGAGGAAAGTTATGACAGACATGTCACCTTATGTGTGCAATACATTCAGGGTCAGAATACAAAAAGCACAGGTACACACAAGGCATTTGGTATAAGCTTCCTGACCAAGCTTTGAAGGGTTACGACATAGTTTACTTGTCTCCAATTCAAAACGTCTCTTCCCTTAAATTAGGGACATAAGTGGAACCATAATTTTCAGTGCTTGAGAAAGCAACCTTTTAGAGCAACTGTACTGAGTTAAGATATTCAGGTTCAGAATACAGAGGAACTTTAGCGATCTACGGACAACCCTTTGACTTTTCTTATTTATTTATGAACTCAAAATCAACCCTGTATATTCAGAGAAAGCAGAAATAATGGCCAAGCTCTTGTCCACCTCAGTTGGCTTGATTTTCTAGGCATAGATACACCATTTCTTAGGATCACAGAAAGAGCAGTGGGGCCAAGGGTCAGGAAGTCTGAATTCTAGTCTTGGTTTGACACTTCTGGGATGTGGGATTAGCCTCTATTTTCCTATTTGTAAGTACCTTTCCTTTCTTAGAGTTGTGACTATAAGGATTTTATGTTTATTTTATTTCAACAGAATTACACAAAGTTTTAATTTCTTATCTCCTCCTTCCACAAACATAAAAACTAAACACTGTCCCTACATTATCTTGTTAGTGCCCCTTTCTTCATATTAATTTTATGGCCAAATTACTGTTGTTCCTGGAGAAAAAAATAAATGACAAGAGCAAATCTCTATCATTTTCAAGTCCCAGTGGCAAATAATGTTAGTAGTTTTGGGTTCATCCTTTCAGAAATTTCCAGTGTATATCTCTTCTCATTATATGGTGATGAAATTATACTCTGAAAACTCAATTTCTACTGTTCTTTTTTAACACAATATTTATTGATCACATTTACATTAACATATCCTTTATAACATCTGCATAATATTCCATGGAATGGTCATTTTATAATGTAACTAATGAGTTTTTATTGATGGACTTTTTTGCTATTATAAATAATACTGTAATAAGTATTTATATATATATTCATCTAGATTATTAGTGTAAAATTATTAGTAGTGCCATTGTTGGATGAAAGGAAGTGAGCATTTTAATTTGCCAGATATTTGTAATTGCTCTTCAAAAATTTAGACTTATCATAGTCTCACAGACTATGTATGCACTAGGTAGTGCATTAGCATGATTCTTTATCTTTGCCCAAATTGAATGTTTTACAACTAAATTTTTTATCTCATATTCTTATTCAATTGATACATTTTTTCAAAAAGTTATGATTGAGGTTGGACATGTTTTCACACGTATACTGGTTATCAACAGGCTTTTCTGATTAACTCAATAATTTTAGTAAGTTGTCTATGTGCTATGATTTTTTTTTTTTTTTTTTTTGAGGCGAGTCTTGCTCTGTCACCCAGGCTGGAGTGCAGTGGCGTGATTCCTGGCTCACTGCAAGCTCCACCTCCCGGGTTCACGACATTCTCCTGCCTCAGCCTCCCGAGTAGCTGGGACTACAGGCGCCCGCCACCTCGCCTGGCTAATTCTTTGTATTTTTAGTAGAGACTGGGTTTCACCCTGTTAGCCAGGATGGTCTCAATCTTCTGACCTCGTGATCTGCCCACCTTGGCCTCCCAAAGTGCTGGGATTACAGGCGTGAGCCACCGTGCCTGGCCTATGATTTCATTTTTACCTCCTACTCCATTTTGCAAATAAAAGAGTAATGTGTTGTCAACATGGATAATTTGGAAAATGTACAAAAGGTAGCAAAACAATCCAACAGAAAGCTGAAGGAGGGAAAATGCTGCTATCTTGATTAAGTTAAAAAGAAAAATTCTATTGGATTTTGTGACTGGCAGGGTGATCCAAAGCCTAGAATATTACCACAGACCCAATCAATCACCAACTACCACCAATTTCTTCTAATATCTCACATTATGTCTCTTCTCAGCCCTTTGTGCTCACCGTGGTATTTGATTTCTCATGATTCATTCTCCAGACTAGCCCTACATGCAACTTTCACATGCAGTGCTCCACAGTGCTGCCACAGCAACAGCTCCAATTCTAGAATTGAAGGCATCGCCCTCCTGGGTTCTCCATATTGTTTGCCATCTTTTTTTGTTTTAGACAGAGTCTCACTCTGTCGCCCAGGCTGGAGTGCAGTGGCTCAATCTCGGCTCACTGCAACCTCTGCCTCCCAGGTTCAAGCGATTCTCCTGCCTCGGCCTCCCAAGTAGCTGGGACTACAGGTGCACCCCACCATGCCTGGCTTTTTTTTTTTTTTTTTTTTCTTTTATAGTAGAAACAGGGTTTCACCACATTGGACAGGCTGGTCTCTAACTCCTGACCTCGTGATCCGCCTGTCTAAGCCTCCCAAAGTGCTAGGATTACAGGCGTGAGCCACCACCGTGCCCAGCCTGTTTGCCATCTTTGAAAGATAAACTAGATAAGTTTTTATTTTTTTTTTTAGTGTTTATTTCCTTTTTCTTTTTTTTAAATTATACTTTAAGTTCTAGGGTACATGTGCACAATATGCAGGTTTGTTACATATGTATACACGTGCCATGTTGGAGTGCTGCACCTATTAACTCGTCATTTACATTAGGTATATCTCCTAATGCTATCCCTCGCCCCTCCCCACAATTAGGCCCGGGTGTGTGAAGTTCCCCTTCCTGTGTCCAAGTGTTCTCATTGTTCAGTTGCCACCTATGAGTGAGAACATGTGGTGTTTGGTTTTTTGTCCTTACGATGGATGAAGCTGGAAACCATCATTCTTAGATAAGCTCTTTTTACCACACTCAGAGAATGTTTTGAATTCACATTTCTGCCGTCTTACCTATCAGGACCAATTCCCTCTCCCTCCCTTGTATCAAATATTGTTTCTGATAATAATACATTGAGTTATTTGTATTTCCTGAAAAATTTCATGTTCTTATACCATTAAATTTTTCCCACACTATTTGTTATAACTAGTTTTATTTTATTTCTGCCTCAAAAAAATAAATTCTTCTCCGAA
Organism: Rhinopithecus bieti; assembly: GCF_001698545.2. Lineage (NCBI taxonomy): Eukaryota > Metazoa > Chordata > Mammalia > Primates > Cercopithecidae > Rhinopithecus > Rhinopithecus bieti. Next base: position 55,741 of record NW_016807300.1, read on the forward strand.
TTTCAGATCAGACATTACTTTAGGTGAAGACTTTCCAGTCTGATTTCCCTCACCTGAGGTAGGTATTTATTCTTTTCTCATCTCACAGGACTTTGAAAATCCCACTATTATGGTAGATAGCACGTTAAAATTTAAATTGTTGGCTTGCATGTCTATTTTTCTACTCAGCGTGAGTTCATTTGCAGTAGTGATCGTGTCTTTGGTTCTTAACAAAAGTGGTTTTCTTTGGATTTTCCAGAAGCAGAACCTAAGAAAAGAATTCACATGAAAATAATTTATTAAGGAAGGGCTCCAGGGTAGATAAATAAGGCAACTAGTGAAGGGCAAGGAAGAGAAAGAAGTTGGGCAAGAGTGTGATCGCCATGCAAAGCCCAAGGAGAACAGCTTTAACCTGATTCCACAGGGAAATTTTGGAGTGCAAACTAAGCTTCAGAGCTATTATAAGGCACACTATGGATCTGGGGCTTTGGTCAGTATCTTTTGGTCACTGGTTTGTGGAAACCTCAAGGGGATATAAACTCCCAGGCACTTCACACCCTTTTCAAGCAAGGGCTAAGTAGCTCCAGTAGCTGAATGGCAGTTCTCCAAAGGAAAAAATCATGTAGGCACCCAATACATTTTGAATGGCTGGCTGGCGGGACAAATGGATAAGTGACAAATTATGCAATTTGGGGTTGCTTAAAAGACAACAGGGGGACACTGAAGACTTTTGATGAAGACAGTGGTACCCTCAAAATGATAAATTGAGATTACTTTAGAAGCATTGAGTAGAATAATGGAAGGAAAGTCTAAATGCAGGAACCAGTATTTAAAAGAAAATTGCCATGGTGATAAAGTCCTCTTCTAGTATGGAAGCAGCAGTATGCAAGGTAAGACATGCCTTGGATTCATATTGCAAATGAAAATTTAATCATTCTTGATGACTGTCGGCATTTGTGAGATAAAGGGAAAAAGAGAGAAAGGGTGGGGTTTTTCTGCTCAAATGACAAGGGGATTGCTTACAGAAAAGGACAATCTGAACACATTGGGAACTGAGTTGTTGGGATGGGCTGGGGGCAGAGCTAATGTTAAAAATTCAGCTCTACATGTGATGCGAGTCAGTAGGGACAAGCAAACGTATATATAGCAGACGTACTGGAAAAGTGGGACTTGATCTTGGAAGACATGGCAGATTGAAAATATGAATGTAAGATTTAGCTTTTAAGACAGGAGACCTGAATATGGAATGGGGAGAGGGAACCTTTAAAACAGAGGTTATTGAACAAAGATATCGAAGAAGAACAGGACTATGACAAATGTCATTTGTTGATACAGAAAAAGAAGAGATAGGAAGAGGTAGTGGAAAAACAGGACTTAAATTCACACTGCATTCTTATTTTGATCTAATGACAATTTAAGCTGGTATAACTTCCCTGAAAAACAATTTGACAATAAATACCAAAAATGTTTTAATATTTGGACATTTTATTCCAGCAATCCTACTTTAATCTCAATAATCCTAAGAAATCAGCCAGAGATAATCATATTAGCAACAGCATCAACATAGTAGTCTAAATGTCGAGCAATAGGAGAATATTTAAATTGTTACAGAACCAAAGGGCAAAATCTTACATCATCATTACAGTCTATGATTTTAGACACTATTTAATGCCATAAAATTCTTTTATAAATATTGTTTGAAAAAATAGGCCATAAAATATATAAACCAACATTACTAAAATTTATTTTGTTTATAATGTGTATGTGTGTAGATATGGATAGGTATGTACACAATCTCATTTAGCGTATATAATTTATACACTAAATATGAATGTTGACAATTGAGTCCTAATTGCTTATAATTGAGTCCTAATTGCTTATAATTGTCTTTTTTTTTTCCAAAATTTTCCAACTGAGCATGTTAGTTTTTATGTTTTTTGAGAAAGAGTCTTGTTCTGGTGCCCAGGTTAGAGTGCATTGGCATGATATGGCTCACTGCAGACTTTACCTCTTGGGCTCAAGTCATTCTCCCACCTCAGCCTCCCTAGTAACTGGGAGCGTAGGCGCACGCCACCATACCCAGCTAATTATTATTATTATTATTAGAGAGGAATTTTCACTTTGTTGCCCAGGCTGGTCTCAAACTCCTGAGTCAAGCAGCCCTCTTTCCCTGGCCTTCCAAAGTGCTATGATTAGAGGCATGAACCACCATACTTGCCCTGAGCGAGTTAGTTTTTTTTTTTTTTTTTTTTTTAAGTGTAAGTAGATGGTGAAAATAGAATCATAGGAGAACTTCTATCTAATATAAAGGTTGATAGAAATGTTAACTCTAAAATAATTATAAGTAAAAATAAAAATTCAATTCTTTAGTTCCATTAGCCATGTTTCCAGAGCTGAATATCTATATGTGGCAGGTTAATATTGTATTGTGCAATAGTGGACCATACTGTTCCTCAGAGTTTTATAGAATATGTCCATCATAATAGAAAATTATGCTAGATTATGTTTATATAGACTAAGAGATCTGGCAGGCAGACTTTTCAGGAAAGAAAGTAATAGAAATTCTAGAACTAAAGCAATGCAATATGTAAAATAGCCTAAATTAATAATTCGATGGATAAAATACAGAGAGATCATTACATGGAAGAGAGGGAAGAAGAAACCATCAATAATGATGAAAAGGAGACAAAAACAGAAAATCTGTGAAAAGAGATAGAATAGTACATAATTTTATATTAGTATTAATCATGAATTTGTGTTTGCATATGTTCATATATATGTATATATACATATGTGTGTGTGTATATATATATATACACTTACACCTCTTGCTGTTTATTCTAGAGAAATGACATGCATATGTGTGCCTAGATGTTTAATCATATTAATCATATACAATTTGTGATCACTAGGAACACAGAAACATCAAAAATGTTCATCATCAAAGCATTAGGTACATGAATTGTTGTATATTCAAAGAATCCTATTGAACATTCAAAATACATGACTCAAGAACATAAATTAGAACAACAAAATGTACTATAGGTAAAATCATACATGAAAACTATATACTTTATGGTTCCATTTATATAAACTTCAAAGGAAATTCTTAAGAGTAGTAACTAAATATAAGAAGGAATTATTGCCATAAATATTTGAAAGGTGTAGTTACTATTCCTTCAATGAAAGAAAGGGGGCTGTGCCTGGAAGAGCAGACAGAAGGCTTCTAGAGGGCTAACAGTGATGGTTTCATATACAAGCAGAGTGGCTCCTTGGCTTTCTTTCCACACGGGTTTCTTTCACTTTCTCTGATGCCTCCCCCTCTGCCTTGCCACAGGAGTTTTGCACATGCTCGTTCCCATTCCGATAGCCTTCCTTCCTTTCCTTTTCACTCTCATATCCCAGATCAGCTATCACTTCCTCAGGGAACATCAGTCCCACCAGATATGGAAAAGCTTCCTTCTTACACACCCTCTGAGAAGGACATTCATTCCTTCCACAGAGTATGCTTCAGTTTGTAATTTTGTAATGTCTGACATTATTAAAGTAATTGCACCAAAAATGCAATTGGTATGACTTTCACCATTGAACCTCCAGTGTCTTATACATTGGCTAATAATGGCTTATTAAATTAATGGATGCATATGGTTAGACAAATTGAATTTAAAGTGTCTATAGAACACACACATATGCAGCAGGATATATGGACCAGCTGTTCCTCAGAGTTTTGTGTCTAGAGACAGGGAGTCATGAATAAATAAGGGCTAGCATAGCTAATGGAGTACTTAATTGGAAGAGGCAAAAAAAAAAAAAAAAAAAAAGCCAAATGAAAAGGAAGCCCAGGGAGTGAAAGAAAATATTTACAAACCCGTTGTCTGTTAAGGGGTTAATATCCAAACTACAACTCAATGGCAAAAGAAAAACCTAATTAAAAATTGGCAAAGGACTGGAATGACATTTTCTAAAGAAAACATAAAATGTTTTGTACATTTGTACAGTTTGTACATATTATATACATATATGTGTGTATATATACATATATATGAACATATGCAAACACAAACTCATGATTAATACTAATATAAAATTATGTACTATTCTATCTCTTTTCACAGATTTTCTGTTTTTGTCTCCTTTTCATCATCATTGATGGTTTCTTCTTCCCTCTCTACTATGTAATGATCTCTCTGCAATAGGTACATGAAAAAATGCTTAACATCACAAACCATCATGGAAATTGAAATCAAAACCATAATTTTATGTCATTTCACACATGTTAGAATGGCTATTATTTAAAAAGAGACAGAGATAACAAGTATTGGCAAGGGCATGGAGAAAAAGTAATCTTTGAACACTACTGCTGAGAATTTAACTCGGTATGGTCATTATGGAAAACCATATGGAGGTTCCTTAAAAATAAATAAGTGAATAAAAAGTAAACTACCATATGATCCAGCAATCTCACTTCTTGGTATATATCCAAGGGAAAATATATCAATATCTTGAAGAGATATCTGCACTTCCATGTTCACTGCAGTATTATTCGTAATAGCCAATATATGGAAACAGACTAAAGTGTCTGCTAACAGATGAATGGATGAAAAAGACGTGGTATATACACAGTATAATATTGGCTATGAAAAAGAGGAAATCTTGACACTTGTGACAACATGGATGAACCTGGAGAATATTATGCTAGGTGAAATAATGTAGATACAGAAAGACAAATACTATATGGCCTCAATTATATGTGGAATCTAAAGAAGTCAAATTCCCAGAGGCAGAAAGTAGAATGGTATTTTCCAGGGGCTGGGAAGTTGGGAAAATGGGGAGAAATTGGCCAAATGATATAAATTTCCAATTATAAGATTAATAGGTTTGAGTGATGTAATGCACAGCATGGTGACTATAGTTAATGACACTATGTTGTATAGTTGAAATTTGGTGTGAGTAGATCTCAAGTGTTCTCACCACCCACAAAAAAACAGTAACTATGTGAGGTGATGGGTGTTTTAATTAGCTTGATTGTGGTAATCACTTCACAACGCATAAACATCTTAACTCATTATGTTGTATACCTTAAACATATACAACTTTTATTTGTCAATTACATCTCAATAAAGCCAGAAAAAACAGGAGCAAAACATACATCTCCTATAATTCAACCTTGACGCCTTGCTCCAGCTGTATTGCATCTGATCCCTTCCCAAGATCTACACTCTCAGCCCTCTGGGTTATGTCCCTTTTCTGAAGTATTTCTTCTTTTTTCCTCATCTCTATTTCCTTACGCTTTTTGTCATTTTCCTGAAATGCCTACCTCTTCCTTCTTTGCATCACTGTCTGTCTGACAATGTATTCCACAGTTTAAAGTTCTGAAACAACAGCAACAACAACAATAAAATCAAAATAGCAGCTCTTAAAGCTAGAAGATTTTTAAATATTGTATTATACAGCAAAACGTAACACAACCTTAACTCCTTCAGTGGCACAACCTGAGCTGGAAACACGGGAGGCAAAACGTGGTGCTGTCCAGTGCTGGAACAGGTGTGGCTTTAAAACGGCATACACATCACATTATCATTCTCAAATCCAAATAAATAAATAGAACTCTAAATTTTGCAACACAGATATCCCCAAATGCTCTGTATAAGATTGAGCTCACACCTTGTATTGTGTCTTGCGCTTCATAATGATTGATAAATATTGCCATATAGAATGCCAAACCAACGAGTGATTATATGGTTTTATGAGGCTCTGTCAATTTCAACAACAGATAAAATACCTATCTCATGTATGATGCTGGAAGCTAGCCGATATAATTATGAATATTGGGATATTTTTCACCCCAAGAATTTTCCAGTCTAGTGACTAATGCCTACACAGATAAGAAAGACAGTGACAATCTGATGAAGGATGTATGTAGAATAAAAATGACAGAATTGGGGTAAGTGTATAATAAACGCAGAGTAAAGTTCTGTGACATTATAAATGGGAGTAGGTAGTTTTAGAGTTTTCAAAGCAAGAAAAGTAATACATTAAAGAACACATTTGCTTAGAGAAGTATGATTCATACCAGTGTGAAAAAAAATAGAAAAATAGAAAAGCAATTCAGATGATCTAAACTTTATTAGTTTTCTAGGAAACAGTATGTGATATAGACTGTAGGTACAGTCTGAAGAGTTAAAAGAATGTAACCTTAGAATTAAAAAAAATGCAGAGTGAAGAATCCATTTGCTGTTTTCTGTAGACTTATTTTGGAAAATCTGAAATATTCATTGTGCAAAGAATGTGGTTACGTTGAGGTTAATAATATTGACACTACTGAAAGGGTAGCCTTTACAATTGTCCCACAGCTTCATGGGATACAGCTGCCCATACTTCAATTTTCGTATTTCCAAAAAAACAAAACAAAACAAACAAACAGAAAAAACCTTCTAGAAAACTAGTAGTTCTAACACTCTTCTGTGCCAGTTGTTTCTCTAATTTAATCATAGTTATTGGTATTTTCCCTCTTGATTACAGACAATTTGTCTTATTCTTGTACCCTGGGATCTGGACTTGGAGTAAAATACATAGGGATCCAGTGTTAGAGCAAACACTTAGAACAAAAAAACTTCAGAACTGAGAGCCAGGCTGAGGCCTCAGGTCAGATCATTAAAGGGTTGCAGTTTTATTTCTGGAACAATGTATGTACTATTTATTTACTATTTCCATGAAATAAATACGACTTTTTCTTTTCATTTAAATATATTTACCATACTTAACTTTAATATATCTTAAAATAATAAATCGAGTTACTACTTCAAGTCATCATGTTTATTACTAACCTGTCTCCACCATCACCTGCAAAGCTCAGTTAAATATTCACCATCTAATGAGAGCAAGGACTATTCATGTTGATTTTTAAAATTTACTTAAAATTACGTCTTTTACAATTACCTCAAATTATTTTCATTTTCTTTTTTAGTTGTGGTTTTGAAAATATCTAGCTGTATAATATCAAAAAAAAATTTTGCCTTTTTTTTTTTTTCTTTTAAGACAGGTTCTCTGTCACCCAGGCTGGAGTGCAGTGGTGAAAGCATAGCTCACTGCAGCCTTGAACACTTGGGCTCAAGCCATCCTCTGTCCTCAGCCTCTTAAGAGTAGCTGGGATTACGGATGCATGCCACCATGCATGGATACGTTTTATTTGTTTGTTTGTTTGTTTTTGTAGAAACGGGGTTCACTATATTGCCCAGGTTGGTCTCAAACTCCTGGCCTCAAGTGATCCTCCCACTTTGGCCTGTTTTCACTATTTTTGAAAGTTGACTGAACTTAGTTTAGTTAAATAATGAGCCAAATCAATCAAATGCAATTCATAAATAGAAGCAGGCTAATTCATTTGAAAGAATAAAATGAGTGGGTAGGTATATAAATAACTTTAATGTAAATAACAGAAAATCTATTTCCTTGAATGTAGCCCATTGTTCCTGCCTCTCCGTTGTGTACCTGGACCCTGCCCTTCATCTTGGGCCTCCTCCCTGGAGAAAACTGCATCATGACACCACTAACTTCCAGTAACTGGCATCTGCCTTTCCCTCCTCCCTCTCTCTCCTTCCCATCTCTACCCCAGTTAAATCCCTAAACTTTGCTGATTAACCATTTAAACATCCTGTTAATCCGTCCATTTTTTCACTGTGTCTTTTTATTGCTAACTCTCTATTTGAAGCCACCTCACCTTTTTCTCAGAATGTCAGCTATAATGGCCTAGCTGATCTCCCAGTCATTCCAGGCTTGCATCTGTCCAAACTACCCTGCCCTGTGCTGTTTTCTAAAGAACAAATTGTATCCTGTTGGTTCCCAGCTACAAACTCCTCAGTGACTTGAAAATGCCTTCAGCATATAGCTGAACATGATATGCCTCATTTTATTTCTGTAGCCTCATGATTCCCTTTTCATTGTATATTTCATTGTACATTACAGTCATACTTCGAATTCCTTGAAGTCAGGGAAATTGTCTTATTCAATGTTGTATTCCCAGAACCTAACACCGTGTTTGCTATGTAGCAGGTTTTCAAGATAATTTTTATTTTAAAATTCAGTTGGATGAGTTTAAATCAGATAAATATATGACTTTTTGGCATCCTGAGTCTATTTCTATTCTTTCATTTTAGAGTTTAAGTAAGCTTAGGCTACTATGAGAGTTACTTGCAAACTGTCGTCCAGATCCTCTGGAGGTTGAAATTCTGGTAATAGAAGCATCTGGTCCATTGTCAGTTCTAATTTTGCTCAACCCAAACAGTCAGAAATACTTGCTAATAAAGGCTGACTCTTGATACTCCAAAAGTGGCAATTGGATGGGTGTGGTGGTTCACGCCTGTAATCCCAGCACTTTGGGAGGCCAAGGGGGTGTGGATCACCAGAGGTCAGGAGTTTGAGACCAGCCTGGCCAACATGGTGAAACCCCATCTCTACTTAAAATACAAAAATTAACTGGGTGTGGTGGCACATGCCTGTAATCCCAGCTACTCACGAGGCTGAGGCAAGAGAATCGCCTGAACCCAGGAAGCGGAGGTTGCAGTGAGTCAAGATCGCGCCATTGCACGCCAGCCTGGGTGACAAGAATGAGACTCTATCCCCATCTCAAAAAAAAAAAAAAAAAAGTGACAATCAACTCTTCATTTCCAGAATTAATATTCCAAAAATGTTTGCCAGTGGATGAGAACAGATCTGGTACTGGTATTTTATTCTGTTATATTTCCTTGGACTGCTGTAACAAATGACCCCAAACCTGGTGACTTCAAAGAACAGATGCTCATTCTCTGCGGTCTGGAGTCTGAACATTTGAAATGAAGTGGTGAATAGGATTGACTCCTTCTGAGGGCTTGAAGGGAAAATCTAACTCATGCTTCTTCCCTAGTTTTTAGTGGTTGCCCAGCCATCTTTGTACTCCTTGCCAGTGGCAACCTAACTCCAACCTCTGTCCTCCATCTATACACGCATCTCTCCTGTGTGCCTGTGTCTATCTCCAAAATTTTTCCCTCTTATAAGAATGTCAGTTCATACTGGATTTCAGAGTCTTTAGCAATGCAGTGTAAATTCATCTTAACTTTATTAGATTTGAAAATGTTCTATTTTCAAATAAAATCACATTCACAGAGCCCAGGTAGAATGAATTTTGGGGATACATTCACTTCTACTTTTTTTTGGTGAATATAAGGTAAAAAGAATTGAGTATAAAAAATAAAAGTAGAAAACTATCTTTAACATGGGATGAGAATATTATTTTTCCAATGAATGCATGTTTTGCTAAACTATTTTAATAAAAATGACAAAATCCAAAATTGTAATAAATGGTTTAACAGCTAATTAAATACAGGATCCTGAATCACTGGAGCTGACCAGAAAATGATTCTCTCAATGATTTTAGAAATACAGAAATGATCAAGGTAATTTAATATATACTTTTTCTGATATATGGTCATCCCAATATCAGCACTAGGCACATCTCCCTACATGGTGGCCTTTCCTTAAAAGTGATGGAAAACTAATAAACTATGCCTTTACACATGGAATTATTTTGTGTTCATGGAATCAACATTTTTGAATAAGGACTTTGGCAACTCAGGAATACCATTTTTATGTTCTTCATTTAGAACGAGGAAATGGAAAATGAGTTACAAGAGAAGATGACTTTTTTTAAAAACCAAATCTTTACATCATGATTATTAGAAGCTGTGACACCTCCCTATGATGAAGCCACTTAAACATTTTAAGAGTATTCCATTCACAATATTGAGATACAAATTTGCACTTTTTGGAAGGCAAAAGTTAAACGAAGTGCAATCCCTGGAATAATTTACAATGAATAAGCAGACGTATTGTGAATGGATCCTGAAACTTCAACAAAACTATTTAGTACTGACTATGTATGAGGCACTGTTCTGTTTGTCGGGGATAGTGCAGGAAACAGGGACAAAAATCAGGTTCTCTTGCAACTTATATTGCCCTAGTCATGCTGAATATTCTCCACCTGCTCCTCCTGGCTCCACTTCTCATACTTCAGTGAGCTTTGAGCTCTGGCCACTGACTCCTAAGTACTGCTTCACTTTCTATAATCTGGCTTGGTGTGTGTTTGACCAACAAAAGACAAAGAGCAGATCCAGAGTTGGAGGAGAGATAAATCTGAGTGTGAATTTATCGGTATCCTTTCCACTGCGAGGCATAGATTGGTAGTGCCTGATTTCGTACTTAGGCCCACATCTAATAGGTTCAAGTGTCTATTCCTACCCTTGCTCCTTTAGACAATGGAAATAGCTTTTAGTCCATCTAGCCTTTTTACTAATTTTGTGAAATTCTTGAAAACTGCTTACAGTAATTTATAAATAGGCCGTTTTAAATTCTCTTTAATTATCCCCTTTGAATATGCCTTCTATTTCCTAAAGAACCTTAAATGATGCAGGGGGTTAGAAAGGAAATACAAATACATGAGATATTTGAAAATAAGACATTTTAGCAGATGCTATCAGCAACCCATCCATATCTCCTTGGCTTTCTCCATTCTTGGGTATGCTGCCTATCAACAGCTCTTGAACTGAGCACTCTCTTTGACTTCTACAGTTTGCCAGGCTTAAAGATAAAGTAGATTGGGCATGCTAGAAACTAACGCATTCCTTCCACTTCCTTCTCCAAAGCAGCCATCAACCAATAACTGACAGATGGAATGGACCAAATTCTCAGCTTCTTGGAACCTTGGTTGGAACTACTCTGGGTCATATTCACCTTATCCTTCTGAGTTTCCTACCGAGCCTAGGCACCTGGTGCCCACAGCAGCACGCTGCTGGATAACAAACCTTTTATTGGCTTCCTTTCTTCCCTCCCATATTTTTCCACTCCAGTGTTGACGATTCCTAGCATTACCTCAGCAAATACACATTCGCTCTCACACATACATATACACACACCCATACAAACACTATACAAACTCACATTTTTGTGCAATAGGAAGCTCTGGAAGATTCTGAGGAGAGGAGAGATGCACACTTTTTAGACTACAATGGGCCCACTCTGGATATTGTGTTGACAGAGATTTGAAGGGTTGTGAGGGCAGACACACTGAGACTCTTTAGAGAGGTTAGTTCATCTGTAACACTAGTAGACCGTTGCAAGAATCTATAGGAAAGATGATAAGGGATTGCATCTTTGCCATGATGCTATGATGAGATTGCTTTTTAGATCATCTGATCAATATTTATTAAAATATATTATGTGTCAGTTTCTATACTAGAAGTTAGCAAGAAGGATACTGTCCTCATTTTAGAGGTAAGGACATTGGGATTAGGAAAGTAAAATAAAATATGCAGATTCTCAGACACACAGTCCAAATCTGCCCAGAGCTTTACCCTCTCCACCACACTGTCAGGAAGGTGGCCATACATTAGACTGAGTAGAGAGGTAAAGGCGGAAGACAGCCTGCAATGAACTGATAGAGAAAACTACATAGGGAAGTAGAAACAATGAAATCAGGAAATTTGGCAGAAAAAAAAGATGGGGTAATTAAAAGGCATAAGGTAGCCTTTTCGTTTTATTTTGTTTTCTTATTCTCCTCTTTAACCTGAGAGAAACCTATTCTTGTTTACATGCCTAGCAAAAAGAAGCACTGGAGAAGACACTTGGTGTTACATTAATGAAAGGGAATAATGGATCAAGGAAGGCTTGGTAGCAAAAAGAAGTTAAAATATATCTAAGAAACGTATTTTAAATCATAAATAACTTGTGTCTGCAAATATGTTTATTATAAAATATTCAAATAAGAGAAATGTGTAGAAAAAACCCTATGCCCACATTTACCCCATTTTCTACAATCCTCAATATTATTGCTATCTTTAAAGTAACCACATTTTAGTGTGTACCTTTTCAAATATTTGGTTGTATGCATATGTGTTCACATTTTTGCATAAAGTGGGTCACAACAATGCAGTGTCTTTGCAGTTTGCTTTTTTTTTTACATAATGTATCCTTGACGTTCTTCCATATCAGTACATGTGAATCTAATTATATTCTTACTAGTTTAATTATAGCATCAGCTGCACAATTATACTACTTTAATTATCAATCACATTTTAAATTTAGTTTTAATAAGCTTTTAATTTTAAAATAGTTTTAGATTTACCAAAAAATTACTAAGATAGTACAGAGACTTCTATACAGCCCACATCAAATTTCTTCTATTAACATTTTTCATTAGTATGGTACATTCTTTACAATTAATGAATCAATATTGATATATTATTAACTGAAGCCCACACTTTATTCAGATTTCCTTAGCTTTTCTGTAGCATCCTTTCTGCTCCAGGATCCGAACCACAATAATATATTCCATTTGGCTGTCATGTCTCTATAGGCTACTCTTGGCTGTGAGAGTTTTGCAGATCTTCGTGTTATTGATGACCATGATAGTTCTGAGAAGGACTTGTTAGGTATTTTGTAGAATGACCCTCATTGGGATTTGATTGATGTTTCTCTCATGATTAGACTGAGGTTATGTGTTCTGGAGAAGACCACAGTGGAAAAGTGCCATTTTTATCACACCATTTCAATGACATATTATCAACAAGGCATATCACTGTTGATTTTCACCTTGATCACTGGCTGGGGTAGTGTTTGTCAAATTTCTCCACTGCAAAGTTACTCTATTTTTTCCTTTTTTTCCAATTTTCATATGGTGTATTGGTCAGGTCTCTCTTAGAGGGATAGAACTAATAGTATAGATATACATATATATAAAGGGGAGTTTATTAAGTATTAGCTCACATGATCACAAGGTCCCACAATAGGCTGTCTGCGAGCTGTGGAGCAAGGAGAGCCAGTCCGAGTCCCAAAACTAAAGAACTCGAAGTCCAGTGCTCGAGGCCAGGAAGCATACAGCACAAGAGAAAGATGTAGGCTGGAATGCTAGGCCTGTCTTTCCTTTCACATTTCCCTGCCTGCTTTATAGTCACTGGCAGCTGATTAGATTGTGCCCACCAGATTAAGGGTGGGTCTGCCCTCCCCAGCCCACTGACTCAAATGCTAATCTCCTTTGGTAACACCCCATACACACACCCAGCGTCAACATCCCGCATCCTTCAATTCAATCAAGTTGACACTCAGTATTACTGTCACATATGGCAGTCTTTGGAAAGAGGGCCCTGTGCATAGCCCACACTTAAAAAACAAGGAGCTATGCCCCATCTCACTGAGGGCAGAGTATCCACATAAGCTATTGGGACTTCTTCTGACCAGAATATTTATCTATTTTTCCCATTTATGTATTTACACATCATTTATTGTTAGTATGAATTCATAGGTATTTATACTTTGAGTTATAATCCAATACGACTGTTTTTTTCTGTTGCTCAAATTGCTATAGCTTTTGTTGAGAGCTCCTTCAGTTGGGTTCTTTGTCTCTGAACATATCCCCATCACTGAGTGTTTGGGGGTATTTTTGTTTGTTTTGTTTTGCTTTGCTTTAGCACTTGCTTACTTCAGTGCCCCCACCTTCCCCACCCTCTGGGAGAGCTTGTAATATAGTTAGATCCTTTTGTCACATTCTGCATTCTATCCAGGGATGCCCTTGACCTCTATATAATTGCTTTTACAAAAACATTTGCATATACTAAGGAACACTTTTTATGTTTTATAGTTCAATTGATTTTGACAAGTACATAGTAATATGTATCAAAAATTACAGTATCATATCGAACATTTTCTGTACGCTAAGCAACGCTCTGTGCTTTACCACTCTCACCCCACCTTGAAACTCTGGACACTATTGATCTGTTAACAATCTCTATAATTTTGCCTTTTTCAAAATGTCATGTAAACTAAATAATGCAGTATGAAGCCATGGCCTTTTCAGCCTGCTTTATTTTATTTTGAGACAGAGTCTTACCCTGTTGCCCAGGCAGAAGTGCAATGGTGCAATCTTGGCTCACTGCAACCTCTGCCTCCCAGGTTCAAGCGATTCTCCTGTCTTAGCCTCCTAAATAGTTGGGATTACAGACACAAGCCACCATGCCCAGCTAATTTTTTGTATCTTTAGTACAGATGGAGTTTCACCAGGTTGGCCAGGCTGGTCTCCAACTCCTGACCTTGTGATCCGCCCACCTTGGCCTCCCAAAGTACTGGGATTATAGGCGTGAGCCACCATGACCTGCCCAGCCTGTTATTTCACTTAACAATATGTACTTTAAGACTTAGCCATGTGTTTAGGGGGTTTGATAACTCCTTACTTTTTATTGTTGAATACAATTCCATTGCATCCAAGTATAATAGTGGGTTTATTTGCCTAATGAAGAACATTTTGGTTGATTCCAAATTTGGCTATTATGAATATAGCCACTATAAACATTTACCTGCAGGTTTTGGTGTGGTCATGTGTTTAAAAAACATTCAGTAAATACCCAGAAGCATGACTGCTGGGTCAAATGATAATACTATGTTTACCTTTGTTGGAAACTGCCAAGCTGGGTCTTCCAAACTGACTGTATCATTTTACATTACTGTCAGCAATGAATGAGATTTTCTGTTGTTCCATATCATCAGCAATTGGTATTTTTGGATTTTTGGATATTAGCCATTCTAATAAGTGCATATCTGGTTGTTGTTTTAATTTGCAATTCCTTAGTGACAAATTATTAGAGTATATTTTCATGTGCTTATTTGTCGTCAGTATATCATCGTGGGTAAGATGTCTGTTCAGATCTTTTGCCCACTTTTAAATTAGGATTTTTTTTTTAAGTGAGTACTTTATATCCTAAAAGAGACTATCATGTTATATGCAATCAATATGTACTCTAATAAGATGAACACAACTGGTTGCAGTACTACGTAAATAATAATGATACTCTCCCCTTGGAACAAGACATGATTTGTCATGTTTTTCTTTCATCATATCAGAGCCTGAAAAATGCCTGGACCCCTAACAGAAATATTCAATAAATATTTGTTGAAAGAATGAAAAAAATAGATATTCTATCATATATTCTACTTAAATTTCACTACAGTAAGAAGAGTTCAGAAGCATTAGCTTCCATTATTCTCAATTAAAGATACCACGTGGCCTGTATGGCAGAAATGTCTCTTCAGAATATTTAGCCTTTGATTCTATAATGTACTCAAAAACAATTTTTATGTTAATGTCTGAACTTGGGAACTCTATTATTATAATTGTATTTCAGATTAGAGTTCAAAATCTGCTTGAGGTTTGATTGTCTCACAGCATTTTCTTGGTGTCCAGAATCAGAGCAGAACCAAGATTCCTTGTCATGTCGCTTACTAGAGAGGAGGAATTTTTCTAGTCCCTGTCAACTGAGGGTGCTGCATTTATTCCTCGGCCTATTTAGGCAGCTTAGATTAATCTTTTTGCTTGAAAACACATACAAACCTCATTGCCTGGCCCTGCAACAGGAGCACTGACATTCAAGCACCTGGAGGATCTCAATACATGCAGAAATGCACTTGATAAAATTCAACATTTGTTAGTTACAGTTATAAAGATCTTAGCAAATCAGAAAGCTAAGGAACACTTTTAAGTTGACAAAACCTACAGTGAATATAATACTAAATCATGAAAGACTGAGGAATAGCCCCTAAGGTTGAGAACAAGGTAAGGATGCTTTTTCTCACCATTTCTATTCAACATTAGGCTGAAGTCTTAGTGAAAATAACAAGGGAAGAAAAAGCGATAGAGGCATGCAGTCTGGGAAAAACAAAACTGTCTTTATTAACAGATGTTATACTTAGCTATTTAGAAAACCTCAAAAAAACTACAGAAAAGCTAAACTGATTTAAAAGTGAAATTTCCAAGGTCATAGAATGCCAGGTTTATATATATACGTACATACACACACACACATACAAACACATACACACATATACATATTTTACATATATATGTTTATATATAAAAAAATCACACCCTTGTATAGGAGCTAAAAATAACTGAAAATTGAAATTAAAAAACATAATACCATTTGCAATATATCAAAAACATGAAATTATTCAGAATAGATCTAGTAAAATATAAGCAAGGTTTGTGTACTAGAAATTAAAATCATTGCTAAAAAAATCAACAAAAATAAAGCAAATAAAGCAATGGGGAGATACACTATGTTTATGGAATAAAAGACTAAATATTATTTAAATCTCAATTCTACCCAAAACTGATTTATAAATTCAATTCAATCCCTATCAAAATCCCATCAGGTATTTCTGTTGAATTGACAAGCTGATTCTAAAACTTATATGAAAATGCAAACCTTGAGAAAGAATAATTAAAACAATATTTTAAAAGAACAAATGTGGAAGATTCATATGGTTTGATTTAAAGTCACACTATAAAGCTATAGTAAGAAAGATAGGGTTGCACTGAGGTAAAGTAAGACTTAGATCAATGGAACAGAGTATAGAGTCTAAACATAGCTCCACACATATATAATCAGCTAGTATTCTACAATGATTGATTTTCAATGGTGAAAGAAGAGACTTTTTTACAAATGATGCTTGAGTAACTTGGTGATCATATGAAAAAAGGTAAGTGTTGATCCTCACCTTTCTTGTTATAAAAATATTAAGCTGAAATAGATCAGAGGCCTGAATGTAACATGTAAAACTCTAGAACTTCTAGAAGAAAATATCTGAGAAAATCTTTACGAACATGGTTAGGAAAAGATTTCTTAGATAAGGTGAGAAAATGGGATAAATAATAAAAATTAAAATTAGAAATATTGGACTTTATAAAATTAAGAACTCCTGTTCTTAAAATCAGCATTAAGAAAATTAAAAGATAATCCACAGGATGGGAGAAAGTATTTGCAAATGATACATCAGATAAGGAATTTGTATCTAGAATATACAAAGAATTCTTACAACTCAATATTAAGAAGCCAAACAATTTGGTTAAAAAAATTAGGTAAAATAGTTGAAAAGACACTTCACCAAAAAAGAGTGATAGCGATGACAAATAAAAAGATGATCAACATTATTAATCATTAAGGGAATGCAAATGAAAACCATAAGGAAATATCACTTTTATTATAACATTTAAAATAAAATAAAGATAAGGTAACAAAAACCATGTTCTGTAAGGATGAACAACCAAACTCTCATATGTTTCTGATGAGAATATAAATTATTACAGCCACTTTGGAAAACAGATTAGCACTTTATGTTATAAACTCATATATGCACTTATTGTATGACTGAGCAATTCCATATCTAGGTTTTTACCAAGGGCAATGTAATACATATAAAGACAAGACTTACTTTAAAACCATTACGCTAAGTAAAAAAGTTAGATTTAAAAAATGTCTTCAGGTATGATTTCATTTATATGAAATTCTAGAAAGCACAAACTACAAGGACAAAAATTCATTTAAGATTCCCAGTCAGGAGTTCGAGACCAGTCTGGCCAACATGGTGAAATCCTGTCTCTACTAAAAATGCAAAAATTAGCCAGGCATGGTGGTGGGTACCTGTAGTCCCAGCTACTTGAGAGGCTGAGGCAGGAGAATCACTGGAACCTGGGAAGTGGAGGTTGCAGGGAGCTGAGATCATGCCACTGCACTCCAGCCTGGGCCCAGAAGCTGGGTATGGTAGAAAGGAATTGACTTTAAATGGGCACCAGAGGAGTTTCTGGCTGGGATTCTTTTAAAGTTTGAATGTGGTAGGGCCTATGTAACTATGCTTTTATCAAAATTTGTTGAATTGTGCAAGTAGAATTAGTGAATGTCACCTTCTGAATTTCTACTACAATAGAGTTGAATAAAAAGAGACTCCCAAACCTGTATTTTTGAGAGCCTATTTCTGAGTCATAAGTCCAACAAAGTTTACCTTATATGGTTCTCATTTGTTGTGCAATCTCACCTCCTTCCATTTTTTCACAATATGTATGGGTTTCCATGTCCATTTCTTTTCCATGAACTCCCAGCACTATGCACCATGTTAATTGTAACAGAAAGTATTTTGCATTAGCTCAACTAACCATGTTCCAAAAACAGATGTTCTGTTTTATAGCATATACTGATTTATATATTAATATATTACAATATTTTGTGCATATATATTAATTCTCATGACAAAATTTTGAGTGACATAAAAGAATAGGAAGAGGAAAGTAAAGATCTACCTTTTTTTCCTCCAGTCAAATCCTTCAACTGGGGGCAACTGCTGTTAATACATAGTTTCCTGAATATTTGCATAAATAGGGCAGTTGTATAGTAGGACGACATATCTTTTGTCACATGGCATTATGTCTTAGGGAACTTCACATATTAGCTTATATAGATGGATTTCAATCTTGTGATTGTGACGTGTACAAAGTAGAACAAATATACTGTAATTTGTTTAGTCATTTCTCTATTGTTGAACACTTAGGAGTTTTCCAATTTTGCTAGTTTCCATTGCAGTGTCAAAATAGATACTATTAGATATTTATTTCTAAAGCTAGCAGCAAAGGTACAGGTATTATATCTTGAGCTCACCTCTTATCTAAGTAAACAGCCTGTTATGTGCTAGGTAGGTAATGTACCTGTGTATGAATAAAAACACATCATAGAAATCAGCAAGGAAATCCTTCTTCTTAAACATTAGATGAGATTGCTTCAAGCTTTCAATGCATGCTTTCTTAAAAATCCTCATCAGGATTTTAATAAATTATCAGTAGGGTTATAATTTTGTAGTAATCCTCCTACCCTCAACGCTTCCTCTGATTTAACTTAGTTTCAAAATTATGCAACTGTTCCATGTGTAGGGTTCTTTTTTTGATTATTTTGGCCAGTCATGTAACAAATGCAGCATTTTCCTTAGTGTTCATTAAAACAAAATTCTTACATATGCTATGTGTGTTGTAATAGATCTTATTCAAGTTTTCAAGAGTCAGAAAAAATGTATATAAGTGACCACTGCAGCACTGCAAACACCTAAAGTTGTGTGTTAGCCATCCTCCTTAAAATCATAAAGTCCCTTGACTTGGTCTGGATTCTAGCTTCAGTGTCCTGTCATCTGTTGCAGAGTGCATTTCTACTTCTCTTTCTCATTTATTCTTCACCTCTTTTCTCTCTTCTCTGTTTCTTCTATTTCAGGAACAACAACAATAACAACAACATATTTTTCCCACTTCTCTACACAGAACATTTAAGCTCCCCTTGGCTAAATTGTCTAACTACAAGTTTAACTCAACACACTTTACAAACTGAGGGGCTGGGCTAAAACATAAGTGTTTGAGTAGTAGCCCATATGTAGTGGCCTACACATGTCTGCCATTTGTAATGGCCTCACACAATTTAGTAGACAGAGATGGTGTCCTCTTCAATCTCTATCTGGTTGAGGGAGCAGGGAGCTCACAGTCTAATAATGGACAGACCTGCTGAGACACCAATGGACTACCATGTAATGGAAGAAGAGTCGAGGGAACACTGAGCAGGCTAGGATTATTTCTGCTTTGAGGTATTCTCCAAGACTGCCAAGAGGAGGCTATACCCAAAGATGAGTCACATGAGTCACAGGTGAGGATGGTTTTCTATGAAAGGTAGAAGCCCTGTAAATTTGAGAAGGAAAATACTCTGGGAGACATCTGCTACCCTGCTGATCAACAGTATACTCAGTAAAATTTCACTCGTTTTTTTTTTTTTTTTTTTTTTTTTTTTACTTCAACAGTAAATTATCAACCTAACGTAGGTGGGCCCTACCTTTCACAGCAAGTGCGCACTACTGTTCAGGTAGACCCAAAGCACAGGAAAAGCAGAAATAGTGCCATTGCCATTATATACCTATGTTATATTACAATCTTTAGCTTCCATTTTTGAAATATCTTTTTCTGTCAACACCAGCAGTGAAAATGAGACTATGTGCACAGGTTAAACATGCTTTGAAGAGCTACAAATCTGGTAACATAAATAAGAAAAAATTTCAGATCTGAGAATAATTTCAGCTGTCTATTTGATTGATCAGGAGTCATGGCACAGAAAGGAAAAAAAGAAGGTAAAATTAAAGAATATGTGCAGATGAAAAAGAATTACCGCATGCCCACTACTCCCTTTCTGCCCAAAGTGCCAACATCTCTTATTAAATAAATGCATTTTACTTTATTTATAGAAAACAATACTCTTGAACTAGGAACTCCATTTCTATGATACCTGGGAACAGAATAAAAAACATAACTACAAAAACTACAATATAAAAGCTACCGTAGAAATAGAACATACGAGTCAAAACATTTCAGCTGAAGAAATTCTTCCCCTCGAACCAACTAAGAAGTAAAATAAACTGCAGTAAAACTCTCCAGACTGAATTAAATATCCTCAAATAAGCATCTGAAGATAATAAAATTCGAGAAATTTCACACTAAAGTAATATTTTCATCTAATCTATGTAGTCCATATTCGACATCTATAATCACATATGGCATTCAGTTTTTATAACTGGTTCACCTTCTTTATTCTATCAGGGTTTCTCTGCCTTTCTTTATCATAGCATTGGGAGTTTTGAAAAATTCAGTCTAGTAATTTTACAGGATGTTTCCTCATTTGAGCTTGATTAATGTGTTCTCATGATTAGACTCGGTTATACAGCTGCAAGTGGAAAAATGCAGCAGTGATATGGGGTCCTTCTTGGGGTACCACATCCCCAAATACTAGACATCTACATGCCTCTTATTGGTGAGGTTAATTTGCATCAACAGGTCAAGGTGTCATTTGCATTCTCCATGGTTTAGTTAGTAATTTTCTCCTTGTAATGAATAGCAGTCTGTGATGAGGCACTTTGAGAACATGCAAGCAGCCTGCTTCTCATCCAGCTCTTCCCAAAGATTAGTATTCTCGTAATATTTCTTGCCTGAATTATTCTTTACCACCATGGTTGCAAATGGTATCCCCCACTCCATTCCCCCCTCCCCCACCACCCCATTACTCCTTTCACATATATCAGCTGGCACACTAATTTAAAGTAACGTTCTCTTTTCCCCTCTGCTTATTTATCCATTTATGTATGCATGTATCTGTTTGCTTATTATAATAGATGAATAATTTCTTACTTTATTTAATCATTACAATCCATTGCAATCCCCATTTATTTTGATACTTAGATTGTCCCTAGATTTGGTTAGTGGGAACCCCTTCAAGCTACTGCCTAGTTCTTTTTGACATGTCCCCATTGTTTCTTGAGCACTTTCTTTCTGGCACAAAAAGGTCTTCCAGATTCATCATGTACCTTCTTTGTCACAGCCCTGGAAGCAGACGTTTTTCCAAGAGGCTCTTGTTCCTTTCAGTAGGGACAGGTATTAAAAATCATCTGGGGCCAGGCGCGGTGGCTTAAGCCTGTAATCCCAGCACTTTGGGAGGCCGTGGCGGGCGGATCACGAGGTCAGGAGATTGAGACCATCCTGGCTAACACAGTGAAAGCCCGTCTCTACTAAAAATACAAAAAATTAGCCTGGCGTGGTGGCGGGCGCCTGTAGTCCCAGCTACTCGGGAGGCTGAGGCAGGAGAATGGCGTGAACCCGGGAGGCGGAGCTTGCAGTGAGCCGAGATCGCGCCACTGCACTCCAGCCTGGGTGACAGAGCGAGACTCCGTCTCAAACAAACAAACAAACAAAAAAACACAAAAACAGAAAAAGGGAAAACAAAACCATCTGGGCACAAAGTTCGCTTATGGCTCTTAAGGTATTAGTGCTTCTTTTGTGGGTAGAATTAGGAGAAAAATAATACATATATATGTATATATATACACATACATACACACGTGTATATACATGCAAATATATATGTACATTGTGCATATATCTATATCTGTCTCATACTGAGACTCTAGTCTCTTTGCTTAGCTACATTTGACCTAGCGGCCAATTTCAGCCAGAATTAGGAGAGGGAGGAGATGAAGGAGGAGGGAGAGAGAGAGAATTAAGTCCTCAGGATCAATTATAAAGTAATTTCTAGAAGCAGTGAGTAGGAGTGGTTGCATTTTACTTCTGGACTCGGAGCATTAACTTTTCCCATTCATGCCTATGAAGATGTTTTCTGTTCAAACGCTAACCTTCAACTGGGCTTTGATGTGGGGAGGGAAGAGTTTTCAATTCATCTGCACCCATTTGCTTTGCAATGTCTCCTGCATTTTACTATATCCTAGAAAACCCCTCCCCAGGTACAGATACCTGGTTTTGCTCACTTAGCTTTGGAAATAAAATTATAAGGTAGAATTGAAAAGATAATGTTTGAATAAATGGTTTAAAATGCCCAGACCACCTAAAAGAAAATGGACGCTGTATAGATTATGTTATCATGCCCACATATCACTGTGATAAATAAGACTCCACGAACAAACCTTGAAGAGTGCACTGTTCTGTGACCAATTCATTTGCCATTTCAAGATATGCAGCCACTCAAAGGATTTAAATCAGGAAGGATTTCACAGGATCTATGATACAGTCTTTTGTAAAACCACTTTAGATAGTCATTTTACTTTTCATTTTATTTTAGCAAGCGCAGAACAGGTGGGAAACACAGCTTAGCTGGAATGGAACAAAGGAAGATTTGATAGTTTTTTAGAAGCTTTTACAGTAGAATCTATTCTTTAATGGATAGCGTTATGAGAGAAAATAAGGTTATAATGGAATAAATGTGATCTAATGTTCATCATTGAATTTAGTGGATATGTTACAAGATTATTTCTAAAATCTTTTGTAGATAAAACTAGATGCCTGTCTTGATTCTGTGACTGGTATTACTCTATCATAATTTCTGAGCTCTTTACTAAAATGTTTTACTGAACATACTAAAGGATATTATGTAGAAGATAGTGAGCTATGGTGCAAGATACTGTGCAACATGCCCCCCCCCCCAATATTATGACTACCTCTCCACCTATTTATACATAGAACTTATGTGGTATAAACAGACTGGCAAATACTATAATTATTATAAAATGATTTTCAAAATCTGTATTTGTATCTAACAAAAGACTAAAAAACAAATGTGTCAAAATAAAATGTTAGAATTTCATAAGTCTTTTGTGCCTAGAAATTGCTGAGATGTAAACCTTTTTTCATGAATGCTTTCTCTACTGACTCCTCTTCCCTCCTGAGTTGACGAGTACTCTGCCCCTTGTTCTTTGTGCTAAACAAAGACAAGAGTGAGTGGTGATGGTCCCTGAGAAATAACTAGATTACAAACATTATTGCATTATCTTTCATAGAAGCCTTAACATTCAGGGGATGGTAATTCATGGGTAGATATAAAATATTTAAGGAAACAACAAAGAAGACACTTCTGTAGAACTTAGAGAGAGACTAAGAAGATCTGAGAAAGGAGGAGTATAAGAGAAAACAGGACGCTGACTTGTGGATGGGGAAGAGCCCCTAAAGATGGGTCTGAATTACAGGGACTGCAGCCAGGTAAGTGGGTAATCCTGTGTTAGAACCACCCTGAGGCTCGCAGTCTTCTCACTCTGGACCAAGGTGATCATTCACTCCCTCACTTGTGATGAGGATTTAGCATTCTTTTCAGCCATCTCATCTTCATTGACCAAGAGAAGGTTTCCTTTTCTTTACCTCTGCCTCATTTTATTTATTTATTTTTTCATGTAGATTTGTCTCAAAGCACCGTTCAGGTCAGTAGAAAGTCCAAGAAAATAAGAGACTTTGGACACTCATTAGGCTAAGGAGAGCTCAATTTACTCAATTTATTTTTTTTCAGTAATTATTCTTTCATACATTATTTTCTGAAAACTTTTCTCTCTCCTATCCTTTGGGGAATCCAATTACCCTTATACTAAGCCACTGAAGTTATCCCACTGATGTTCTCTTACCATTCATTTTTTCATTTCAGTTACTTTCTATTGTTAAACAATGACATTCACTGTTTTTTGTCCTGCCATTGCTAATCTGCTTTTGATTTCTTCCAGTATAGTTTTCATCTAAGACATTATATTTCCTTGTTTGTTTGATTCCTCTCTGTAAGTTAATTTCACATTTTGCTCTGTCTTCCATGTCTCTCATTTGATGCTTTCCTCTACCTTTTCAAGCACAGACACCTGTTTTTATGTCATTATCGACTAATTTTAGCAACTGTGTCATGGTGAGTCTGTTTCCCTTGATTTTTTTTCTCTTCAATATGGGATCATATTTTTCTGCTTATTTGTATGCCTGATATATTCTTACCTTATTTTGTGCTGAATAGTTAAGCTTTATTCTGGGATGCAGTTAAGTTACTTAGGAATAATTTGCTTGTGTTGAAGTTTGCTTTCAAGCTTTGCTTGCTAAGACCAGAGCACTTTTTAGTCTAGGTAGAATTTTTTCCACCTTAGTGACACAATGCCCTTCTGAGTATTCTAACTGATTCAAGGTTTTTCAACTCTGGCTAGTGGAAACACAAACTACTTATCACCCTATGTGAATTCTGGAGATTTTTCTGCCTTCTCTTTCTAGTGGTTCAGTATTAGTTGGCAGATTCAATAAATCTGTTCATCCCCTGAAAATCTCTGAAGCTCTCTCTGTGGGTAGTTTTCTGACCTCTGTTACTCTTCTTTGCAAATTCTTGCTGCCTTCTCTTTCCCAAATTCTCGCTGCCTTCTCTTTCCCAAATTCTCATCTCTCAGATGGAGAACTAAGTTTTGCAATCAATCAGCTAAATTTAATGATCAGATTTCTCTTCACAAAATTCTTTTTTTTTTTTCAGGAATCTGGAAAGTGAATTGGAATGGATAGGACTATTAGGAGATACTACACTCCAGACTAAAATTTTGAGGGTCGTAACAAAGGCAGTGCAGTGAGAGTGAGGAGGTGGTCATGGATTAAACTGCTATTTTGGGGCAGGGGAATAGATAAGAGTTGGTTATCAATTAGTTGTGAGGGGAAAAGAGAAAGTCAGGCTGGCTCCAAAACTCTTGGCCCAGGTGACTGGTTGAGAATATGGGCTATTCATCAAAATAGGAAACACATGAGGGAAAAGACAATGTTGTGCATGGAAGAAGGATCATGAGTTCAGTTTTCCACGTAGTAAGTTTCAGAGGCACATGAGATATCCAAGGGAGAATGTATAGTGAGTAATTTGGTTTCATTCAATTTTCACTAAGTACCTACCATATGTCAGGAACTTTGGTAGGAACTTGGAAGTGAAGGATACATAAGATGCAGAACCTTTCATTGGTGTGGAATACAAGAGATCTGAAGCAATACATAAAATTATGGACAATGGTTGTAAGTATAAAAGTTAGGAAATGAAGAAGGGTATAAAACAAAGGTTTTACACCCTTTCATCCATAAATAAAGCCTACAGTACATTTTCAGAGACTTTTGACCTCCACTTAATACAACATTCAGGTTAGCTCTGACTCTCAGCCAAAGTAATTTTCTGCTTCTGCTTCAAAGTATAAGGTAAGTAGCAGGGAGGGAACTGCTAAAGGCAGTTATATTTTCAGTAGTGTAAAGTGATTGCTGACAACTTGACAAGAAGGACAAAGACACAAAATACAGAGAGCATAGCTAAGCTCAGCAATATAGGTCCTATATATATCAAAAGCTCTGTGTTTACTGATGTATTGCAACCCAAGATGATAATGAGTTTTACAGTGATACCTCTTCACCGTCAAGGAGAACTTTCACTATGTCTACTTATTTTATGCAATAAATGTTTGGTGCAAAATGAATGCTTAATAGATTTTATAACTTGATTTCTTGCAAATGCTTAGTTGACGCATTAAAACATAAAATATATTTCTACCATACCACAAACTAGGAATACTGGTTGGAGATCATCCAAACTTCAGTAGAAAGGTTAATTAATAAAAGGCAGATGAGAGGCCCACATAGAACAGTGAAGCCTTCTGGAGAAAGAAGAGTAGATGACATTTTAATTTATTAACTCTATAATTCATCTCCATCTGTCTTGGCCATTATTGACCATGGCCATTGCGAAAGACCTGACTTAAAATGGTCATGATCATTTTATTTCTTCAAATTTACCATTATCTCCTTTTATTCTGCATTGATTTGAGGCCTAGAATTCCAAGAAGTTCAATACAGGTGAAAAAATTCAAGTGAATGAGGATGTGCTTTATGTAAGCTTGGCAGAAGGAAGGCGTTAAGCTTGGTAAAGATGTGTATCACTTCTAATTATCTACAACTGATAAAGGGATGGATCTATTAAAAGGCCTTCTGCCCAAGATCTGTTGAGAACTCTACCGATAATCAGATGAGGTTATAGTTTGAAATTTTCTCCCAAAGTTCACGTATTAGAAACTTAATCAGTCCCCAGTGCTACAGTGGTGAGAAGTGGGACTTTTAGGAGAGGATTAAAGCATGAAGGCTCTGGCCCTATACACAGATTAATGCCATTCATTATCTTGGGAGCAGGTTCCTGATAAAATAATCAGTTTAGCTGCCTTCCCTTCTGTCTTGT
>NW_016807300.1:84864-105741 GCF_001698545.2 Rhinopithecus bieti
ACAGAGCAAGACTCCATCTCAAAAAAAAAAAAAAAAAAGCAAATTTCAGGAAATGAATTTATACCCTTTGGGTGTGTCTCCACCCAAAACTCATCTTCAATTGTAACTCCCACAATTCCCACATGTTCTCATGATAGTGAATGATGAGATCTGATGGTTTTAATAAACGCCCAGTATTGACTGAGTGCAGTGGCTCATGCCTGTAATCCCAGCACTTTGGGAGGCTAAGGTGGGTGGATCACCTGAGGTCAGGAGTTCGTGACCAGCCTGGCCAACATGGTGAAATCCTGTCTTCACTAAAATACAAAAATAAGCTGGACGTGGTGACGCATGCCTGTAATCCCTGCTACTCAGGAGGCTGAGGCATGAGAACTGATTGAACCCAGGAGGCAGAGAGGTTGCAGTCAGCCAAGATCGCACCACTGCACTCCAACCTGGATGACAGAGCAAAACTCTGTCTCAAAAAACAAAACAAAACAAAACAAACAAAAACAAACAAACAAACGAACAAACAGAAAAACCGGAGTTTCTCTGCACAAGCTCTCTTTGCCTGCTGCCATCCATGCAAAATGTGACTTGCTCCTCCTTGCCATTCACCATGTTTGTGAGGCCTCCCCAGCCATGTGGAACTGTGAGTCCCACTAAACCTCTTTCTTTTGTAAATTGTCCAGTCTCAGGTATGTCTTCATCAGCCGTGAGGAAATGGCTTAATCACGGATATATTTGAAAAATAAAACTAATAGAATTATTTATCTATTTTATCTGATATAAATACAGTTTATAGTCCTAGTAATTACATATTTTCTTAGTGCATACATTTTTAGATTAATAGGGCAGAACTGGAATATATAAACTATATATGTAGTGTGTGTGTGTGTATATGGTGCTTATAATTAGGTATATTACGTGACGTATAGGAATATTTTTATCCTCAAAAAAGAATAGAAAAGCTATTGGTAATGTTAGAAATAACCTGGCACGTTGTTGGCGTCATTATGCGAAGAGTTTACCAAAAAAAAAAAAAAAAAAAAAAAAAAAAAAAAAATCTGGGAGTTAGTGAAGGATAAAAATATTTTTTGAAGTATGCTCTGTTATTGTAGAAAATCAAATGGCCAAATGGGTGCTTATGAAATTTCTCTCTTTCAGGAGTCTATGCGTGAGCCTTAATCAGTCAAGACTACATTAAGTTAGCAATTCACGTGCATTGTGCGCGCCTCTTTGTGATTATCGTTCAAAATTGGACCAAGAAGCAGCGGAGAAAAGGGCATAATTTCATTTAATTTCAATGCTTTTGTAATCTTCTTTTGCCCTCACTTTTGTGTGTAAATATTTATTCTCTCTCAAGTCCAGCAATAGATACTACCTTTTGTCTCTGTTAGACCAGTTTAGTCTATCTAGAGGGAACTGTTTCCAAACAGGGACACGCTGAGTATCTCTTAATCAAATGCTTGGGACCTGAAATGTTTCAGATTGAGGATTATTTTGAATTTTGGAAAATTTGCATATACATCATGAGATATCCTGGGATGGGACCTAAGTCTAAACACAAAATTTATTTACATGTAGCCTCATGTTATTTTTAATTTTCTTTTGAAAGCACTGAATAAACTGTGTTGTGCACCTGTGCTTTGGCTGTGATACATTCATGAGGTCAGGTGTAGAATTTTGCACTTGTGGCATCATATTGACACCCAAAAAGTTTTGAATTGCGGAGCATTTTGGTTTTCAGATTAAGGATGCTCATCCTTTGCCAGAATTCTACAGAAACTGAACCATACTTTTATTATTAGATTGGTGTTAAAGCAATTGCGATTTTTGGCAATGGAAAACACTGTGACTGTTTTTGTACCAACCTAATAACTACAGTTTTATTATCCCCCTCCTTTGATGTACAGAGAAGAATATATTATTCTTCTGATATCATCTTCCATATGGCCAAAATATTTAGGAATTTCACATGGTTCTGTTTCTCAAAGCAAACATATTTCTGGCCAAATTTTGCATTTATTACATAGCTAGCATGTTAACCTAGATATTACGTCATGTTTTAAATTTTGTTCCCTCTGATTTTAAACTGAATTGAGAAAAAAAATAAACTTAGCTGTCTAGAAATGCAAAGCCTAAATGAGAAGAAGTAATATGATTTCACACTTAAATATTAAATGCAGGCTTCCACTGTTATTTTTTAAGCACAATCAAATGACAATTTTCTTTAATAAATAATAAAATTCAATTTTAATACATTGACAAGCATTTTCCATTAATATCTCAAACTTTAATTTAAAGTATTCATAATATAAGATAAAAATATAAAAAAGAGCATGTGAGTCATAGACTATACGATAGTATATGATACGTTTATGTTTATGTTTTATACTCCAAACCCATGCCTTCGTGTTCAAAAATGACATTACTAGCAAGAGAAATGTGCCATTTTTATCTGGAATGGTAGCATATTCCAGGTAAGTAAAGGAGAATCAGTCCCATCTTTAATACTGCCAATTAGATTTGTGTCATAAAGAGAAATTAAGGGACTAAAAAGGAAAGATGTAAGCCTTGTCTTTACAGACTGGAGATGGGTAAGTATATAAGGACTGACATAATATTGCATTACAACAGTTTTGCCAGGACAAGTTGAGACACCAGAGGCCAGCACATGGGTTGTGACTAATAATGGAATCAAATTGTTCCTAATAATGGAATCAGGTTTTTTTTTTTTAATTTTATTATACTTTAAGTTCTGGGATACATGTGCAGAACCTGCAGGTTTGTTACATAGGTATACATGTGCCATGGTGGTTTGCTGCACCCATCAACCCGTCATCTACATTAAATGTTCCAGTGTCTCTGTTTTGATTACAAGACGTTTGATTATCTTTTATAGTTTTCATTTATATGCCAGGAAGTATTTTCTTAATTTTCAAATAGTATTAATATATTTTACTATTAAAAGTTTTGCCCAACAATCCATTTCAATTCAGCTGAAAATAAATGAGTAAAATATAATAATGTGCTAATAAGAATAATTTGCATTTTGCTTTTTCTCATGTAGGTGTACATTATCTTTTAAAGATAGGAAAAAACTTGCAATTATATATTATTTTAATATTTTATTATTTTGCCAATTCTTTCTGTTCATTTTTCTGCCTTGGTATTATTACCACATCTGTTTCTTCCCTGTGCTTTCAGGTTAAATACATTCATACATTCATGATTATGTAGAACAGTCCATTGCCTATAATAATTGCTCATTAAATGTTAGGTGTGATAGTAATACTGACTGTAAGTATTTTGTTATTAAATCAATCTTTCTCATTCTATAGGAGTCAAATACATTCTGTTTTCTACTTTATCAATTCCTGCCCTTTTGGTCTCCCCTTCTTCAAATGTCAAATAAAAATGGAATATCTCTTGAAGTTTATCCACTAGAATAGTCAACATCTCTTGCTCCTGTTGCTATCAAATGCACCCTTTTATTGTTGTTTTTCCTCAAGGCTTCCTTTAGGACCTGACATCAAGTGTTTGAAAATAATCAGAATCATCTGAATTACAGAAAAATCACTAACCCCTGCATTATATTGTCAATATTTGTCAAGAATGAAGTCCTATTGATTTTTTTGTACTCATGACTTGTGTTTTTTCTAGTTCTACATTTAATTCCCCAAACATCTGTCACAGGTGTCATTTATCTAATGACTCAGAAACAGCTTAAATTGGGAAAGAAGGATGGAATCGTTGCTGACTCTTCTTCCGGTGTTCACACTTTATGACTTAAGATACCTATACTTTAATATTTCTTATTTGCATTATCTTTGTGAAACTCATGATTATGTATTTGAAAATGTTTCTACACATTGTTTATCTACTATCTCAGCTTTTTTGCTTTCCTGGGCTTATTTATTGCATTACAAGTTAAATCACCATTTCTTATAATGTGTAGGTAAATGCTAGATACACAAATAAGGAACCAGGGCAACAGCTAAGAACAAATGAAACAATTCCCCCACATCATAAACAGAGATGACAAGTAATTACCAGCAGTTAAGACCTGATACCTTCATCTAGGTGTCACAAAGAGGAGGCAAACTGCCTTAATATCTTCAACACCCTTCTCTTCCTCCAGTCAAGTTAGTAACAGGACTAGGCTGCTATGGGAGTGACACATCTATTGCTACTATAGGTTGCCTTTGTTTAACAGGAAAGGATTTGAGTTACCATTTCTAAAACTAAGTGAGGGGAGCTTCCAAAGAATCCTGGTAGAAATTCAAGGTGCTTTCAGAAGAAACTCCTGGCATCTCATTCCTTGGGTCTTCCTCATTGTTCCAATAGATTTATTCTAGGGCCACTGTGGAAGCAAAAGCTATTCTCCAAAGTTACAAGATAGGAGCAGGTGTGTGTGTGACCAAGGAGACATCCTACCTCTGGTTTATAATGGGAGGAAGATCAGGGGAACAGTGCACAACAAGAAAGCTAGAAAGAAAATTGGTGTAACATGACTGAAAAGAAGATGGGAAATGGTTCCCACCACTTCTTATTTCTTTGAAGCCCTATGGTGATTTAGAGACATCCTCAGAACTTCTCCTAGTTCCATGAGAGGAGCAGGAAAGTTAGAAAAATGACAAAAGCTATGGGTATAGTCCAACATCAGCCAGGCCAATGAGAGTCTCAACTCGGAGAAGGAGCTGGGGGTTTGAACACTTGGAGAAGGCAGACGTGTGTTTCAGCTTCCCTTCTAAAGTGTCTTCAGAGATGAAGGGGGACAACATCCATGCCCACCATTTTAAGTAGTACCAGTTTAGTCACAATGATACTGGGGACACGTTGCCACCAAGGGAGCACACGAAGATTTTTCTTTCTCCCTTGTCCCTTCTCCCTGTGTTGGATACCTGAGAGCTAGGGCTGAGCTGTCTCAGAGTCAGAATCCTCAACCCTGCTGACCCCCAAAGCAGCCCAGCTAATGACTCTAGCCAAGAGAAAAGAAAGTATAAGACTTGAAAATAGGATTGATTCTGAAGAACAGATTTTAAAAGACCTGATATATAGTTTCTTTTTGACTATTAGGTGGTGAAGGAAGTTTGACTGCAGCCTCTCTCTCTCTCTTTTCTAATTCCCTGTGGTTGGATCTCCTTTACTCAGCACTTACTTTTAGTGTTGGGTGGGTGGAATGAATTTTAGGTTGAGGCCAGGAAGATACTGCTTATGGTTTAAAATACGCTCAAATGAGAAAGGTATTCAACACCTTCAGTCTAGGTATTTCAGTCTACCACACCCATGTCATATTAGAGAGCAGTAAAAAGAAAAATATACTGTCCAGGAAGAAAATATACGCTATTGGCTACAATTCATTTGTTGGTGTCTGTTTCAGGAAACCTAGACACTTGATCGAGATACAAAGATAGGAGAACATATATTTTTATGTTCATTTCAGTATAAAATGTATAATTAAGCCAAATTGTAGTACATCACTCCTAATTATTACTTTGCAACTGCTCCTTGGATTTAGTATAATTTGTTGAGGCTGTAAACAAAAAAGAAACCTTTCGTATAATTCCAAATCAATAAATATGTCTCATCATGGACTGCTCATGGAGGTTTTATTGCTAATGCCTGTAGAAATGCCATATTTATTTTATGAATTACAGTAAATATGTTGTAGTACAGAAACAGTAGCTATTAGTGCATATTTTAGAAGTTCTGAAGTCCTTTAATACATTATAATAAAGCCACTCTGCATGTATATGATTTTACCTGACCACTGATTACCCCAAAAGCACAGTGGCTAACGGATGAAACTTGATGATGAAAAGCTGTGTAAAGTGCAACCAATAAACAAATCCAAGCTGTAGCATGATTCTATAAACCATAGCTGCCACGCTGAGTGAGTAATTATGCCATTGCAGAAATGATAAATAATGCCATGCTATCTTCATTGGGAAAATGAAGTATTTCTTGCCCCTCAAATTGCTAAAGGTGAAACCTGCTTTCTGGAATCAATCTGTCAGAAGGAAAAGAGTCTGACAAGATAATTCTTCTAAAAGGACTACATGTTTGCCTCTATGGCATGAAAATATTTAGTTTCTTAATTTTATCCATACTCCTTGCAACTTAGTAAGAAGGAAAATTAAGGCCCGATTGAGACTGAGATTGAGAGAAAGATGTTTTAAGAAGTTAGAATTTTAAATAATATTTATTATGATTGGGATTCTTAGCTTCATTCAATGAATGACAATTATTGTTTACTTCTGTAAGAGGAAAACATAATGTTATTATTTGATGCTATGGAAGGCAAAATATGAATAATGAAAAGCAAGAATGTACAAACCATGTATGTATATTTCATTGTATACTAAAACTTCTATAAAGCTACAAGTCTGAGCTTTCAATCACCCATTAGCATTATATTTGTTGAAATAATTGTCAAATATTATAGGAGAGTTTTATTCCTATCTTCTTTCCATACATGATTATTATAATTATACATGTATATTAGTATAATTATATGACAAAACATCTAAGTTCTCATCTAAGCTGGGCCACCTTTGATCCAACACAGCATTAAATTAGCATCCCTTGCAAACGTACGTGAGGCTCTAAAAAGAGACTCAAAATGTAGATAGTCCTTTACTAAAGATCTCTTGAGAAAGCAGCAATGAGGCCTCCATAAGATAGGACCCAGTGCACCTGCTTACAATCCTCTTGAGACATCTCTTTCTATACCCAACTTTCACCACACATACATTCACTCGTATTTCCCCCCTCATTTAAAACTCCCTCATAGCACATGAGTGTCCTCTTGCCCTCTCACCTCTAGACTGTGTTAGTCTCTATCCCCTTAAAATTGCATGCTGCCAACTCAAGAGCCTCCCCACAGCATGAGTCTCTTGGAACATGAGATTCATGTCCTTTCTTGATTGCTCTGTTGGGTTCCTGAGGAATGAGAATCCACCTTCAAACCTAATATTTTCAATGAAATTAATAATATTTTCCTTCCAGGAGATGATAGTTCTGCATTTGTTCTCTTTATTTTTAGCTTCATCAGAAGTATTACTATACAATCTGAGTATTGTAATTATAGAAAAAGTTATTATACACTTGTAAAGTACAGTTTGAAATAAATGATTTACTTCAATTGATTAAATTTGTGTGGTTATGATTAAAGCAGAAGACATTTTCATGGCAATGAGATGGAAAGGTATTAGAAGGAACTGTGGTCTTGAGAATCCTTGATCTGGTTCCTATGGCTGTCACAGGCTCCTGAAAAATTTACATAGTGAGGACACAATGAACAAGGAGACACTTTTTATAATTAAGGCTTTGACCCATGTGACCACCTCACTCTGGCATACTTGGTGACATCACCTTTGAGTCTCAAGGATGACTCCGTCCCTTGGATCAAAAGTTTAGATACTGTGTCCTATGCCTACACTTAAGTTTGACTTTTGGGTTTTAATCACTCCTAGGATGAAAAAAGGCAAGTAACAATTACTTCAAGGAAAAGACTGCTGAAGGAAGTAGAGTTTTTCTTCTTAAAGCTGGAAGCAGCTGAATTATGTTCACTAAGAATATCCTCCCAAGTCCTGTAAGGTCTTGGTTAGTTGAATAGGGGGAAACTGACAGAAGGCTCAGCATTAAATTGCACCAGGACAGATTTACTTGTTCTTTTCCACTGAACTCCACATTGATAGCCCAAGGTTTCTATCTTTGACCTGTATCATCTTTCTTGAGTTCACACTATACATTAAAGTGTACAACTTATTATTATAGCTATGTCCTAAAAGTATTTCATCATTAATCAGTTTTCAACTCAGATGTTATATAGTCAATAACAATTTCCTGGTGGTCCTCTGCAACATTTTTTAAATGACCAAAATAGTCATATATCCCAACTGATGTAAATTTTACAGTGTTATGCATGCTTTTTCTGGACATTTAACTATACAATCTAAGTTATGAAAATCAAAGAAACTAATTTAATATGTGAATTCCTATCACTGAACATTTTAAATACCTTGTATTAGTAAACTTGTATTCAAAATAATACCAGAGATTATACACCCAAATTAATGTACATTCACAGTGTACAACATTATATTGTCAAAATCACACTGACACAGATTCTCCGAAATAAAAGCTTCCTATCAGAAGGTTAATTTTTTCTGGATATAATACAGCAATAATAAAAAGCAAGCTCTGGATTACATAGAAATCCAGGGATTTAAATCCTGGGGATTGTGAATCTAAATTTATGTTAAATATAAGTACATACTATTGTAAGACAATTATTCATGTGTTCCTTGCAATTCCGCATATCTTACAAGTAGGGACACTGACTGCCCTTTGGACTACCTCATCAAGGATATTTGTATAGTAAGCCCTGGAAAGTGGAGTGTATTTCTTCAGAACAAAGACCAAGTTGGCTTAGAGCCTTAGAGATTGTGATAGTGTCTCCCTGCAGAGAAGAAGCAGGTGTACCTCCTGTTATAAAAGCTGTGGGTTCCCTAAGCTCAGAGATTCTTTCCTGTAATCAAATTCATTGTGTCAGCATGTGCCATCTGACCATCTTCATACTGACTTGTGTAAAGTGGGGCTTGGAGAAACAATGCAAAACGTGCTGGTATTCTGGCTCCTGTTACTGTTGTGAGAGAACTGTCTCATCTTCTGCCATCATTCATAAATCTGTGGTTGGATAACTTGCAAGAAGGGAAAAATCTCAGAATATTCACAGTTTTATGTGTGCATCATACTGAAAAATGTGTGAATGGACATGGCAGAAGTAAACATTTGGAAAAGTTTCCATTAAAGGGTTTGCCTAGTTCAAGGACCTTTTTCACTAGATTTAAATTTGAACAGGCTGGGCGCAGTGGCTCAAGCCTGTGATTCCAGCATTTTGGGAGGCTGAGGCAGGTCAATCATCTGAGATCAGGAGTTTGAGACCAGCCTGGCCAACATGGCAAAACACCGTTTCTACTAAAAATACAAAAATTAGTGGGGCATGGTGGCATGTACCTGTAATCTCAGCTACTAGGGGGGCTGAGGCAGGAGGATTGCTTGAACACGGGACACGGAGGTTGCAGTGAGGCAACATTGCACCACTGCACTCCACCCTGGGCAACAGAGCAAGACTCCATCTAAAAAAAAATTACCAGCCTGGCCAACATGGGGAAACCCTGTCTCCACTAAAAATACAAAAAAATTAGCCGATCATGGTGGCAGGCACCTGTGATTCCAGCTACTTGGGAGGCTGAGACAGGAGAATCACTTGAACCCGGGAGGCAGAGGTTGCAGTGAGCCAAGATCATGCCACTGCACTTCAGCCTGGGCAATAAGAGCAAAACTCTGTCTCAAAATAAATAAATAAACAAACAAACAAACACTATCAATAGATTTTCTAAGGGAAATGACTAAGAATTATTGCATTCCTGAAAAGTTCACAGTGCTCAGAAGCAACTATTTCACTGTTTTTCTTTTAATTTAGAAACTGTTTTTAGATGTTTAGTTATACAACATTTCTTACAATGTTCATTTCAGCAATAGTTTTATCTGACATCTGGAAATACAGCTTGATCCTTACTAAAGAAAAACAACTTCAAGATTTGCCATAACAATCCACTAACATAACTTGCAGACAAAGGAAACTTTGATTCAAGAATTGTTAATAATAAACTAGCTTTTTTCTCTCACTTTAAAAATGTAAGAATTCCTTGTTATCTAAAAGTTACTTTTGATTTTCAAATGCAGTGTATGAGAGAAGGCTGTGAAGCATGTGCAGGTGTTTGGAAGTGGTGATATTGTAGGGCAACAGACTTCTACAGCCCTCACAGCTGTTGAGCAATTTCTTCCTTCACCTCTAGTTGACTTCCTACATAGTTCTTTGCAGCATATGTTCCAAAAATATTTAACTCTCCCAAGTCTTCATTATAATCCCTTCTCACGTGGAGCAAATGAGCCCTGCAACCACTTCACTATTTTACTGACAACATTGAGTCTTTCTGCAGTCTTGCTCTTTACCTAAGCATTTTTTCTGTTGCTGTTCAAGTAACTTTTCTTTTTCTTTCTTTCTTTTTGAGACAGAGTCTCACTCTGTCAGCCAGGCTGGAGTGCATTGGCACAATCTCAGCTCACTGCAACCCCCGCCTCCCAGGCTCAAGCCATCCTGCCACCACAGCCTCCCTAGTAGCTGGGACCATATAACTTTTTACTTTTCTGTTATCTCCTCATTTTCCTGCCTGAACATTTCATTCCTTTATTCTTCCCTCAGACCTCATTATTTTCTCTTTTTTTGCCACATTCTCACTGAGGTGCTAACTCGCTTCTGCCAAGTGTTTTTAGAGTTATAAAACTGGTTCTTCCAGCATTGGCCCATCATCTACTTTCAGGTTAGATAAGAGTATAATTTATCATTAAATTTGGTAAGACACTGATGAGGATTTTTTAAAGAGAGTCGTTGGCATATCAACATGGATTAGTAAGGGCCAGGCATGGTGGCTCATGCCAGTAATCCCAGCTCTCAGAAGACTAAGGAAGGAGGATTGCTTGACCCCAGGAGTTCAAGACTACAGTGGAGCTGAGATTGCACCTCTGCACTCCAGCCTGAGTGACACAGCGAGAACCTGTCTCAAAAAAACAAAACAAAATAAAAAATCAATCAATGAAATAGTACAAAATGTTAGAGAGCAGCATAGAGAGAGTAGGGTGCCTCATCTCATGTTAATCCAGGCACAACATTTGAGGTCCTAGTAGGGAACAGATAACATACTCAGAGTTTCAATAACAACATTTTAATAGAGAAACTATAAAGTTGTAGGAAGGTTGAGGGAAAACAAAAATGGAGCATGCAGCATCTGGTGTGAGCAACAGAGCAACTATAACCATCCCTGAACCTAAACAGGGAAACAGAAATGGAGGTTTCAGAACCCAGACCTGTGGTGACATAGCTGAGAGCAGGCCTCCAGGAGGAGCTGGGTCTTCAAGACAGGAACAGTGCCACTGCCAACCCAGAGCCTAGCAGGGCCAGGGTCAGAACAACCAATGCCTCAGCTACTATTTCCTTCACACTTTCTTCTCTGGATGGTACTAGACAGAACCAGAACCAGAGAGCTGGAAGCTGCGGCAAACCATCCCGGGGCAAACAGGAAGGGTTGGAACCAGATAGAGAATGGACATGGAGGGGGAATGAGAAGGTACTGAAAGCATTAGTCAAGGAGAGCTTTCAAGAAGATACACAGAGAGCTCGGTGTATGTTCTACTATTGTTGTTGTTGCTGGGTAGTATGTAGGGACTTGGACCTGATTCATGCTTTCAAAGCTTAAAGGCTAGAGACTGGCTTGAGCTGGAGAGTGCAGAAATATTTATTTATTTAGAGACAGGGTCTTGCTCTGTTGCCCAGGCTGGAGTGTAATGGTATGATCTCAGCTCACTGCAACCTTGACATCCTGGGTTCAAGCAATTCCCATGCCTCAGCCCTCGCATAGCTGGGATTACAAGCGACCACCACCACACCCAGCTAATTTTGGAATTTTAGTAGAGACAGGGGTTCCACCATGTTGGCCAGGCTGGTCTTGAACTCTTGACCTCAGGTGATCCCCCCCACTTTGTCCTCCCAAAGTGCTGGGATTACAGGTGTGAGCCACCATGCCTGGCCAAGAAATATTTTCTTAGGAGTGAAATGCTTCAGTATCTCCAGAAGTCTGGGCAAAAGTTCAGTTACACTTTCTGTGGGTTAGATGTTGGCCTCACAGAAGAAATATGGTTGAATTTATCTTTACTAAAAGGAATTTTACCCAGGGAGATGACTGTAGATAACTGTAACAGAGGGATGACCTCTGGCAGCTAAAGCTTGAGGCCGATTCATAAGCATCTTGCCAGATATGGGGGCTGAGGGTGGAAGTGGAGGCTGTGGTGGGTACCATCAGGGGTGGGTTTCCCAGGAACCCACGTGGCCAATGGCAGAGTTGCTTTTGGACAGTTGCCTCAGCCAGAGGATAACATTGTCTGATGACAACTCTGCTTACATAGAACATTATCTTTTCCCATTCTTACAACTTCACTCCCTGGACCCAAGCAGTAGCCAGTGAGTGTGACTTAAGAAGAGGCAAGAGAAAGAGATGTTGACCTCACCCCAGCTTCCCACTATACGTTTCCCAGACTCAACAAAGACAAAATGGTGAAATGAGAATTTTACATTGTGTTTCGATTTACAAGACTGGATTGGAATATTTAGTCTTTCAAAATGACACTATAAATTCAAGCCCGAGCACAACAAAGACAGCTATATTATCTACCTGAGATTTTATCTAGAATTGGTATAAAATAAGTCCACAGATCTGTTTAAAGATAGTGATATGGGAAGAGAAAGCCGTCTTGTAATTTCCTCTACAACGAGTCCCATTCCTTCAATAAAGTGTAACATTTACACCAATATATTGTAAATTTACATTCTCCCTTCCCTGACTTCCCACACTCTGTCTACACTCATGGTTAAGTTACCCATATTCTGAAAATCTTCCCAACTACTGACACTGGTAATTCATTTAGCCATTATTTTCAGCTTCTTTGCTTTGTCAAATACTTGAAATAGTAGCTTTTGGTAGTATTTCTAGTTTTATCTTTTGAAACTATTTTGATTTAATTGTTTTAATATTTTAATCTTTAAGTCACTTTTGGAATTACTTGTGTATGAGCATCACCAGTGACTTTATATTACAAAATGTAAAACAAGAAACAAAAAACCTGGTGGGATTCCTGAAGGTTCCTTCCCTGGACCGAACCTTTGATGTGTGGTTACCTAAGAATCGCTTCTTTTTAGGCCAGCCTTGCATTAACTTATTGGATAACTGTGGGAACCCCCTTATCAATGATGACAACCTGGATTGATCCTGTAAATATTTGTTTTTTGCCCTCTTTAATTTCTTTATTCTTATCTTGTATTAGATATTTTTCGAAAGTTTCTTCTTGATTTCTAGTTCTAGTAATCATTTTTTGTTTCTTTCCACCCTTTTTCTTCCATTATCTCTTGTTCTATATAAAATTTTAATAAAATTAATACATGCATTTTAAAAATAAAAAAAATCAAGTGGTATGAAAGATAAATAATAAAAAGTGATCATTGTTCATCCTCGAAACCATTATGCTCCCAAGGATAATAATACTAACTCTGAGAGCTATTGTTCTGGTCTTTATTACCATCTTTCTAAAGAAAATTGATTGGTGTGACATCTTGACTTATTTATTTTAGCATTATATACTGTCCTCTGATTGTAAATTAGTGATATGGTTAAACAATATTCAAGTGATTCAATAAATCAGTTTTAGCATAATCTTAACTAGCAAATATTGTTTGTTTCAGTTAGTATATTATTTCCTTTTCACTTTGGTACAACTTTTGCTTTTCCTAGAAATAAAAAAAACTTCTTTTTGTTTTTCTTTGTTGTAAACATACTTTTCTGATTACCAACTGGTCATACTTCAAATGATAGATCAATCAGCTATTTGTCTAGAAGCTCTCCTACATCTCATCTGGATGTCTCACAATCATCTTTTATCATTAATAGCAATTATTTTATCTTTCATTTTAGAATTTTGTAAGTATGGTTAATCTGTACTATCAAACTGAAATTATTGAAGAGAAGAATCTTATCATCTTTGTACTCTTCAGTGTTTAGAAAATGCATGTTACTTGAATTTAAATGAATTTGATTAAATTAGTTGATTTTAAAGAAGTATATGCTATATTTGCAGAGTGTGTTTACCTAAAAATAATTGGTGAGTTACTTCATAAAATTGCTTATACAACAAATGTTACTTTAAAACTTGCTGTTCTGTTAAATAATAAATGCATTTTAGTGTATGCAATATGAAGCCACTCATAATAAAATTGAAGTTATCCAGGCTATGAAGAAATGCAATATGATATAAAAATTAAATATGCCATTTTTTAAATAAACACATTAGTAGTGATTACTAATTTGTTAGAACTAATCTTGACTCTTAGTTCTCAGAAAATTATCTGCATGGATAAACGATAATGTGTTTATTGATATGTTAAAACACAATTGTTTGAAAAGAAGCCCCTTAAGTATTTTCTTTATTATTTTAAACACAAAGTGAGTAATTTAGTTTTGAGAGAATTAATGATCATTATTCTGCAATTAGTTTTGCATTTGCTATTATAAAGTGACAGTTGTGATTTAGCAAACTACTTTTAATATAGATGTGACTAAATTTATTTTGGTTACTAAACATGTGAGTCAATATAGAAAGTTAACTTTAATAAATCTTCAATTGTTTTACTTCAATTTCTTAATACCATTAATAGATAGTGAGACTCGTATTAATGTGATAAAAGATTAATATTTTTAAAAATGTACACATTGCCTAATATCATCCGTCTTTATTTCACATGACTCTCTATGGTTATGTCATGTTAGTGGTCAATTTAATCATTAGAGCATGAATATTAAACTTCATTTAGTCACAGTGCTTTTTGTTTTCTTTTTTACATTTTTTAAACATTTTCTTACAACCTAATTTGGAGTTATTCATCTTGTCAGCAACATCTCTATTAATATGTAAGTTGAAATCAGCAAACATTTCTTATGAAAATCTTTAGAATAAAAGTGAGGAAAGAATTAAAATGCCCTTTAATCACTGGTATATCTCCTTACCCATAGTGTACCTTACTCTGTTTTTAATCACTGGTGTATCTACTTATCTTTTACCCATCATTAGTATTAGGAGGAGTTAGCTATTTACTTTGTAATCTTCTGTAGTATCTCAGATGATAAAGAATGACTAAAGTTAAGCATTTGGGGAGCAGAAGTCAAATTAACCTAAATAAAATTTTCTCCTTTTCCTTGTAATAATACATCAGATTGTCAGTGATCAGATTGTTTATGACAACCAATTGTAGCAGAAGAATACTACGTTAGTTTGGCCTGAAAGACGTGTCAATAAAATCTTACAGACTCATCTGTGTAAATAAGTATGTACGTAAGATATTCAAGAAAATTTCCCTTATTTTTTTTACAGGTTACTTAGTAAAAATCAACAGCAGAACAAAAGGATGCAGTCTAGCTACTGTTCTTAGTTTCACTGGTGCACCATTCGCATGACAAGTTTTTATTAATTTCACAATGGCAATTACGATGGGAAGAGTACTTAAGAGCTGCACATAACTGAAGCATTAGGTGCTATTTCCTTTTAGCTATCTTTCAGCTCTTGCCAAAAATGAGGGTGGTGTCTTTTCAGTTGAAAACACTGTAAGTACGTAACACCTACAGTATGAGTATAAATTTTGTAAATCCTTGAAAAGTGTAGTAATTATATTCATTGTTATGTTACTACCAGTCATTGCTATGTATAAAAGTTCCCTGAAATAATAGAGTAAAAATGTTGCATTATCATTAATATTAGTGCAATAGTGAATACCATATGTCTGACACCTAGAAAGAGAAAAAAATCATAAATACATATCAAGTGAAGTGAATCTTTTGTGAGAGTTACACACGGTGGGAAATAGAGTGGCAGTTAAGAGACTCAGGTAAGAAATTTAGTTACAAATGGAACTAGGAGCTTCTTGGTGAAAAAAGAAGTAAGCAAATGTGAGGAATAAAAACCCTGGAAAATAGCAGAAGGGAGAAAGATTAAACTGACAGCTAGTAGAGCAGAAATCTATAGTAAAATGTGGGTGTTTTGATGAATAAAAGGAGATTTAGAATGAAAAGAAGAGCTAAAGGAACTGATTGCTGGATTGTTGATTGCTGTTTATGATGATACCACTGACTTCTATGCGGAGCATGATTTCTAGGTGGCAATACTTGATGTGAGGGGATCAGGTAGAAGAAGTTACAGCAGATGACCTCTGATAGAATCTTTGAGGAAGGAGTAACTTGGTTCTGAGGCTGCTTCAGAAATGTTCCAAAGTCCTTCAGGGCAAAGTACTCAGCAAGCCAAATCACCATGCATTGGGTATCATTTTCTAAGCCCAACAGCATTACAGTGTTCCTTTTCTATTTTCAGATTTATTGTCTGATTTATTTAAATATCTCAACATTTGAAGTAATGGTCTCTTTAATATAATGAAACATATCAGTGTATATGTTTATATGTATGTATTACATTCAATTTTTTTATTTTTTCCTTATCTTTATGAATATTTTGTGCATTTTATCTTTCATGGCCTTAGAGAGGGTTTAAGAAAGTCTTTAGCATCATTTTGGGTCTATCCTTTCCTGTTTGTCGTTTCTACAGTTAATGCAGTTCTTGCTTTACGCATTTTGAAGCTGTATTATTTCATACACGAAGTTTCACAAGAGATAATCCTATGTTATACTTTTTTCCTTTTACGTTGTGTTTCTCATAAAATGCCCATCATTAAAGTTGGACATTTGGGCAATAAAATATTGTAATCCTTTGTATAAATATGTCCAATATTATCAGCAATTGGATGTATCCAGATTGTGGTAGTGTAACAACACGGTTCCTAAAATATATTGTAGTAATGTAGGAAGAACAATGTTATATAACACTTCCTTGCTAATTTTATTCAGTATTTGGATACCAGAAATATTTTGTAGTGTTCATAAATCGCTGTACAATCTGTTTCACATTTACCAGTTATGTCCTCCATAACTTCTCTACACATCCAGACTTTTCTACACTTTATTACATACCTCCAAGGTATGCTATAGTCTTATTAAATAAGCATATTTGATTTCAAGATGCCACTTCTGATTACTATACATTGGCAAAAGACTAAAATATTGAAAACTCTCTATGTATTTCTATAGTGGAAGCACAAACATAAATTTTATATTAAAAAAATGCCCCTAGAGGTACTCAACATATTAAGTCTTCTTTAGAAAACGGCTAAATTTTAAATCTCACTATCCCTCCTAGATATTCTATTTTACTGGGGAAAAAATATGAATTCCTTAATTTTTTATCAGCTTTTCCATTTGCTTTACATGCTTTTTGGTGTAGATGATGATTGGTAGGGGAAGCTTTATTGGTCAAAAAGTTTGGGGAAAACATTGCATTGCTCATAGCCTTTATACCCGTCTTGGAGACTTAAACTAAAATACTAATTGGCATATTTAAGACATAGGAAGTCTATTTTACTGGCTTTGCAATATTTTTTAACATCTAAAGAATACAATTTGGTATTTTACTCTAGTGTATTATTTTAAAAAGCAGGTTCAGGAAGGCTATATAATTCGTAATGCCAATGAAAGATCAACTTTTGTTGTAAATTCAAATAAACAGGAATATTCCAAGGGCAAGCTCCTCTGTGGGTCGCTGTGGTGTGTTCCCCTCCCAGTATTCTGCTAAACCAAAATGTTCTATAGAAATGGGGGCACATTGAACAGGTTTGCATTTCCACCTTATACTTCACACACTGCTGGAAATGCAATGCTTCTCTTTTTGTGGTTCAAGTGATTAAACACATTTGATTTTATGTCTAATTATCTTTCTAAGCAGCTAATTCGAAAAACAATCATTACCATTGCTTCTGAAATTGTGCCTATAATGCTAAGCCTTAATTGTCAACATAAGAGCAACTGTTCTGAAATAAGGTAAGGGCAGTGGACTTCAAATCAGAAAACAGAGACTTAGTATCTGGCTCCACCAGCTGCTGAAATATGTGATGTTTGAAAAGTCCATTTCAATTATGTGGCTCTGCCTTCACCTTAAATGTGAAATGGAGGTAATCATATGCATAAGACTATTCTTACAGATTTAATTATTATGGCCCTTTTCAGGAGAAAAGCATTACAGTTTTGCCATTTTGCTTTCTGTATTTAACAACATATCTCCTGTTAAATGTTTGGAGGTTATACAGAAGTTTTAACTGCTCACTTCAATATGTTGTCCTGGAGAGTTAACACTATTTTGGAAAAGATGTTTCTGGAGAAATCTAGATCTGTAATTAGAACTTGCTTTTTGAATAGGTCAAGATTAGTATCATAGAATGAAGATGTAAGAATGTGAAAAGGAATTTGAAATAACCTTGCTTCTCAGTATCTCTCCTCCTACCCATTTCATTGTTGAGAAAATGGTTGACTAGAGAAGCTAAGAGAAGCTAAATTACTTGCAACAAGTGAGTGACAGACATGGATATTGAATCCAGAGGCCCTCAATTTGCTACTCTCCTAACTTTCTTGTAACCAACCATTTGAATTATTCACTGTAGTAAGAGGATGGCTTCTCTGCCCAAAAGCAACTCACAACTCTGCCAAGTGACCTGAAATGTCAATACAGATGATCTCCAGCTTACTCTGGTTTGAATTAGGATTTTTTGACTTTTATGGTAGATTAATCAGGACATAATTCCATCCTCAGTGGAGGAGCACTTGGACTTAAAATGTTTCAACTTACTACATTT
The DNA here is from genome assembly GCF_001698545.2 of Rhinopithecus bieti. Classification (NCBI taxonomy): domain Eukaryota; kingdom Metazoa; phylum Chordata; class Mammalia; order Primates; family Cercopithecidae; genus Rhinopithecus; species Rhinopithecus bieti. The sequence continues at coordinate 103,247 of NW_016807300.1, forward strand.
CATTTTTACAATGGGTTTTTCAGGGTATTAAATGCATTTTCAACTTAGGATATTTTGATTTCCAATTGATTTGTTGGGAAATAACCACATCATAAGTCTAGAAACATCTGTCTTACAAACTTAAAGGCTTTGCGATCTTCAAATATACTGAAGTATTATTTTTCAAAGATAGTTCAACTTCATTAAGATATAATCATTTACATTCAATTATTTTAATGGTATTAGACAAGGAGAGCCATAGCAAAAAAAAAGGGGACAATAATAAATTATATTTGGTGAGAGTTGATAGGATGGAGATTCATTCTTTTGTTAAACATCTTAAAAATTCCTGCATAAAATCAAGCTTCTTAGAAAAGCATGCAGAACCCTTCATAAGCTGATAATTTTCTGGCTTCATTCTTCCCTTTCCCATTCAGTCATAAATTCTAGGCATACTGAATACTGACTTGGTACTTTCCAAATCTGACATATATTCTCACATCTGTGTGACTTTTTCACTTTTTGGTTTTTGTTTTCGTTTATTATTTATTTTTTATTTTAAAAGAACTTTTTTAGAGACAGGATTTCACTCTTTTACCCAGGTGGGAGTGCAGTGGCACCATCCTATCTCACTGCAACCTTGACCTCCTGTGTTCAAGTGATCCTCCTGCCTCAGCCTTCTGAGTAGCTGGTTCTATAGGCATGTACCACCATAACCTGCTTCTATATATATATAAAATGTAGAGATGATATCTTGCTATTTTTCCATACTTCATATATTGTGAACACAGTTCCTGTTTGATTATTTTTTCCTTATAATTGCAAATATAATCATTTTGGAAATTTAATTCCAGCTTATTGCTTCTATAAAGCCTTCCTTAATCAATGTCTGAATCATTTAGGTAAAGGTAGATGTCCTCTTCCTTTGCAATAACCCATTTGCACTTAATTGCTTTGCATCGTAGTTTCTTCATTTATAAAACGGGGATATTGACAGTGCCTACTAGGAGTGTTATAAGGATTAATACATGTGAAGTGTTTAAAAGGGTTCCTGAAAATAAACGTTATTTGTTATTTTGTTATAGTATGCATTAATTACATGTCCATCTTTTGCACTAGACTATGAAATATTATAGGACAAAGAATTTTACAAATATCTTATTTAAGTGATTATCATTTTTTAATATAACCCTCTTCCTATCATGTCTGGCACAGAACAGGCAACATTGTTTTTTCACTTATTAGAAAGGTGAATTCTGTTGGGAGAATGAATGCACATTTTGTCTACCAGGATCTCTATAGCGCAATGTGAGCACTATGAGAACAACATAAGGGTCCTGAATTTCCAAAGGAAGTTCTGTATGTTTGTCTTTGATGCAAAAGTTGCCAAGAAATAACACTAACTGTGGAAATGTGATGGTATCAAAAACAAGTTCCGTGACTTTATAGTTTTTCTCAGAAATAGCCCCCTCCATAAAATACGCTTAACTGGCCTCATTCAATAACTTATTCCTTTATTTGTATCATATGTATAAAGAATATAATAGATACAAAAGAAGATGGTGTTAAGATTTGAATCATTTTCTGTATGGATTCAAGTCTCCAATAAGTTAATAATAAATTATACTAATGATAATGACTGAAACTCAATATGTATGGAAAATTTACACAAATGTAGATAACAGCACAATTCATGATGTGCTTTGATTGCTCTGAAATGGCAGTTTTCAATAAATATTGAAATTAGGTGACAATCGCATTATGTATTATTTATCAGCATTCAGATTGCCATGAATAGGTATGCCCTTTTACACATTAACCTTCCTTCAAAGAACTTGGAGAAAAGACCTAATTCCAAATGCAGTAATATTTTTCATACCTTTTCATTCTTCATTATTTATTGTAGAAATGTATGCATACTCTTGGGGTAGTAAGAGAGTTCATTTTTTACCCAGTCATGTCTAAAATAGCTCTGAGCTAAAAATATTCTCCCTGGTACGCAATGCAAATAAGCCTACCATGCAATTTTCATGGTTGATTATTTGAAACTTTTGTAAAACTTAAGCTCTAAAATATTTGGAATCATACGGCAGTAAAAATAGTAGGAACATCCTGTTTTATACACTGCTATAAAATATTCACCAAAACCATGTCTTTCTGTACTAGAAATATTTTCTTAGTTCAATTGCCTGAGAGAAAGAGAAATCTTTTTAAAAGAAAAGAGGGAATAATTTTAGTATTTTAATAACAATTAAAATGTTCACTTCAAAATTCATTAAATAAGTGTTTGGAATACATCCTGTAACTAGGACATAGTCCTGAGCCTTAAACAGTCGTTTGCAAAGGGAAAGGCAAGTGGACTGATAAATATGAAAAAAAAATCTTGAGGACTACCAACTTTCCATTTTATAGACATTTGACAACTAAACTATAGATTTTTGAAGGTGAATTTTCATCAAAGAAAATACTTTGAATACATTAGGTTACTGGAATTTAAATATGGATTATCTTTTAGT
>NW_016807300.1:107558-110373 GCF_001698545.2 Rhinopithecus bieti
GTTTTTGAGATTCAGTCTCACTCTGTTGCCCAGGCTGGAGTGCAGTGGCATGCTCTCAGCTCACCACAACCTCCACCTCCCGAGTTCCAGCCTGCCTCAGCCTCCAGAGGAGCTGGGATTACAGGCACATGCCACCATGCCTGGCTAATTTTTGTATTTTTAGTAGAGACGGGATTTCACTATATTGGCCAGGCTGATCTCAAACTCCTGACCTTGTGATCCGCCCACCTCGGCCTCCCGAAGTGCTGGGATTACAGGGGTGAACCAACATGCCGGCCTGAACTTCAATTTTAATAACACTTGGGTCTTGGTATATAACTAGCATGAATCTTATGTTTTTCTTACTTAAAAGCATCAGTAAAATGCATTTTAAGATTAGCTGCTTGTGCCTCATAAGGTTTTCATGCATGAAAGCTGGTCAACACAGCAGGAGCATAAAACTCATTATTGGCACTGGTTCAGGTCCATTACATTAACTGGCCTCATCACAAAGCACTCTATTTTTTTGCTTACACATTGAATAGTAAATGAAGGTTAGATAAAGTTTTATCTAGTGAAGTAAACTATCTGGCCATTTGCAGTGTTTTCCTTTTATTTTCTTTCAAATCTTAGAAAAAATCTGCCAGACAGGTATTATTTTTCCTCCAAAAAACTGAAAAGAAAGGAGGTAATAACTTATCTAAGGTAGTAAGTGTCATCACCTATGTATTCCCCAACAACCCCCTCTCACTCACTCTCTCTTCTTTTTTCCTATATTCCCTCATCCTGATACACTTATTAAATACCTACTATATGCTAAGCATTTTTATTGTTCCTAGGGTTTCAAAGATTTGGCACATTCCTTTGTACTCAAGTTGCTGGAAGATACCAATATTCAAATACAAAAGTTTAGCTAGAATGTAGTATGATAACACAGATTTTTGCACAGAATCATCTACAAAGAGGAGTAAATAGCTAACATTTTGAGGGTTGGGGTGGAAGAATTGGGGAAAACTACAAATAGGAGATTTTGCCAATTAAATAAAACAATAACAGTTTTTCAAGACAGGAAAAACAGACAAGGTGAGAAAGAATATTCACGACAAAGAGAATTCAGAAGCAAATTCACAGAGGCATAAGTTAAATTATATATTTAGAATAGCACAGTTGCCCCCTGCACATTATGGTTGGAGCACAGAAAAGAATGGAAAAAAATAGTCTAGGCAGTGTGCACAGAGCTAAGATATGAAGATCATGACAATCATGTATAAGAAACAAATGAGTGATTGGATAACTCTATACACCATCTTTACAGGTGGAGTCATGGGGGAGGAACTCAGCTCAGATTCAGCACATGCAAACGTATACACACAGGGATAGGTGAATGCTTTTCTACTTTAAGATGAATTTGAATATTAATTGGAGCATTCTTTCTTTATATTGGACAGTTCTTCCACTCCCTATTATATCTGGGCCAAAATAATGCATTTATATTACAACTTTTCCCCTTACATGCATTTAAGTTAAAAAGTTCTCTGTATACAAAGGGGGACAATTTAAGATTTTAAACTAATAAGGCTAGAACTGTGTCTTAGGATTGCCTACCATTACAGGATACTGTTTTATAGACAATAAAGTACTCCTAGACAAGAGCAATGGGTGGAGGAAGAAGTACCATATTTCAACCTCAGTGGTCAAATACATCGTTACGTGCTTTTAGATAAGTAAATCTTCACAGCTCTTGGAAAGGACTGTGCATAATTAACAGTTAATAACAATGTACAGTTGACCCTCGAAGAATGTAAGAGTTGGAGGTGCTAGCCATCCAAGCAGCTGAAAATCCAAATATAATTTTGGACTCTCTCCAAACTCAATAGCCTTACTAATAGCCTACTGTTGACCAGAAGCCTTACCAATAACATAAATGGTCGATGAACACATATTTTGTATGTTATATAGTAATTATGTGATGAAATGCATATGGTAAATCAGCTCAATTTACCCATTCCACAATGTTTACACATTGGAAGACATAAATAATTTAATTAATTTATATAACTATACACAATCGCATAGACAATTTGAGGCTCTACCATGGTGGACTGGAATTGAAAATCTCCTGCCTTATTTTCAGTCTATTCTATTCCCCGGAGAAGGAGAAAAAAAGTCTGTTCTTATTTTTATGCCTGATATTTTAAAATTTTTTCTGTCCTTTACCATTCTCTTACGGAAACTAGAATATAGGCAATATGTTAAACAAAAGTCTTCTTCTTAAATACAAATTATCATTTCTCTAACGCAAGCCATTGTAAACAGAACTGAAGTTGCCACTAGTAGATAATGAGCCTGAATATGTTGCTCTTCTCCAGGGCACGATCATTAAAAGTAATTGAGTTGGTCTTGGGGAAGAGTAGGGTAAAACGGGAAAGAGAGCTTTACATTTCTTCTCATATTAATTTATTTTCAAAGGATGAAAAAAAATTTCCCAATTTCTCTTTTTACCAAATCTTATTATATTTGTGGTCTTGCTCAAACTCTTACTATCCAGATACATTTTCCACATAGCCAGATATTACCATTAAAACTTTGGAAGTTTCAGAATATCATATCTACATACAAAGTACACATATTTGCAATGATTTTAATTATTCAAAATATATTTTCCCTTAAGATTTGACAGAAATTCTAAAAATGTAACAGCAATATTTTAAAAATGAAAATTACTGGCCGGGCGCGGTGGCTCAAGCCTGTAATCCCAGCACTTTGGGAGGCCGAGACTGGCGGATCACGAGGTCAGGAGATCGAGACCATCCTGGCGAACACAATGAAACCCCGT
>NW_016807300.1:113756-119858 GCF_001698545.2 Rhinopithecus bieti
TTGTTTAAAAATATAAAAAAAAAAAAAAAAAAAAAAAAAAAAAAAAAAAAAAAAAAAAAAAAAAAAGCTGTTGTTCAGGAAGAAGTTAGCTGAGCAGACTTGACGTACTCAATCCTGCACATTCCCAAGGACCCAATTTCATGACTGGCCTTTGGCCAGTTCTTGGAAATTGAGGTCTTGGAATTGAGACCTTTATCCATACTATATCATTACATCAAGTTAGTTTAAACAAACAGTGGGATTTATGGTCAACAGTTGCTTTTCTTCTGTTTTCAGTGACTGAAATCAGTTATATAGACACTATGTACATAGGCTCAGATGGGCTTCTTTGGCAGGCAACACTTTGCACATGCTATCCCAACTTACTGGAGGAACCAATTTTGTCCTGTGAAACTGCTGAGAGAGGACTTGGAAACTTGCACCTATGTCCTTCAGACTACACCCATGTGGCTTTTTTTTTTTTTTTTTTTTTTTTTTTTGTTGTGGAGTCTCGCTCTGCCGCCCAGGCTGGAGTGCAGTGGCCGGATCTCAGCTTACTGCAAGCTCCGCCTCCCGGGTTTACACCATTCTCCTGCCTCAGCCTCCCGAGTAGCTAGGACTACAGGCACCCGCCACCACGCCCGGCTAGTTTTTTGTATTTTTTAGTAGAGACGGGGTTTCACTGTGTTCACCAGGATGGTCTCGATCTCCTGACCTCGTGATCCGCCCGTCTCGGCCTCCCAAAGTGCTGGGATTACAGGCTTGAGCCACCGCGCCCGGCCCCATGTGGCTTTTCTCTTTACTGTTACTGCCTCGTATCTTTCTTGTTGAAAAAAAAAAAAAGATCAAAACTATGACTATAAGGACTTCTGAGTCTTGTGTGTCGTTCTAGTGAGTCATCAAGTTTAGGTACCGTCCAACACAGCTATTCTTTTGAGAACTTGTTTCGTCATAGATAATTAGGTTACTGACCTAATTTCCCTCTCAGAATCGGTTGCTAGAAGTCCCAGTTTCAAGGGATAGTCTGCCTTCAAGAATCGCACACCGTCTTTCATTTTTAGCCTATACCGTTCTCAGAAAGAGTCTGCAAGAACCTAGTGCTTTGCAGTCTGCAAAAGCAAGAGGTTACACTGGTGTAAAAGAAATAAGCTGCTTAATTAAAAACTGCCTTACTAGCCCTTTAGTGATCATGCAGATTTGGAGCAATTAGTAAACAATCCAAATGGCAAGTTTATGTTCATAACCACCCTGTAACTTCAATCAACAGAGCTCTAAGTCAGCACAGTTCAACAAATTAGACATAACCAAATTAGATATGGAATAAACTCATATTAAGGCAACTAATTATTTAGTTGATGAATTACACTTTTAAATGCCACAGAGGGACCAGGAATTATTCTTTATAGTGTACTCATAAATATGTGTGTGTGTGCATATATATATATATATATATATATATATATAGTGTGTATATATAGTGTGTATATATAGTGTATACATATATACACACATATGTATATGTATATACTTTCATTAATTAATAATTTAAGTAATTGTAATAAATAAAGTAATATAAATGCAAGCCAACAATTATTTTCAAGGCATTGTGCTGTAGGGGTATATATATAAATACTAAAATTTCTGCCACCATAAAAATGAGATATGTATGGAACTGATCTATGACATATGCTTGAGTAAAACAGTAGTAATAAAAAGTAGAAATAACTCAAAGTATTAAAAGTATTTCCTAATAAAGCTTAAGTTATGAAAAATGTCATAGAAGAAATTTTCAGTGAGTCCATGTGTCCACTTGGATCCACAGATTTCTATATTTCTCTTCCACAAATTTAGCCTCTAAAATTTAGCTAAATTCCTATTTTGTCTGCATTTTAATAAAATCTAATAATACTAGGTTATATCATATTAATACATTCATATAAAGCATTTCATTTTCTTTTTCAAATGATGATATATTAAACACAGACACTGAAATCTCATGTTTTAAGAACAATATAATGCCTGTGGGAAACATAAAAAATGAGCAGCAATATGCATTTCTTCTGGCTTTTTTTTTTTTTTTTTTTTTTTGAGATGGAGTCTTGCTCTGTTGCCCAGGCTAGAGTGCAGTGCTATGATCTTGGCTCCCTGCAACCTCTGCTTCCCGAGTTCAAGCAATTCTCCTTCCTCAGCCTCCTGAGTAGCTGGGACTACAGGCACACATGACCACGCCCGGCTAATTTTGTATTTTAGTAGGGACAGGGCTTCACCATGTTGTCCAGGCTGGTCTTGAACTCCTNTTTTTTGAGATGGAGTCTTGCTCTGTTGCCCAGGCTAGAGTGCAGTGCTATGATCTTGGCTCCCTGCAACCTCTGCTTCCCGAGTTCAAGCAATTCTCCTTCCTCAGCCTCCTGAGTAGCTGGGACTACAGGCACACATGACCACGCCCGGCTAATTTTGTATTTTTAGTAGGGACAGGGCTTCACCATGTTGTCCAGGCTGGTCTTGAACTCCTGACCTCAGGTGATCCGCCTGCTTCAGCCTCCCAAAGTGCTAGGATTACAGGCATGAGCCACTGCGCCTGGCCCAATATGTGTTTCTTGTTCTTCAAAAGTTTGCTGTAAGGTGGTACAAATAACTGTATTACAATAAAATAAGCTTAGTATTGGAAATAAAGTGAGGAGAATAATTAAATTCAAGACATGTTGGAAAATTTTCAAAATGCTACAGGTTAAAATTAAAAACTTGAAGTTAAAAAAAAGTCACTGAGTCTCTACCTTATAACTAAATTACTGATTCCTGAGCGAGGTATTTCATTTAAGTGGTTGGGATAGAAATCATCCTGTAAGAGATTATAGTGAAATGATGGTAAGGATGAAACAAGTATAAATTATATTTCAAAGAAGTTGAGGATAAAGAGGTAAAATCATGAGGTAGTTGCTTGTAGAGGAGTTCAGGGCCAAGGGGAAGCTATTTCCATATTTGGGTAAATTTAATGTGCTTATACACAGAATGAACCAATGAACAGCAGAAGATTAAAAATAAACTGAAAAAAGGCTGGGCGCGGTGGCTCACACCTGTAATCCCAGCACTTTGGGAGGCTGAGGTGGGAGCATCACCTGAGGTCAGGCGTTTGAGACTCACCTGGCTAACATGGTGAAACCCCATCTCTACTAAAAATGCAAAAAACAAACAAACAAACAACAACAACAACAACAACAACAACAACAACAACAAAAAACACTGGGCATGGTGATGGGCTTCTGGAATCCCAGCTACTCAGGAGGCTGAGGCAGGAGATTCACTTGAACCAAGGGAGGCAGTGGTTGCAGTGAGCTGATATCATGCCATTGCACTCTAGCCTGGGCGACAAAAGCGAAATTCCGTCTTAAAGAATGAATGAATGAATGAAATGGAAAGAAAAAAAAAAAAAAAAAAAAAAACACATGGGAATAGTTTCTTTACTGGCAGAACCTTGCTAGCTGTATGCTAAGTAATGTTCTCTTTAAAAGACTCCACAAATAAGATAAAATGTGAGAAATAAGTTCCAATAAATTGCTGTGCCTGTAAGAAAGTTAAAAAACAACCCCTACAAAATATCTAGAAGTCAAAAATAAGATCAAAGCACATACAAGATGATGAAATACATTCAAATATATCCATACTTCCCTAAATATAAATGGACTACACACTACAGTTGCATTGCTGGAAGTAAAAAGCAAATCCATCTGCAGATTTACAAAGACACTTGAAAAACACATGGATTTGAAATGTTGACAGTGACAGCACAGAAAGTTCAAGAAAATATTAAATTAAATATTGAAAGCCATGATAGCAATAGTAATAACAAGTGGCCTTTGACATCATTTTTTACTGCTTCTGCCACTCTATATCCCATAAGTCACCAAGTCCTACGTTAAATGTCTCTTAAGTATTTCTTGTTTGGGATGATTAAAACCTTTTGGAAATAGTGGCAATGACTGTACAACATTATAAATGTAATCAATGCCACTGAATTGTACACTTAAATAAGACTAAAAGAGCAAATTTTCTGTTGTATGTATTTTACCAGAATAATATTTTTTACAAAAAAAAAAAAAAAAAAAAAAAATCTTAATTTAACCCTCTCAATCCAGGAAAATTCTCCATTAGTGAAGCCTCCTTCCATGGATAACTTATTACTTCCTAACTGGTCTTCTTGCTTTCCCTGTTTTGTCCTTCAACCCTTATCAGCAAGGAAGCCAGAATCATCCTCATGCCATTATCCTGTTTAGCAAGGCCAACCGACCACCATCAATAGTTCCGCTCTGTCAGCAGGTTAAATTCCAAACTCATTAATATGGCTTCATTATCAGCCTCTTCATTTTCCTCACCCTGCAAATCTCTGCAGAATCCTTTAGTATATCCTGCTTGCCATCTTGCCTTGAACTATGTTCAGCTCCTCAAACACATGCTTTCTTTAAAATCAAGGCCTTTGTCAGGCTCTTCCTTCTATTTAGAATACCCTTTCCCTTCCCCTCTTCTATCTTCAAGCTGACTTTTCCCATTTCTTTAGCTAACCCCTGCCAAGTCTTCAAATTTTAGCATAGGCATCCCTTCCTGCAAAAGCCTTTCCTGGTTCCCTAAATATAGTTCAGGTGCATATTTACCTAATAATTGCACTCACCGCACAGTATTATAATCATCTGCCTATAAGTCTGTATATATCATTATATTATAAGCAGTAAGGTCAAGAAACATGTCTGTTGTATCAAACATTTAACATCTGAGTCTACAACTACACTAAATAATTGTCAACAACTTACAATGAAAATGTTTATTGTTTTGTAAACACCGATACAAGAAAATCTCTTGGATGATAATAATTGTGTCTATTACTAGATAGTACTAAATAGATACAGTGTCACAACTCTGGAATAGTCTACATTTGAGGTTAAAGGTTTTCTGTTGTTGTTGTTTGTTTGCTTGAGACAGAGTCTCACACAAAGTAGCTGGGATTACAGGTGCCCACCACCAAGCCCAGCTAATTTTGTATTCTTAGTAGAGACGAGGTTTCACCATGTTGGTCAGGTTGGTCTCGAACTCCTGACCTCAGGGATCCACCGGTCTCAGCCTCCCAAAGTGCTGGGATTACAGGCGTTTAAAGTCTTTCCTGGTATTAATCATCAGGTAGAAAGAGGATAAATTCAAAACTGTTTCCCCTTAACATGACAGTTTGTTGGGTGTAAATTTATTTTGAAACACTATTGAAAATTTTCTTTAAACTCGTTCTACATGAGATGTTAAAAACAAACACTAAATTCATGTTAAACTTGCCTTTATTTTTTATTATTTCATAGTTACCTAACATAGATCAAAAAGGGTTAAATAAGAGGGGATCAGAGCAACAAAAATCTTCATAATCTAGAAGATAAAGTTCCCATGAAAAACAAGTTGAAAAGATTTTAAGGAGAGAAAAGCAACACATAAGGATATCAGAGTCAGAGACAACGTAAAAAAAAATTTTGATCTGACATTCCAAACACATGAAAAATTACTGAGAGAAAATTAAAAATTAAAGCAACAAAACACATTCTGCTACAGTCCAACCTCCCTAGCAACAATTTGCATTCATATGCATTTTATATTCCATACCTTGACTGTGAAATTTAATTAAAAATAATTATAAACACAGCTCCTTGAGGCTACTGAGGATTTCACAGTTTGAATCTTTACTTTTGAAACATTTTATTTTCATAAAATACCATGCGTCACTAAAGGTCTTGTGTCTTCAGAAGAAATGACAACTCATCTAGTTCAAATACATCCAAGTAAGCTAAATTTAGATGGAATGACCTAAGAACCTTGATTCAGGGTTCAGTCAATAGATAAAGTGAGTAACTGAAAACTGTCCCTGTAGTTCCCAATTTAGCCTTATATTCATTCATTTCAGATGGAAGCTCTTAAGGGAAGGCAGCAATAGAGCTATATTCAGCACTACTGAAGTGTTAATTCTGCAAGAAAATAAGTGAACAACAGAATGAATGAATGAATGAATGAATGAATGAATGAATGGATGAATGAATGAATGGATGAATGAATGAATGAATGAATGGATGAATGAATGGATGAATGAATGAATGAATG
>NW_016807300.1:121104-149738 GCF_001698545.2 Rhinopithecus bieti
TATATATATATATATAAAACCTTATATAAATGTATATTTAGGAGAAGATCTTTATTTTAGACTTTTCTAATATCTTAGTTGGGGCATATTATGTGCCATCTGAATATTTAAACACGGTGTTTTATTTTTCATTTGTATCTCACTTTATTTCGTGTTTACGTCTTAGCAACATTTCTTTCAATGCTTCCCAAAGTAAGTGATATTTTCTGAGAAATCAACGTGGATGTCAGTGCAAAGACTAGAGGCCTGGAGTTTTAGTTTGGGAACTGCCACCAGTTAAACATGTGGCCTTGTTTGTCACTTAAATTTTCTGGATGGACAACATTTCTTCATCTGAAAAATTAAGAGGCTTAATTCAATTATGTGATTCAAGGCATTCAAAACATCTCTACCTGAATGAGAATGCACGTGTACACTTAGAAACAAGTATGAAATGTTTGTGCAAGAAGAGCAAATAAGAACAGTGACAAATAAGTGAACTAGATGAAATAAACGGACAAAAGTAACAATATATTTTCACATTGTCACCTTGGATTTTGTGATGATTTTGATAGAGTTCAGGGGCAGGATTCTGTTTTACAGTAAACAAGAATGAGGTTCGCTAAAAATATATGACTCTCTCGAAATTACCGAAAAGATTACTCTGTAAAACAAAATGAATACTACCTTTTGACTTCCAGAGAAGGTCTATGCACAACTCATCATTGTAGGTCTACATATGATAGGTGACTTTTACTGCAACCGTTGTTTATGACAATATAAGACATCAATAAGCTCATATAATTGTGCATAAACTCATGAGAGAATGATTTAGAGGATCACTGACAGAACACTGGCTGATTTTATTGATGTCTGCAGTGGCCTGGAGAGAATAGGTATTTGGTCTGCTTTGTTTTTAGATCCCCATTTAAACTTTGAAAAGAGGGGCATAAAGCTTTCTCTGGTTAATTCTGAAGATCTTCTATGACAGTTTACTTACAAAGAACTGTTAAGAAGTGAACTTAATAATGAGGTGCAGAAAATATGGTAAAGCATCTGGATCTCTGCCTCCTCGAATCTAGGTAATGATTTGGAAAACTGAGATTTAAAACATATATATATGCCATCAAATATCATTAAACACCTAGATGCATGTGTTGTTGAACCAGGTCTTACACCTACCACACTGGACCATATGTTTTCACATAAATACCTATTTAGCTACATTACAATAATATTTGTAAACATTTTAATCACATCCAAATTACATAAAAACACAAATAATAAGATGTACTGGGCGAGGTAAAGCGGCGATGATTACGAGTGTTTGCATGTTAATGGCCTCTTGTGTTTGACATAATATTCAATTTAAGGTTGGAAGTGGATAGGAATGGGGACATTTCATTTCAAGTGATTTTCTTTTCTCCTTTTCTTTTGTAAACATGACAGAGTTCTTTAGCTAAATTTGAAGGAGGGTTTTTCCAAATACAGGTAGCAGCCTGAGACATGTTTCACCATTGGTTGCAGAAAAAATTGGATGGTGTCAACAATGAGAGGGTTGGCAAAGATGCAGAAGTGGAAATGGGTTATTGCTATAGGATCACAACCTTCAAAACTGAAGGTGAACTTTTTAGAATGCTTTACGGTGGTAGGGCACTGTTGTAGGCCTGGCAGCCATCTTTATGAAGGTAAAGCAGAGAAATAGATAAGGAAATAGGATAAGGAGTGTCTTACCATTTATTAAAGAATGTTACTTAAAACCTCTCCATGTCAGTAAGGCACTGCACATTTGCTCTCACCTGTGTCTGCCATCCCCATGTTTTGGGCCTTTTAACCCCTTGTCATACCATTCCAGAGAGTGACACTCCCATGCCTGTCTTCAATGAGCTTGGAAATAAAGTGTGGTATCTGGTCGCTACTTAAAATACCTTCAATCAACCCTGTTTTTAGCTCCATTTCACACTCCTGCCATCTAAGGAAGCTGATTTTCTACTTTCTGAGCCTTCTTGGGGTTTAGCAGTAAATAGAATTATATCTTTCTGGCAACCTGGATGTAGGGTTACGTTTTACCTGCTCTGGACTACTGAATCAGTTACTACCAATCCATTTGTTGCCAGATTGTAAAATTTTGTTAATGTGGGTTTTCTGCCTGTTGTTTCCTTTTCTACACTCTTTGTCCTTGTAGTTTATACCTTTAAAAAAAATTCCATTACATACATTTTAGTGGTATTTTGGGAGTATGGGGAAATAAATGTATTTAAGTGGAAGTTCTCCCCATTCTCTCGTTAATCCTCTCCAATCAGACCTTCATCTCCACCAATCCACTGAAATATCTTTGTCAAGGTTATGTCTTACTTGCCATTTCAGGGCATTGTATGCTGTTGATCGTCTCTTTCTTGAAACACTTTCTTTGACTTCTTAGACACACACGCTGTACAGGTGTTCATCTGATTAGTTGCCTCTTCTTGGTCTCCTTTACTGTGTCCTTCTTCTCAAGAAAGTCAGGGTACTTATGGGTTCAATTCTAGAACATCTCTTCTCATCCAAAACGTACTTCCTGGTTGATAAAATCCAGTCCTCTAATGCTGAACGCCATCTCTGCTGATGATTCCTGTATTTATTCTTCTAGCTCTGACGTCTATCCTGAGCTCCTGGTTGTTTTATCTAACTGCCTACATAACATGATTCTCTGGATGTCTCATAAACATTAACATTTTATGTTTCCAAAAGAACACTTGATATCCCATACTTCAACCTCCAATCTTCCTTGTCTCAGTACATAGCATCGACACTCACTCAACATTTACACATTCACCTCATCAGCAGTCTCTTTCCTCCCTGCCTTCAATATGTAACCCAGGTGCAATCACATTTCCACCACGGAACCAGCCACTGTCATGCACTCCTGCAAATATTGTCATCTTTCCTCCTTATGTCTCCCTTTTTTTTCTCTGCAGTCAGTTTTCAACAGACAGAGATGGTTTAAAAACTTCAATTAGTCACTTTATCCACCCATCCTCAAATCACCCCAAAGTGCTGAATCTCTCTGATCTGCTCTCTTTTGGCTATTCAGTTCATCCCCTTCCCTCAACTTCCCTCACTCCACTTTAGTCACAGGCCATCTTGCTTTCCCTCCATTGAGCCACACTTGTTCCCATCTTGGGACTTGTTTTAATTACTATTTATCTCTGATAAGAAGGCACTCTCTGCTGCTTCTGAATCACTCACTGCCTCATAACATGCTGATATTTTCTCTCAGTTGGTACTTCTTCAAGGAACTTTCCTATCATTAAATCTACCTTGTTTACAGTCCCTTCATTTTTCTGTATGCCACTTATCATCTCTTGATAATCAACATATTTACTTATTTATTTTCTATTTCTATTTCTCTTTCTTGAGTGTAAGCTCCACAAAGGGTGAAGAATTTTTCTGTGGTCCTTACCACTCCATATCCTGTATTTAGAACATGTGCCTGGCAGAGAGTAGACATTTCTTGAATATAAGAAGGGTGAGAGAAGAAAAAATGGAAGAGAGGAAAGCAGGAGGAAGACCTGCACGCTGCAATCCACTCTCTCCAACCTTCAGCTAGGAGGGGATGTGGGTGACTGAAATATAAGCCAAGGTTACATGGGTTGACAGGAACAATGGTGCAATATGGTCTTTACACACTTGCTGTACTCTTTCATAAACTGATATAGAAGAGAACTCCACTGATGTGTGGCTTTCATAGCCTGTCTTCAGTCCTTGCTTGACATAGATATATCAGCAGGCCTAGCGTAGTTCCAGCCACTGCAGGGAAAAGTGACCTTCAGTCGGAATTAAGGGTGGACTCCCAGGTCAATGGCTTGGGTGAAGGACTTAGCAGGTACTTACATTTATTAATGAACTTCTTGGAGTTTGAGCCAGTTCTCTGCACTATCATTGCCTAAGACAAAGATCTCACTCATATATGGAATCTGAAAAAGTTGATCTCATAGAAGTAGAGAGGAGGATGGTGGTTAACAATGGCTAGGGTGGTTGGGGGGTGGGGAAATTGGGGAAAGGTCAAAGGATATGTAATTATAGTTAGATAGGAGAAATGAATTCAAGGGCTCTACTGTACACCATGGTGACTATAACTAATGATGATATATAGAATTCTTGAAAAATGCTAAGAGAGTGGATATTAAGTGTTCTCATCACAAAAATGACAACTATGTATGGTAATGAATGTGTTAATTAGCTAGATTTTACCATTTCACAATGAGCATATACTTCAAATATTATGTTGTACATGATAAATACATATAATTGTGTATGTTAATTAAAAATACATTAAAAGTAAAGCTTCACCAGGCAGAGACTGTAAACATAAACCAGAAGTGACAAAGCACCAAGGATAGAAAAGGGCATTCTCCTAGAGTTGATCAGATACAGCCATAACTCACGCTGGAGGCAACAGAAGCCCAAGGTCCACGTTCCCTAATAGTGACACACATCAGGCTCCCCAGTCAATGTACCCAGTCATCTTAGGAAGAAAAGCTTCTGGAGGGGAAACAAATCTTTGAGATGAGACGTTTTTCCAAATCAGAGACTGAGGCTTTCCTAAAAGCATGGTTTTAAATATCTGATTGAACTGAGATGAACTGATTTAAACATATTTTTTTCCCAATCAGCATGTACAGGTTGATGAAGGGGACATGAAGAGTTATTTTAATAATCTTACATTGTTTTAGCATTAAAATTTAATATTTTTAAATTTTAAACTTTAGCATTAGTTGTCTTATGGGGTCCTGCTACATAGTTCTATATTTCATATGACTTGTACTGCTGAATCAGAACAGACACATACAAAGGACAGGGCCAGGGCACATGCCTAGAAAGAGACTAACAGTGTTACTACACAATGAGAAAACCTACTGAACAACAAGCTCTCTGGATAGGGAGAACTATTCAGAAGGGCTTATCTAAAGCAGATCTTGACAAATGGAAAGTACTCAATAAATAAACTCAACAAGGAAACAAAGCCGTGGGTAGCAGTGTAGATGACTCAAGTGTCTGTTTCAGACAGCAACACACACAATGCTGAACCTGCAATAACAACGTGGGCTGAGATCTTTATCATAAAACTTGAATTGATGGAGGAGTCCTCAGTTCCAGATATTTTGTGATCCAAAAGAGAATAGACAGTGAATTCAGAAGGAATGTTTGAGTGAAGTGTCAATTGTCGTGACTCAGCTCTGACAGCAGGTTAAACAACCATGAGAAAAGCAGTGGGAAAAAAAAACAAAGGAAGAGAGTAACCACATCCCCTTGAAGGTTTTGTTCAGAAAAGCTAATGTTGGGAAAGGTCTCCTGCGTGCAGTCTGTCGACTCTGGCTTAGCTGCATAGGAACGGGTTTTGGGCCTGGAACACTGCCTTTTCAATAGATAAACTGTCCTCACAAAGCCTGTTCTGGGCTTGTTGCCTTGTGTAGGAACAGCTTTCCATGTTTCAAACTCAGTGTGTCCTCCTTTGTTCTTAAGTGCATGCTTCAGTGACCCTCATGCATGCCCCTAGCTTTCTGTATTTCAGATCTCTCCGGGAAAGGCATTGAGGTCCTTTCACTACAGCAGAAAGTGGGCTATGTGCAGTTAAGACATCCCCTCATGTGGGCTGGGGAACAGATCCCTGGCCATGGGGGCCTGAAGTATTGCAAGGAGCTGGATCTTGTGCATTCTTTCTTCTTGCTATAAACGCTGCATCACTACTGCCTAGTGTGCACGTTGTCTGTTCCCAACAACCTCTAATTATGCACTCATCTCTTCCCTGGGTGGCACTCATCAACTTTTTAACCTTGGCCCCACAGCCCGAACAACAAGCAGTGAATTAGTTAATTTGGTTCTTAGTACATGTATATTTTGTAATATCAGTGATCATCATTTAGGATTATACTTTACACCCAGGTGAAACAATGATGAATGTCGTCTTTCTCCAGCATACAAAATACTAACTCTGAATCCTATGTGGACTTCTCTCTAGTTTAATTTTATACAAGTAAAATAACATGATTGGGTCACCAAGACCTGATTACCTTATTTGTTGAACAATGAAACTGTTTATGGAATTTGGCAAAGCAGAATTTAGAAAAGTATTTATTTGGGTTGGAGAATAACACAGTGCCATGATCATAAAATCTCATGAATTATTCTTCTGCTCACTAACAATTTTATGATGTTTAGGAAGAAAAAAACCATTTTTTACGATTTCAAAATAAAAGAAATCAAGATTTGATCCGAAATGTTGGGTATAATGGGGCAGGATCCAATTTTGTGGAATAAATTGGACCTTTGTGAATTAGAGAATACTGTCTCTAGCCTCAGGGATGAAAAACAACAGCAGAAAATTGCAGCATGATGCTTTCTTGCTGCACTGAACTCACAATTCTCAAGGTTTCAACTCAGTCTTCTCATTGGAAAGGACAGGAGAAAAGGAATATTCTCTAGGCCTCTTCCAAGTTTGGGTACAGACAATAGATTGAAATCTTTCTAGTGTCACTCAAGGCTGCAAACAGCTTCATAGGAACAGAACATTGTTAGCGCTAACTTACTAGGACCAACAATGAATGCATTTGGTAACCAAAGTCAAGAAACGTTTACTCCACCAACTTGAAGAATGGTTCCTCTAGTAGAGATACAAAGAAACTGCCCCATGTTATTTTTTCCCTTGAGATATAACTCTGGAAAGCACCCCCCTCAACTTTACCTGAAGCCTCTCATTACTTGCACATTTTTTCCCAATGTTAGTGAGAGAGAGGTTTCTATGCACCTTGGTTAGGATGAGACTTCTACATAGAACGAAAGTAATTAGAAATCTGAGCAAAAATTGCTTTAGAGATCAAAGCAATTTCTTTATTTGCTTTATGACCCAGGATGCCAACTGTATGGAATTAATACCTCCTCTATCAGGGACCAGGACAATTTTCAGATAATTATAAAAAACATGCTATTATAAATAGTGCTGTAATAAACATACTCCATAAGTTGTCTTATGCAGAGTCCTACTACATAGTTCTATATTTCATATGACTTGTACTGCTGAATCAGAACAGACACATACAAAGGACAGGGCCAGGGCACATGCCTAGAAAGAGACTAACAGTGTTATTATACAATGAGAAAACCTACTGAACAACAAGCTCATAGCCATCTGGATAGGCAGAACTATTCAAAAGGGCTTATCTAAAGCAGATCTTGACAAACAGAAAGTGCTCAATAAATAAACTCAACAAGGAAACAAAACAGTGGAGAGCAGTGTAGATGACTCAAGTGTCTGTTTCAGACAGCAACACACACAATGTTGAACCTGCAATAACAACGTGTGCATTGTCTTTACGGTAGAATGATTTATAATCCTTTGGGTATCGCATCAATGACAGACTGGATAAAGAAAATGTGGTACATTTACACCATGGAATACTATGCAGCCACAAAAAAGAATGAGTTCATGTCCTTTGCAGAGACATGGATGAAGCTGGAAACCATCATCCTCAGCAAACTAACACAGGAACAGAAAACCAAACACCGCATTTTCTCACTCATAAGTGGAAGTTGAACAATGAGAAAACATGCACACAGGGAGGGGAATATCACACACCAGGGCCCATCGGGGGTGGAGGGAAAGGGGAGGGAGAGCATTAGAACAAATACCTAATGCATGTAGGGCTTAAAACCCAGATGATGGGTTGATAGGTGCAGCAAACCACCATGGCACATGTATACCTATGTAACAAACCTGCATGTTCAACACATGTATCCCAGAACTTAAAGTAACAAAAAAAAAGAATAGGCCTTTCAAAACACACACACACAAACACAAACAAATGATCTATAACTAGTAATTCCAGCCAGCATATTACACCTAACCACAGAGAATATGCAACACCACTCTGGAGGGTGGAGAAGGGGGTGGAGAGCATGGCTGCCTCCAGGAGTGAATGCCCAGGAAGCTGAGCATTTAAGGCGATCAGAATTACTGGCTGGAATGGTGATGGAAAGGCTGTATCTATATTTTTATTTTTCTTTTGTTAGCAAATCATAGGCTCAGTAACTTTAAACATTAAATTTTTATTGAGAATAGGCGATATGCTCTCTTCCTTACATAGCCATTCTCTCAAATATTCTTCTGCAGGAGTACCGGAAATAATGTACAATGAGATTTTCTCTTTTCCTTTTAATTCTGTTTTAACAAAATACTGCCTGTTAGACAATGGGGTGTTATAATAAAAACCATCCTCACTTTGGAGACAGAAGATAAAGGTTCAAGTCCTGGCTATGATATTTACTTATAAACCTTGAGAGTGTCACATAATTCCATGAATTTTCATTGCATATTAAAATAAAATAATACTAATTCCCATGCACCTTCAGAGCTTTGTAAGGATAAATTAAAACATAATATGTGTTATCATTTACAATTTTACAGATTTACAAATGTAAGTAGTTACTAACTTTCTTTATATTTCAGTTCTTTATATAGAATGCCAATTCATATTATTGAAGGAAAACAGGGAAAAATATAATTTTCTTCCCATTTTTTAATGCAAGATATGATGGTCGATGTTTTACTTTGAAGTATAATAGTCATCTTCTCAAACCATATGGATTTACTAATTCTCAACTAATTAGGAGATGTTTATGGACATGTTTTTGATGGATGGTTCAAGAAGAAAGTAGCTCACTAAGTAAAACTGTGTTCCTGTGTATGTTGTGTGTGTGTGTGTGTGTACGCAAGAGAGAAACACATACAGACAAGTATACTGTGATGTCTTGAAGAAGTGATTTAGAAATGCCGAAAGCTTTGGGGAACTCTGAAAGCCCCGGAGTTGGTACTGGCCTTGCTGATAGAGAATGGTCATGCTTGACCTCTTTCACCTTCATTTCTGTTTCTCTCCTAGCTCTCTGTTCCCAGGGCACTTGGAGAAATTGCGTTTCTCTCCTGTAAGATCTTCAGGGGCAGAGCAGGACTGTGTCATATTCACAACCATCCATTTGGCGCCTATCCTGGAATGAGTACAGATTGGCCACCCATAAATGTGAAGCTTAACTAAGTAAAGCTGAGTTCACTGGGTGTTTTTCTTCAGTTGTCTTTGTTGGTTCCACTTACTCTGTTCATTGCTCCATTTCATTCTGCACACTGACTCCAAAGTGGCTGCTTAAATGCAAAAATTTATCATGACAACCCATGGCTAAAAACTCAACTTCACATGCTAGGCTTCTAGGCTTTTCATTACCTAAATACAGCCTGCTTTACTGGACCTATTTCTCACACTCTTGTTCTCACATGTTATGCTTTCTGTTCATATTGTGGGTATCTGCAATTCTAAGAATAGTGCATGGTCTTTTATTTCTCTGGATATCTGCACATGACATGCCTTATGCATGAATATCTTTCAGCCTCACCTATGAGAATTCACTCTTCACTTCAGAATTTCTGCAGAAATGTCCTTGCAGTTTCTCTAACCATAAGGTTTTCAGGGAACACACTGGAAAATATTTGGCAAGCTTGACACCATTCTGTCTTCTCATATTGAAAGCAGACCTGACTAATCCGTCACTACAGTCTTCACAAGTTGTATGTTCACAATACATTTAAGCACCCATTACCAAATATTAGCATTAGCATATAAACTAAGCTCTGTAAACCTAGCCAGGCATATTAGTCAGTTTTCATGCTGCTCATGAAGACATACCCAAGACTGGGCAATATACAAAAGCAAGAGGTTTAATTGGATTTACAGTTACACTTGGCTGGGGAAGCCTCACAATCATAGTAGGTGACAAGGATGAACAAGTCATGTCTTATGTGGATGGCAGCAGGCAAAGAGAGAGCTTGTGCAGGACAACTCCTGCTTACCATCAGATCTCGTGAGACTTACTATCATGAGAACACACAGGAAAGACCAGCCCCCACGATTCAATTACCTGCCACCATGTCCCTCTCACAACACGTGGGAATTCAAGATGAGATTTGGATGGGGACACAGCCAAACCATATTATTCTGCTGCTGGTGCCTCCCAAATCTCATGTCCTCACATTTCAAAGTAAATCATGGCTTCCCAACAGTCCTGGGAAGCCTTATCTCATTTCAGCATTACTCAAAAGTCTATAGTCCAAAGTCTCATCTGAGACAAGGCAATTCCCTTCCTCCTATGAGCCTGTAAAATTAAAAGCAAGATAGTTACTTCCTAGATACAATGTGGGTGCAAGCACTGGATAAATACAGCCATTCCAAATGGGAGACATTAGCTGAAACAAAGGGGATACAGGCCATGCAAGTCCAAATCCCAGCAAGGCAGTCAAATCTTCATGCTCTGAAATGATCTCCTTTGACTCCATGTCTCATATCCAGGTCATGCTGATGCAAAATGTGGGTTCCCATGTTCTTGGGCAGCTCCACCACTGTGGCTTTGCTGGGTACAGCCTCCATCTTGGCTGCTTCCATGGGCCACTGTTGAGTGTCTGCGGCTTTTCCAGGCGCTTGGTGCAAGCTGTCAGTGGATCTACAATTCTGGGGTCTGAAGGATGGTGGCCCTCTTCTCATGGCACCACTAGATGGTGCCCCAGGAGGGACTCTGTGTGAGTTCTCTGACCCCACATTTCCCTTTCACACTGCCCTAGCAGAAGTTCTCCATGAGCCTCCCCTTACCCCTCCCACCAGCAAAGTTTTGCCTAGGCATCTAGGCGTTTTCGTACATCTTCTGAAATCTAGGTGGAAGTTCCAAAACCTCAATTCCTGACTTCTGTGCACCTGCAGGCTCAACACCATGTGGAAGCTGCCAAGGCTTGGGGCTTCCACCTTCTGAAGCAACAGCCCAAGTTGTACCTTGGCCCCTTTTAGTCATGGCTGGAGTGGCTGGGATTCAGGGTACCAAGTTCCTAGACTGCAGGCATCACAAGGACCCTAGGCCTGGCCCAGGAAACCATATTCTCCTCTGCCTCTGGGCCTGTGATGGAAGGGCTGCCACTGTGTCCAGAATTGGTGGGTTCTTGGTCTCGCTGATTTCAAGAATGAAGCCACAGACCCCGCAGTGAGTGTTACAGTTCTTAAAGATGGTGTGTCCGGAGTTTTTTCCTTCAGATGTTCAAATGTGTCTGGAGCTTCTTCCTTCTGGTGGATTCGTGGTCTCACTGATAGGATTGAAGCTGCAGACCGTCATGGTGAGTGTTACAGCTCATAAAGATGCTGTGGACCCAAAGGGTGAGCGGCAGCAAGATTTATTGCAAAAAGCAAAAGAACAAAGCTTCCACAGTGCGGAAAGGAACGGGAGCGCGTTGCCGTTGGCTGGCTCCGGCAGCCTGCTTTTATTCCCTTATCTGGCTCCACCCACATCCTGCTGCTTGGTCTATTTTACAGAGAGCTAATTGGTCCGTTTTGACAGAGTGCTGATTCGTGGGTTTACAATTCCTGAGCTAGACACAGAGTGCTAGACAGAAAAGTTCTCTGAGTCCCCACTAGGTTAGTTAGATACAGAGTACTGATTGGTGTATTTACAAACCTTGAGCTAGACACAGAGTGCTGATTGGTGTATTTATGATCCCTTAGCTAGACATAAAAGTTCTCCAAGTCCCCACTAGACTCAGGAGCCCGGCTGGCTTCACCTAGTGGATCCCGCATGGGGCCATGGGCCCACCAGTCCCGCGCTGTGCGCTGACACTTCTTAGTCACTGGGTGGTCCAAGGGACCGAACGCAGTGGAGCAGGGGGCAGTGGAGCAGGGGGCAGTGGAGCAAGGGGCGGCACTCGTCGCGGAGGCTAGGGTCGTGTGGGAGCCCACTGCTGGGGGCAGGGGAAGGGTTCAGGCATGGCTGGGTTGCAGGTCCCAAGCCCTGTCCCTCAGGGAGGTGACTGAGGCCCTGGGAGAACTGGAGAGCAGTGAATGTGGGCTGGCAGTGCTGGGGGACCCGGCGGCAAGCTCTGCAGCTGGTGGCCCAGGTGCTAAGCCCCTCACTGCCCTGGGCCGGTGGTGTGGTGCCTGCCTGCTGGGCAGTGCAGGGCCCACTGAGCCCACGCCCGCCGGAACTCGCACTGGCCTGTGAGCGCCAGGGGCAGCCTGGGTTCCCGCCAAGGCTTCTCCCTCCACACTACCCTGCAAGCAGAGGGAGCCGGCTCCAGCCTGGGCCAGCTCAGAGAGGGGCTCCCACAGTGTAGTGGCGGGCTGAAGGAATCCTCAAGCACCGCCAGAGTGGACACCGAGGCTGAGGAAGTGCTGAGAGTGAGGGCGGCTAGTACATTGTCACCTCTCGCCATGAAGACCTCTGACATTCCCTGGAGACATTGTCCCCATTGTCTTGGGGTATTACATTCAGTTCCTAGTTACTTATGCAAATTTCTGCAGCTGGCTTCAATTTCTCTTCAGAAAAATGGATTTTCTTTTCTATCACGTTGTCAGGCTGCAGACTTTCTGAACTTTTATATTCTGCTTCCCTTATAAAACTGAGTGCCTTTAACAGCACCCAAGTCACCTCTTGAATGCTTTGCTGCTTACAAATTCTTTTGCCAGATACCCTAAACCATCTCTCTCATGTTCAAAGCTCCACAGATCTCTAGGGCAGGGGCAAAATGCTGCAGTCTTTTTGCTAAAACATGACAAGAGTCACCTTTGCTCCAGTTCTCAAGAAGTTCCTCATCTCCATCTGAGACCAGATCAGCCTGGATCTTATTGTCCATATCACTATCAGGCTTTTGGTTAAAGCCATTCAGCAAGTCTCTAGGAAGTTCCAAACTTTCCCACATTTCCCTGTCTTCTTCTGAGCCCTCCAAACTGTTCCAACCCCTGCCTGTTACCCAGTTCCAAAGTTGCTTCCACATTTCTGCATATTTTTTCAGTAATACCCCACTCTACTGGTACCAATTTACTGTATTAGTCCCTTTCCACACTGCTGATAAACACATATCTAACCATTGGGCGATTCACAAAAAAGAGGTTTTATTGGACATACAGTTCCATGTGGCTGCGGAAGCCTCACAATCATGGTGGAAGGCAAGGAGGAGCAAGTCACATCTTATGTGGGTGGCAGCAGGCAGAGAGAGAGCTTGTTCAGGGAAACTCTCCCTTATAATAACCATCAGATCTTATGAGACTTACTATCACAAGAACAACACAGGAAAGACCTCCCCTCATGATTCAATTACCTGCCACCAGGTCCCTCCCACAACACTTGGGAATTCAAGAGGAGATTTGGGTGGGGACACAGCAAAACCGTATCACCAGGTTTGAGAAGATGAGAGGAAACTTGTCCAGAACTTATTCTTCTGGATAGCCTTTTGCCTGGTAAGCTCAGACTGCACGTGTCCTTCACAGGCCCAAGCTCCTCGCAAGATGGCCCTTTCCTTACAACTGTCTCATGCTGGGTTCCAGAAACTCCTCCTCTAGCCTTTTCCAGCCTAAAGACAGTAATGACTCCACTGTCACTAGAACAGGGAACTTCACTCACTTCTGTTCTTTTCCTATATGCTGTTCTTAACTTTTAAAATAGGTTCTATATTCAGTCTTCTCCAATTACATTTATTTGTTTGTGATAGCTGCTTTCTGTTGGTAAACTGACATAGTAGGAATTATGAAGCTACCAGTTTAAATAGCAAGATGATTTTCATAATTAAGTGGGATTTATCCCTGGGATGAAGGAGTATTTCAACATACACAAATCAATATATCTTATTTATTACATTTACAGAATGAAGGACAAAAATGATAATTTCCATAGATGCAGAAAATGTGTTTGACAAAATTTAACATCCATTCATGATAGATACTCTCAATAAATTAGGAACAGGATGAATGTACCTTAACACAATAAAGGTCATATATGACAAGCCCACAGCTAACATACTTAACAGTGAAAACTTGAAAGCTTCTCCTCTAAGATCAGGAACAAGACAAGGATGTTCACTGTCACCACTTTCATTCAACATGGAACTGAAAGTCCTAGCCAGAGCAGTTAGGTAAGACAAAGAAATAAAAGGCATCCAAATAGGAAGGAAAATAGTTAAATCATCATTGCTTGCAGATGATATGATCTTATATATAGAAAATCATAAAGACTCCACAAAGAAACTGTTAGAAGTAATAAATAATACATTAAAATTGCAGGATAAAAAAATCAGCATATAAAAATAAGGATGTTTCTACAGTAACAATGAACTATCTGAAAAAAATCATTTAAGACCACAACCCCACTTACAACAGTTACAAAAAATTATATAAGAATAAATTTAACCAGGGATATGAAAGATCTGCACACTGAAAAGTACAAAACATTGATGAAATAAATTGTAGAAGACATTAATAAATGGAAAGATATCCCATGCTCATGAACTAGAAGACTTAATATTGTTAAAAGTTTATGCCACCCAAAACAATCCACAGATTCTGTGTAATCCCTGTCAAAGTTCCAATGATATTTTTTATAGAAATAGAAAAATCCTAAAATTTATATGGAATCTCAAATAGCCTAAGTAACTTGATTAAAATGAACAAAGCTGAGAGAATCACATAACATATAGGAATCAAAACAGTATGGTACAGGCATAAACAAATAAATACATCTACTCATTTTAGTCAAATGATTTTCAATAAAGGTGCCAAAAACACACAATGGGGAATGAACAGTCTCTTCAATAAGAGATGATGGGAAAACTGGATAACCACACACAGAAGAATGAAATTCAACTTTCGTATTACACCAAATACAAAAGTCAACTCAAAATGGATTAAAGACTTAACCCTAAAACCAAAAACTGTAAAACTACTAGAAGAAAGTATAGGGGCAAAACTATGCAACATTGATATAGGCAATAATCTTTTTAGATTTGGCCTCAAAAGTACAAAGCAAAAATAGACAAATAGGATTGCATCAAACTAAAAACCTTCCGCATAGCCAAGGAAACAGTCAACAGAGTGAAGAGACAACCTACAGGATATGAGACAATATTTGGAAACCATGCATCTGGTAATAAGGGGAAACCTTTTTAACTGTTTCTTGGAATGTAGATTGGTAGTGTCATTATGGAAAACAATATGGAGCTCACTCAAAAATTAAAAATAGAACTACTATATGATCCAGTAATTCTACCACTTGGATATATTTCTAAAGGACATGAAATTGGTATGTCAAAGAGATATCTGCACTGTCCTGTTCATTGCAGCACTATCACAAGAGCTAAAATATGGAGTCACCCTATGTGTTCAACAACGTATAAAAGGATAAAGAAAATGTGGTATATATACACAATGGAATACCTTTCAGCTTTAAAAATGAAGGAAATCTTGTCATTTGCAATGAAATGAATAAATAGGGAGGACATGGCATTACATAAACTAGGCACAGAAAGACAAATACCACATGATCTCCCTTACATGTGGAGTATAAAAGAGTCCAACTCATAGAAATAGGAAATAAAATGGTGGTTACCATAGGCTAGGGAGCAGAGGGACCGAGGAGATAAGGGTGAAAAGAGAAAATTTCGGTTAGACAGGGGAAGTCAGTTCAAGAGCTCTATTATATGCCATGTTAACAACAATTAATGCAAATATATTGTATATTTCAAAATTGCTAAGAGAATAGATTCTAATAATTGTCCCTACAACAAACAGATAAGAATGTGAGGTAAGATATATGTTATATAGCTTGATTTAATCATTCTATAATGTATTCATATATAAAAAACATCATATTGTATAATATAAATATATATAATTGTATTTGTCAATTAAAAAAGGTAACTTTGGTTGTTTCTGTAGATACGTATATGCATATTTGTATAGTTTGGATATTTGTCCTCACTCAAATCACATGTTGAAATATAACTCCCAGTGTTGCAGGTGGGGCCTGGTCGGAGGTGACTGGATCATGGAGGTGGATTTCTCATGAACAGTTTAGCACCATCCTCTTGGTGCCGTCCTCATGACAGTAAGTGAATTCTCGCAAAATCTGGTTGTTTAAAAGTGTATCCCCTCTGCCTGTCTCTTGCTCCTGCTTTCACCACGTGGTGTGTCTTCTCTCACTTTGCCTTCCATCATTAGCAAAAGCTCCCTGAGGCCTCTCGAAAAGCCAAGCAGATGCTGGTGCCATGCCTCCTGTGCAGCCTGCAGAATCTGAGCTAATTCAACCTATTTTACTTATAAATTAATCAGCCTCAGGTGTTTCTTTATAGCAATGCAAGAAAGGCCTAATATACATATAAACACACATTTATATATTTTTTATGTTTAATTGTTTATATGTATACTATAGATAATTATTACAATATAAAGTATTTTTTTCTGATGACACAAATGCTACTTCAGTGTGCAACTCACTGGACTAATGTAGGAGACTAGAAACCACAGTTCCTACAATGAATAATTATCCTTTTATTTATATTTGCCAGTCTTTGCAAAATGTCACTCTTTTGGATTTGTGCTTAGCCTGAAATTTTGCTCAACATGGGTCATTCCATTCTTGAGATATTTTTTATGCTTTAATGTTTAGTTGTCACCTTTCCTCAATTTGAATTTCTTTGATTTGCCCTCAGCACTTTCCCCTCGAACATGTTGTCCTCAACAAAGGTTGCACACACCAGTTACATTTCTACTTTAAAATGTACAAAGTTATCCTAAGTGAGTAATGAAAGTGACAGAGGTCTCTTTCACATCTATAATGAAGTCCTGTCATTCAAACATGGAGAAAGTTTTTAGAATATATGCTTGCTTTCTTATTTGAGAATTCAATGCTTTTACAAAAAGAAAATAAACAGGAGTGATACAACTGCTAAGAATGTTAAGCATAGATAGTGAAAAAGCTAGCTTACGATAAAGAGAGAGAGAGAGAGAGAGAAAGAGAGAGAGAGAGACAGAAATCTTATAGGATGTGTTAAGTCTACGTATGAATAAGCAAGTAGCTTTTGCTATGTAGACAGAATTCACAAGAGATATTAGCTAGATGATGTACAATGGTAATCTCTAAGATATGTTAAAGATAGAAATAATAAAAGGGTTACATGATTTAACAGATAAGAATTTATTCTGTAAAAGACAATAAGAAAGGCTGAGTCATTAGATATGATTCTCTCAGTTCACAGTTATGTCTAAATTCACTGGCCATTGGCAGAACACGCAATAATCTCCTTATGGCCCCACATATGCTGTGTTCAATAAATACAGATAAAACCCACACCTGTTCAGCAAGCTAACTGGTGATGTCATGTGTAGTCAGAAATACTTGCCTGATTATCTCAAATAGAGCAAGTGTATTCTGTTGCCCCAAGCAGCATCTATTGACCCCCTTTATTCAAACACCAACTCTATTCATCAAGACTACTACTACATCAGTTGGGAAGAGTGAAGAAGCAGAGAGAGAGTGAGTGAAAGAGAGCATAAATGTGTTAATGCGTTAATCTAAAATCTGCAATTCAGGGAGAATGGCCCTTCTACCTGCTTGAATCCTACCTTACCCCATTTCTTTCTTTTTGTTTCTTGCTATGTATTTAAAATATATTTTGTAAGTGTGTGATTGAAGAATATTAATTTTGACAATGAGCTTTTCTTTTCCATGACCTCTGAATAACTTTCCTAGTAAGTGTCCTGTGAAGCGACTATTGCAGCTAATTTTCCTACACGACCGTTAAAATCCTAGTCTTTCATTTGAATTCTCTGGGGTTATCGCTTATTGGGATCATGTGATGTATTTTTAAGATGACTGGATAATGCCATTCGTCCTTGTGGTTATCAAGCCTATTACTTGAATCCATGTTGTCTTCTAGGCCAAGTCACTATGCTGACATCATCTGTGATGGTTAATTTTAGTAGTCAACTTGACTGGGTTCAGGAATACACAGATAGCTGGGTGTGTCTGTGAGGATGTTTCTGGAAGGGATTAGCATTTGAATCAGTAGATTGAGTGAAGATCTGCCCTTACCAATTCGTGTAGGGACTACATAGAACAAAACAACAGAGGAAAGGTGAGTTTGCTCTCTCTTCTGCAGCTGGGAGCTTCTCCAGCCCTCAGACAAGCGAACTCCAGGTTCTCAGGCCTTTGGACTCAGACCGCATTACACTACAGACTTCCCTGGTTGTCCTGCTTGCAGATGGTGTATCATATGACTTCTCAGTCTCCATAACTAGGTGAGCCAATTTCCGTAATATAGCTCCCCATGTTTCTCTCTCTCTTTCCCTTCTTTATACCAATTTATCTAATTTATCTATATCACATTTGTTCTGTTTCTCTGAAGAAGCCTGATTAATACACCATCCTATTCAATTAAAGTAGTAGTGGTCAAATTTGGTTGCTCATTGTAATTACCCCAGGAGTTCTGGAAACTGAGTTGCATACCTTTAGTGCTATCTAGGGCTAACACACATAAAAGGGTTTCAATTGAGCCACGTCCCTGTTTCTCCTACCTTGACTTCCATAAGCCCAACTGCACCATTCACAACAGAAAATAAGAATGCTTGTTCACCTCTACTACAAAAGGAGCTAGGATGAAATTGGGAGCCAATGGTCAGTCTTATGGGAAATACGTTCAGGATTTTGCAAGTTCTCCAGCATTTGCAACCACAAGTATTTTCACAAATAAACTTTCATTGCATCATCTTTCCTTATTGACTCCCAACCGCACATATATGCAAAATCTTTTAAAACTCCAAAATAATGTATGTGCTAATAGCATTTTGACTCAAAAACATAATAAAGCCACTTCTTTATTGCCTATTTTTTATTTTTTTCTGCTCCTTGTTTTATTTTTCTTGTAACCAGACCAATCTCTTGCATCGTCTCTGTTTCTTATGCTATTTACTTTCTCTTCTGTAAACTTGCTCTCACATGACTTTTATTCACTGCTTTTCATGAGATTTTGTACTTTGTGACTTGCAGGATATTAATTAAATAAATGAAAGCAAAACTTATAAACTCAGGAAATCAAAGAGCTTTTAGTCCATTCTAATTTTAATTTATCTTCGTAGGATCTGAAATATGAAGCTTTACTAGCAAGGGAGGTGACTTAATGTAAACCACATGGATTTTGAAAATTGAGGTTTGAATCTTGGTTTAGTTAGTCTATGACCTTGAGAAAGTTATTTATGTATCTGCAAAACAAGGCTAATAATATCAGACTTTCAAGGTCATTGACACACACACACATACATACATACATTCATGTCTATGTTTATCTAGCTAGCTATATAGTATTTGGAACATATTAGTGCTCCAAAATGGTAGCTACTAATAGCTTGCCAACTCTGGACTGAAGCGAGATTGATGACTGGGGTGATGGGTTGGTGAAATGCAGGTCTTGTCAATTATTTTTCAGACATACCTTCACAGTTATTCCAAGTAAAGGGAACCAAAATCTCCAAGAGGAGAATTCAACAGAGAAGCATGGCAGGTAGGATGTGGATTTGAATATAATATACTCACATGACTTTCCCAATGACTTATGACTAAAGGTAGGTGACCTTTTATAGCTTTTAATATTGCAGATAAAATTACACAGCCTACTATCTTGGAAATTTGCTAGCTAAAAATCGTAATGTGTCTGAATGATCCATTTTATTTCGAAGATTACATCACTTCAATTTTTTAAAAAAGTACTCATTGCAGGATACAAAAGAAGATTAAGATATGGTTGTTAACTCCATTGAATTTGTAATTGCAATAGGAAAACAAGCTATATACAGGTGAAGTAGTTTAGATAGTGCTTCCAGATGGTACGTGATTTCAAGTTTATGATTGACATAGATAAGAACAGATGAAGTCTTTGGAGAAAGAGATCAATGTGGGCTGGAATTGTCTGAGAAGTTTTACTAAAAGTCATGTGATTTCAGCTGGCTTTAACATATTTTGAGGTTAAGGGATGGAGGGTATTTTCTGATATCAAATGATTTGAACTATGGTTTCCTATCACATAGGGATTCATTAAATTATATTTTGCTTGTTCTAATTTTTCTTAGAATTGCAGGGTTATTCATTTTTAATGTCTAATTTTCAGGCTCTAACATCAAAGGGGGATATTTAAGGAATATTCTGTAGCTTTAGTGATGAACACCTTGCTCTAGCAGAAGTGCCACACAGCTTCTCATTTGTAAAACTTTATGCATGTACAGGGAACTTATTGCAGTGTCAAGGTAAAAAATTCTTTCAATTTAAATTATCTTCACACTGAGAACTAAACTTTAAAATGTCTTAATGAAGAAAAACCCATGCGACCACCCATCCATTCCGAGGTACCGTCTGCCTTCAAATGCCCTCTTCCCATTTACATATCTAATTCCTCACTGGCAGCAACAGATCACTGCATGATTTTCGCTGGAGGAAAGAAATAGTAGGAGCTTTTTGTAAAACATATTTATGTCTCTGAAGGTTTGAAGTCAAAAACTAATGTTATGAAGAGAATTGATTTTATACTTATTCTGACTGAAATTAAAATGAGTATTGGTTATATCTGGAGGGATTTTGTGAAACAATGCCAGTGGAAGAATTAGAAGCTGAATACATACATACACATACACACCTTTATGATTGAGATGGCATGGGGGCCATTGAAGCTGAGTAAGAAGTTGTCAAACCTGTCAGTCTTGATTGGCTTTCATCTTAAATGCCCTTGGTCTGATGCCATTGCATCTGGGGAATGCATACTCTATGTGCCAGGAAACCAAAAATTAAATCTCCTTTCTTGCAGTTGAATGCTTTCCCTTCAATCTAGCCTGAATCTGGATCTGGCTTCTAAGGCAAGACTGAAGATACACTGGAGTTAAATATTAAATATTATTTTTAAAATTGCAATGCAGACTGAAACCCGTTCACTTCTGTCCTAGTCAAGAGAAACAAAATGAGATAAATACACAGCAGTGCTGAGAGGAATATGGGCCCAGGGTTTACATGAGCAGCTCAGAGATTTTTGGAGGACTTCTGAAAGACAGGAAGTTAATGGGATTCTATTTATATTAGTTTCCTAGGGCTGCCATAACAAATTACTACACACTTGGTGACTTAAAACAACTGAAATGCATTCTCGTGCAGTTCTGGAGGCCAGATGTCCAAAATCAAGGTGTTGGCAGGGCCAGGTTCCCTCTGCAGGCTCTGGGAGAGTCCCAGCCTCTTCCAGTTTCTAGTGGCTGGAAGTGTTCTTTCACTTGTGGCTGCATAACTCCAATTTTTACGTCCATTTTCACTGCATGAATGGCCTTTTCCCCAATGTGTCTGTGTTTCAAATTACCTTTTTTTAAAATTATAAAAATTATAAAAATAACAGTCACTGGAATTAGGACCCTAAATCCAGGGTGGTCTCCTTTTGAGCTCATTAACTTAATTACATCTGCAAAGACCCTATTTCCAAATAAGATCACATTTTCAGTTACCAGGGGTCAAGACTTGAACATATGTTTTTGGTGGCCACTATTCAATCAGCTATACTATTATAAGAATAAAAGAGAACAGAGCTGCTAGTTTTCCAAAATTTGACCAGAAGGGAGCAGAAGAAGCAGGGAAGATGGAAACTATTGTCAAGGGTAGGGCCTCAGGAGGTTTTAAGCTTCATGTGAGCAATTGCTTATAGCAAAGTTATAATGGAACAGAAATCAGGGAAATCATTGAGGTTTTGTGGATGAATAGTTCTATCTCTTTCCAGCTTCCCTTTCTCTTCCCTCCTTTTGGTCCATTCCGAGATAAAAGCTGGCAGAAGTGTCTTTACTTCTGACCTTCTTACTAGATAGCAAATAACACTCTCAAGTAACAAACAGTCTTCCTGAGTAGGGTTAGTCCTTTGATTTATTATGATTCTCGGGCATTTTAGGGCAATCTCAGTTGCTCTCCTGCTCACTTCCAAGTTGTCTTGACATGCCTGTCTGCACACAGAGTTCAGAGCCAGCCTGCCCACTCAGAAGAAAGACCTGCTGCTGATGAAATCATTCACAACTGAAACAAAATCTTACAGAAGCTCTGTGTGTCAGTAATCTAGTTCTTTCACATGAATATAAATGGAGAATCAAAGATCATCAGGCACATGCAGAAAACCCAATACTATGAGAGAGCATGATCAATACTTTTCTGATAGTTCATATCAATTATGACAATGTGTAATACTTATAAAGAGATTACTGTTTTCCAGACACTGAATGAAACTCTTCAGGTGAAAATACCACAAACTTTGAAGAAAATTAATTTACTAGCTTCAGAATGATTTCAAGAAGGTATTGCCTCAATTTTCCCTGTCCAAGAAATAGGGTTGTTAGAGGATTAAATGAGTTTCTAGATGGATGCACTCAGAAAAGGTGCTAGCAGAGTTGTTTCAAAAAAGCAGCTCTCTTTCAGGATTTAGTCATTTCCTTGGCAAAAATGATTTCTACTTTGTCTGCATCACTCTGAGTTGAATCCGTAGACAGACATGTCGTATTTTAAAGACAGATAGCTTTATTATAAAGAATTAATAAGCAATGAGAGGAACATAACAACAAGGTGCAATGGAAAGCTAAAAGGTATCTTAGGCCTGAGGAAGAGTAATTTAGGAAAGACAAACTTGGAAGGATACCTCCCCAGGGCTCGGGTTCAGGCCTTGTTGGAGGTTGGAGAAGGTGCGACTGCTGTTCACTGGATGACGGAGAAGTTCGTTGGTTTGCCCAGACCAGATCTGATGCACGTTCACTAGGCAAGCAAAGAAGAAGTCCCTCTATAGGGTGCAGATGGACTGCAACTGGGCAGGTTTGCAGAAGACATTGGTATGTGGCTGACGACAGCTGGAATATGCAGTGTCCGCATTGGGAGGGCTGTAGGAAGGGGGTTACTAGTCTAGACTGGGATTGCAAGGTTGCCAAGGGAGCACACATTTTAACCACATGGTAGGAGCTATGACCAGTTGTCTTCACACATGCTCTGCTGACCAAGGGTGCCACCGCCTGAACCAGCAGAAGCTCTCTTCCTCCTCCAATATCACTCTATCGCCCTCTACCAAGACATTTTAACAATGTACTCATGGTTCAGGAGAAACATTAAAGGAATCCCATTCATTAGCACAGAGCAAATACTGAAGACTGAACTAAAAGCTGAGAGGCAAGAAATTGAAAACTATAACAGAATCTAAGAAATCATACTGGAAAAACATTATATAACTGAAAATCATCTGCCTTCTTGTCTCTGGAGGAGCACAATGAGGCAATAAATGTTCAGCACTACTTTTTAAATTTAGTTCTCCCATAACTGGACTACTAATATTATAGCTAACAGCTTAGTGCCAGTTACCCTTAAAAATTGTTTAGATGCATGAACCTATCATATGCTTACCATACACTTTTGAGTTAAATACCATTATTATGCACACGTGAGGAAACTGATAACCTACATTTTATTTACCATAAATTCCCATCAGACCAGTAGCCACAATCTTTAAAACCACTTGCTAGTGAAAGTTTGAGGGAGAGATAGTGGTCTACCTGGATTAATGTCATGATAGTTTTGATAAAATTCAACCTCTGTACACTTACAAGAAAAAAATTCTCATAAAACTTAAGCATTGGTCCAGAGAATGGTTATTGATAAAGTTAAATTGATCACATCAAAGCCAATTTATTTTTTATTTTGAAAAATGAAAAGTAACTTGAGAGATTTCTGCTTTACCATCTCAAAGAAGTCAATGTCTATATATCTAGTCTTTCTCCAATAGTTATAATGGGCAATTATCATTTTGTTTTTTGTTTTGGGAAGAGCTACAGGAATAGAGAACTGCAATCCCCATAGTAAAATGGTTGAGTTTTGCTGTTATTTTGCTAACAGATATTTCCTGATTTCAGTTATATACAGAAAATAAATCATGAAGTTAGACTTTTGTGTCATGTGGTGAGATAATATATTGAGGAAGAACATCTTGGGAAAAATGGTCAACGTAAAAAAGAATTCTTTGTTTCATTGTGTTTTATTCTTAAAGGATAATTAGAACTTCATTCTTAGCATTGATCAGGGTATAAAGAAACCCTAATGTCATTTTATTTTCAAAAGAAAACCCCTTTTGCCTAATGAACCCAACCATATCTAATAGAAATGCTTCTGTGACATCAGTGTGCCTTCCTTATCAAGAGGCCAGGGTCACCACAGCAGTATCCATCTTCCCTGCCAAAAATTGAACAAAGAACACGACAAAGAATGATAGTATTCAGCTTATGGTGAAAGGCCAAAATGTCCCAACAAAAGGTGATACCATCAAAAAATGGACATCGATGCTTGAACACTCAGAAAGCTTCCTGACAAAGAAGGTCCTTTGGGAAAATTGTCTCTTTTAGCATAGTATTTTACTATGGAAATGAAGAGATGATAATTCTATTATTCAGTCAACTAGGACCAGATATTTAATTTTGAAGAAAATCAATATTATACAAAACAAATGTATTTTCAAATATGAACATACTTATTTTCAAATATCTCAATCAGAAAAATAAAAGTTTATCAATAATCTTATTTAACCTAGATGAAGTAGATTTATAGCCTAAGAAGACTTCACATGGCTAACGGCTTACTTTTTTTTTCTTTTCTCCAGACAGTGGCTCATTCTCTCATCCAGGCTGGAGGGCAGTGTTGCGATCATGGCTCACTGCAGCTTTGACCTCCTGGGCACAGATGATCCTTCCACCTCAGCCTCCTGAGTAGCTGGGACCACACGCGCCACCAAACTCATTTAATTTTTCTAGTTTTTGTAGAGATGGGACCTCGCCATGTTGCCCAGGCTGGTTTTGAACTCCTGGTCTCAAGAAATCCACTCACCTTGGCCTCCCAAAGTGCTGGGATTACAAGCTCACATTTTTGTAACATTAAAAGTAATCCTGATAAAGATGCCTTGAAATAATGGATATTCCAAAATGAATTTGCCATATTTAGAATGCAGTTTCATATTTATATTTTATTGGATTAATCTAGTTATTGGGAAATATATATAATAAAAAGGATCACAAAGCACACTGATACTGGAAAGGCACTTTAATACACACCATGGCGCATGGCCTGGCTCCTCTTTTCACTTACTGCTTGTGTCATCCTGTTCAAGTCATTTAACCCCCAAGTCATAAGTCTCAATTTGCTCTGTTACGAAATGCACAAAGTTGCTGTCTCTCTATACTTCAGGATTATGGTGAGAAAAGAACTGGAACCATGTATGTGGCAACAATTTATGACCTGTGAGATATTAGTCTAATCATTCCCAGAATCCTTGCCACAGCTGTTTGTATGCTTCTCCCAAATTTTCAGAAATGGACAAAACTAGCCCCCTCTCAAATCAGGCTCACAACAACTGATTGTGTATTTCCCCAAGGGAACATTTAACTCTGAGGATGTCTCCCAAACTATGTTAGACATAAGAGTCAAAAGAGATGGTGGTAAGTCTTGGTGAGAAGAGCCTGGAACTCGGAATCAAAAGAAGGAGGAGAAAAACTTTGAGCAGTCACTCACCAGCTACGTGGCTTTTGCCAATTTGTTTATCGCACAGAGCTTTGTCTTCCATGTTGGTAAAATTAAGATGATATTTGAACTCAGCGTTTTATGTGGCTGTTGTGAGGATCAACTCTAGTAATGTAAAGGTGTCATAAAAATAGATGTAAATTATAAAAATAATACTAACAGGTATCATTGTAGTTAAATTTTGATTAAGACACCCTTTCTTTTGAATATTTGTTAGGTTCTGCTGTGTTGGTTGTATATGGGTTTTCCTCCATATCCACTTTTTTGGACTTAATCTCACCATTTTTTATATATTAAACAAGTCACAATATTAATAGCATTAATTAATTGAAGGTTAATTTTATCAACTAAGTAAAATAAATCTTTAACCAGAAATCAGAAAATTTATTTGTATTTGAGTTACAGAACAATATCTGCTAAAAGGTGAAATTAAATAACTTTTATTTATATGTTACTAAAATGTTTTGGAGCAAGAAAACTAAATTTTGCATGGCCAAGGAAATTATTTAACAACCCTCTCAGTAAACTGAAAATAAAAAATTATCTCAAATCATAATTGACTTGATCAATATTTTAAAATGTTAATCTAAAATTCATTATACAACTGTAAATAAAACCACACAGATCATAGATCTGTGATGAAATTTTCATCATTCAGTTTGAAACTAATATTCTTGCAAACTGTAGCTTGAATTGAGCTTAGAAATTATATTAAATAATGCTGAATATTATCTTAGGAGATTATCAAATATATAATTGTTTAGGATTTTAATTTTTCTTCCAATTTTACAGCTGACTCTGATTTTGCTCTTCTTTCAATGATTTCAAATATACCTAGCAGCAAGGCATGTATAAAAGATGTCTTTTTTAAAAACATATGTGAAAATCATTCAATAAAGGCAGCAGTGGCTATAACAACAGTCAACTGGTAAAACTGGAGGCAAGTGTCCAGCTCAGTTGGCTGCTAGAAATGGAGTCCAATTTAATAGCTCAACAGGACATATGAAGTTAAATTGGAATTGTGACTCGAAATAATTCTGCATTTGATCATAAAAGAGATTATGGAAGGAAAGAACACAGTGTAACTGTCTATATTTTAAAAAGGAGGCCAGGTCCCTGACAGTTCTAGTGCTGTATCTAGTTCATAATCAAAGTAAGCAATATAATCAACATTTTACAAAACACTAATATGTCTTGTTTTTTTTTTTTTTTTTTTTTTTTTTTTTTTAAGAAAAGGCCACTTTCTAGGAGATGAGCAGTGCATTAAATTCTATTTCCATGACATCGATAATCCTGGTGCCCTGGACTTGCAAAACAGAGTTTAGTTTGACTTTGTTAGGGGAAAGGGTAATATTGTCTCTGTCCTGTTGCCTGTTCATTCTAGCCAGGTGTTTGGGAGTTTTTGATGACATCCTCTGCTAGTCCCAAGACCCATATTTAGTGGCTGGCAATTTTATTTAGCACAAACAAGACATTCTAAGATGAGGCAAAGATTGGGTTGCTATGAGCTCCTGTTTCAAAAACCATTTTATGTTCTAGCTATGTAACTAGTACAATTAGATCCTGGCATGCCATCAAAATAATGTAACATCGAACACAAGGGCTTATTTGATGGAATAAAATATTGTGGAACAGAGTGATTAGAGCAAGTCACTTAGCCTCTTTAAGCCTCAATTTCCTCCTTTGCAAAGGAGTTAACAATAGTACCTACAGGAGGACAGTGTGAGCATTCATTGAAACAATGCATCTGAAGTCTATAGAATATACCTGACCTAGAGGGAGAGCACAGACAGTACATACCTTCCTGGCCCCATCACTTGCTTGCGGCTGGATGTTGGGTAAATAACCTCTCTGTGCCTTCATATTCCTAGTTCTAAAGTGGGATTAATAAAAACACTGTGTTCACTGATTTCTCATGAGGACTAAACGAACTAATGTTTATGAAGCACTTAGTACAGGGCCAGCCATTAGTGGTATGATCATAAGCACACAGTCATAAGAACACAAATGCATGTTATCATTAGTATCATAATATATTTATTCAAAACAAATGGAGTGTTGTCGGTAAAATAAAAATTGTCGTGTTAAGACATTGTGAAACTTAAAAACCTAAATGAGAATGTTATAACAAACTAAATAGTCTGTTGGCACAAATATATTTTAAACAAACCAAGCTGGAAATATCTTTGTCATAAATTGACACTGGGCAAATAAAAAGTATTCTCCCATGCTGAGCAATACTAAATTTAATTGTCTTTTTTCCTTATACATTTTTTTTCTTTTAGTTTTGTGCAAAGAATATTCCATTCTCAGCTAAGTATGGTGATCTGTCAAGCAGGCATACTGAGAAATTTCTCATGGTATTTTGAAATTACTTTGAACAGATTGGTTAACACATTGCTTTTCCCAATTTCAATTTTAATAGGCAAAATATCATTTGCATTCGTAATAAATAGTAGTAGTAACTTGAACATTTACTACTTCTTTTTTTAGACATGGAGTCTCGCTATATTGCTCAGGCTGGTCTCGAACTTCTGGCCCCAAGCGATTCTCCTGCCTCAGCCTTCCAGAGTGCTGGGATATCAGTGTGAGCCTCTGTGCTCAGCCAATATTGTAACAGACTAAATTAAATATTCTGTTAGTCTCCATTGCTCAGCCAATAACTTGAGTATTTCTTTTTTAATTTCTGAACTTTTTCTTTCTTTCATTATCATTCGTTTAAATCAGTTGGGCTGAATTAAGAAATGTCAAGAAACCAATGTATTAGTTTTAGAGTGCTGCCATCCCACATTGCCACAAACTCAGGGGCTGAAAACAATAGCAAATGTATGATCTTACAGCTCTGAAGGTCACGAGGCCAATATAAGTCTCACTGGACTAAAATCAAAACACCAACAGTGCTGTGTTTTCCCTGGAAGCTCTACAAGAAAATTCCCCGGGAGCAAGATGGCCGAACAGGAACAGCTCCAGTCTCCAACTCCCAGTGCGAGCGACACAGAAGACCGGTGATTTCTGCATTTTCAACTGAGGTACTGGGGTCATCTCACTAGGGAGTGCCGGACAATCGGTGCTGGTCAGCTGCTGCAGCCCGACCAGTGAGAGCTGAAGCAGGGCGAGGCATCGCCTCACCTGGGAAGCGCAAGGGGGAAGGGAATCCCTTTTCCTAGCCAGGGGAACTGAGACACACAACACCTGGAAAATCGGGTAACTCCCACCCCAATACT